>NC_059228.1:12055409-12416785 GCF_020615455.1 Coregonus clupeaformis
TTGCGGATGAAAGTGATGACGTAGCACACATAAAAAAATATGAGTTTAATGTGTTTCCATTGCATTTTTCATTCTACCGATAAATGGCAAACTTGCCCAATCTGGTTTTCGCGCATGTTCTCAAGACCACAGTTCGCTGATAAAGTGGACTCTGGACAGGTTCGGTTATATGATGAGATGGATAAGAGCAAGATCATTTTTATTTGTTAATTGCCAGCTAAGCACCGATCATCATGTCACTACCATACAAATTAAGACCCTTGATATTTATTGTAAAGGAGCATGTAGCTCATCACTGTGCACTTTCACCACCCTGTATCCTAAGCTGTGCATGCTTTTCCACGTCACAGTGAGAGGACCACACAACATAGCATTGTGTGCCTGCACATTTACCTTGACATTATGGTTATTCGATCAACAATTGCGCAATAAATAGTTTCCGCCGCAATTTGTTGCATAATTCATTTTACAGACGCAAAAAGATCACACCATGTCGAACAAATCGTCTGTCAACATGTATAAAATTGTACCGACATTTCCTGTTCCCATCACACCCATCCCAAACGTGGATACTGACTGAGAAACAAGCATCTACTACAAACTACACCTATGCATTTTGGTTTGGCAGAAAACATGTTTTTTTTCTAAAGCCTGTGCACTTGGTCCATGTGCTGGTAAACAGACACTTTTTATATCAGATTTTGGCATTTATCTTCTAGAAGTACAATATGCAAATCCTCAGGTACAGTATTTGTCAAAAAGCCTAAATTGAAGAGTGAGAGTGAATGTGAGGAAGAGGCCGTGCCTAATCGGTCTGCATGGTGTGTTATGGCGAGGTTTCGCTGTCCTACTTAGTGCAGACACTTGCACTGCTGATCCAATTACTGCCTGTGATCCTTCATGTGATCCCTCTGCTCTGGCTGTCTGCCTGGCCAGACAAGGGATGACTCAATGAGAGGAGAGCCCAGAGCCACAACAGGAGGGACAGGCAGAGAGAGAGAGACACTGAGTGAAAAACAAGAATGAGAGAGACAGAGACAGAGAAGGAAAGGGATGTGGTGGTCATTGATAACCTGGGTATTACAGTAGCTTTTGTGCCAGATCCTTTAACTTAATAAGTACCACGCAATAAAGTCAATTAGTCATCCATTTTAATTTGTACGCATTTCATCAAGACCATACCTGATGAGTCATACGACTGAAAAGGCATTTCTGTACCTTGAATCCCATTGTATAGCAATAATATCCAACTTCATGCACAATAACTTAGCATTTCATAAACATTCTGATGAAAATAGGCTGATGTACAGTGCCTTCAGAAAGCATTCACACACCTTGACTTTTTCCACATTTAGTTGTGTTACAGCCTGAATTTTGTGGCTTACACACAATACACAATCATGTCAAAGTGTAATTATATTTTTAGAAATGTGTACAAATTAATACAAAATGAAAAGCTGAAATGTCTTGAGTCAATAAGTATTCAACCCCTTTGTTATTGCAAGCCTAAATTAGTTCAGGAGTAAAAATGGGCTTAACAAGTCACAATAAGTTGCAAGGACTCACTCTGTGTTCAATAATAGTGTTTAACATTATTTTTGAATGACTACCTCATCTATGGACTACAGTTCAGTCGTGTGGTCAGGTGCCACAAAAAAGGACTTAGGAAAATTGCAATTGGCTCAGAATAGGGCAGCACGGCTGGCACTTGGATGTACACAGAGAGCTAATATTAATAATATGCATGTCAATCTCTCCTGGCTCAAAGTGGAGAGATTGACTTCATCACTACTTGTATTTATGAGAGGTATTGACATGTTGAATGCACCAAGCTTTCTGTTTGAACTACTGGCACACAGCTCGGACACCCATGCATACTCCACAAGACATGCCACCAGAGGTCTCTTCACAGTCCCCAAGTCCAGAACAGACTATGGAAGGTGCACAGTTCTACATAGAGCCTTGACTACATGGAACTCTATTCCACATCAAGTAACTGATGCAAGTAGTCAAATTAGATTTTTAAAAACAGATAAAAACACCTTATGGAACAGCGGGGACTGTGAAGCAGCACAAACATAGGCACAAACACATGCATACATACACACGATAACATACACACTATACACACACGTACACATGTGCCTTGGCAGCAGCTAATGGGGATCCATAATAAATACAAAAATACAAATCTCTGTACCCCACACATACAATTATCTGTAAGGTCCCTCAGTCGAGCAGTGAATTTCAAACAACAACAAAGACCAGGGAGGTTTTCCAATGCCTCGCAAAGAAGGGCACATATTGGTAGATGGATGCTGTATCAGTACACCAAGACACTACAAAGATACAGACTTCCTTCCTAACTCAGTTGCCGGAGATGAAGGAAAACGCTCAGAGATTTCACCATGAGGCCACTCCACAATACTAACCTAAATTACAGAGTGAAAAGAAGGAAGCCTGTACATAATAAAAATAATCCAAATCATGCATCCTGTCTGCAATAAGGCACTAAAGTAAAGCTGCAAAAAATTTTGCAAATAAATTAACTTTATGTCCTGAATACAAAGGGTTATGTTTGGGGAGAATCCAACACATCACCGAGTACCACTCTTCATATTTTCAAGCATGGTGGTGGCTGCATCATGTTATGGGTATGCTTATCATCGGCAAGGACTAGAGAGTTTTGTAGGATAAAAATACATGGAATAGTCTAGAGGAAAATCTGCTTCAGTCTACTTTCCACCAGACAAATTCACCTTTTAGCAGGACAATAACCTAAAACAATGAGTGTACAAAACATTAGAAACACCTTCAATCGGGGCATGGACGCTACAAGGTGTTGAAAGCATTCCACAGGGATGCTGGCCCATGCTGACTCCAATGCTTCCCCCAGTTTTGTCAAGTAGGCTGGATGTCCTTTGGGTGGTGGACCATTCTTTATACACACGGGAAAGTGTTGAGGGTGAAAAACCCAGCAGCGTTGCAGTTTTTGACACACTCAAGCCGGTGCACCTGGCACCTACTACCATACCCCGTTTAAAGGCACTTACAGTGCCTTGCAAAAGTATTCATCCACCTTGGCGTTTTTCCTATTTTGTTGCATTACAACCTGTAATTTAATTGGATTTCTAATTGGATTTCATGTAATGGACATACGCAAAATAGTCGAAATTGGTGAAGTGAAAAAATATATATATATCTTTAAAATTTCTAAAAAATAAATAACGGAAATGTGGTGCGTGCATATGTATTCACCCCCTTTGCTATGAAGCCCTTAAATAATATCTGGTGCAACCAATTACCTTCAGAAGTCACATAATTAGTTAAATAAAGTCCACCTGTGTGCAATGTAAGTGTCACATGATCTCAGTATATATACAGTTGAAGTCGGAAGTTTATATACACTTAGGTTGAAGTCATTAAAACTTGTTTTTCAACCACAAATTTCTTGTTAACAAATTATAGTTTTGGCAAGTCGGTTAGGACATCTACTTTGTGCATGACACAAGTAATTTTTCCAACAATTGTTTACAGACAGATTATTTCACTTATAATTCACTGTATCACAATTCCAGTGGGTCAGAAGTTTACATACACTAAGTTGACTGTGCCTTTCAACAGCTTGGAAAATTCCAGAAAATGATGTCATGGCTTTAGAAGCTTCTGATAGGCTAATTTACATAATTTGAGCCAATTGGAGGTGTACCTGTGGATGTATTTCAAGGCCTACCTTCAAACTCAGTGCCTCTTTGCTTGACATCATGGGAAAATCAAAAGAAATCAGTCAAGACCTCAGAAAAATAATTGTAGACCTCTACAAGTCTGGTTCATCCTTGGGAGCAATTTCCATGTTAATCTGTACAAACAATAGTACGCAAGTATAAACACCATGGGACCACGCAGCCGTCATACCGCTCAGGAAGGAGACGCGTTCTGTCTCCTAGAGATGAACGTACTTTGGTGCCAAAAGTGAAAATCAATCCCAGAACAACAGCAAAGGACCTTGTGAAGATGCTGGAGGAAACAGGTACAAAAGTATCTATATCCACAGTAAAACGAGTCCTATATCGACATAACCTGAAAGGCCGCTCAGCAAGGAAGAAGCCACTGCTCCAAAACCGCCATAAAAAACCCAGACTACGGTTTGCAACTGCAAATGGGGACAAAGATCGTACTTTTTGGAGAAATGTCCTCTGGTCTGATGAAACAAAAATAGAACTGTTTGGTCATAATGACCATCGTTATTTTTGGAGGAAAAAGGGGGACGCTTGCAAGCCGAAGAACACCATCCCAACCGTGAAGCATGGGGGTGGCAGCATCATGCTGTGGGGGTGCTTTGCTGCAGGAGGGACTGGTGCACTTCACAAAATAGATGGCATCATGAGGAAGGAAAATTATGTGGATATATTGAAGCAACATCACAAGACGTCAGTCAGGAAGTTAAAGCTTGGTCGCAAATGGGTCTTCCAAATGGACAATGACCCCAAGCATACTTCCAAAGTTGTGGCAAAATGGCTTAAGGACAACAACGTCAAGGTATTGGAGTGGCCATCACAAAGCCCTGACCTGTGGGCAGAACTGAAAAAGCGTGTGCGAGCAAGGAGGCCTACAAACCTGACTCAGTTACATCAGCTCTGTCAGGAGGAATGTGCCAAAATTCACCCAACTTATTGTGGGAAGCTTGTGGAAGGCTACCCGAAACGTTTGACTCAAATTAAACAATTTAAAGGCAATGCTACCAAATACTAATTGAGTGTATGTAAACTTCTGACCCACTGGGAATGTGATGAAAGAACTAAAAGCTGAAATAAATTATTCTCTCTACTATTATTCTGACATTTCACATTCTTAAAATAAAGTGGTGATCCTAACTGACCTAAAACAATGAATTTTTACTAGGATTAAATGTCAGGAATTGTGAAAAACTGAGTTTAAATGTATTTGGCTAAAGTGTATGTAAACTTCAGACTTCAACTGTACATCTGTTCTGAAAGGCCCCAGAGTGTGCAACACCACTAAGCAAGAGCACCACCAAGCAAGCGGCACCATGAAGACCAAGGAGCTCTTCAAACAGGTCAGGGACAAAGTTGTGGAGAAGTACAGATCAGGGTTGGGTTATAAAAAAATATCAGAAACTTTGAACATCCCACGGAGCACCATTAAATCCATTATTAAAAAATGGAAAGAATATGGCACCAAAACAAACCTGCCAAGAGAGGGCTGCCCACCAAAACTCACGGACCAGGCAAGGAGGTCATTAATCAGAGAGGCAACAAAGAGACCAAAGATAACCCCGAAGGAGCTGCAAAGCTCCACAGCGGAGATTGGAGTATCTGTCCATAGGACCACTTTAAGCCGTACACTCCACAGAGCTGGGCTTTACGGAAGAGTGGCCAGAGAAAAGCCAGTGCTTAAAGAAAAAAATAAGCAAACACGTTTGGTGTTCGCCAAAAGGCATGTGGGAGACTCCCCAAACATATGGAAGAAGGTACTCTGGTCAGATGAGACTAAAATTGAGCTTTTTTGCCATCAAGGAAAATGCTATGTCTGGCGCAAACCCAACATCTCTCATCACCCCGAGAACACCATCCCCACAGTGAAGTATGGTGGTGGCAGCATCATGCTGTGGGGATGTTTTTCATCGGCAGGGACTGGGAAACTGGTCAGAATTGAAGGAATGATGGATGGTGCTAAATACAGGGAAATTCTTGAGGGAAACCTGTTTCAGTCTTCCAGAGATTTGAGACTGGGACGGAGGTTCACCTTCCAGCAGGACAATGACCCTAAGCATACTGCTAAAGCAACACTTGAGTGGTTTAAGGGGAAACATTTAAATGTATTGGAATGGCCTAGTCAAAGCCCAGACCTCAATCCAATTGAGAATCTGTGGTTTGACTTAAAGATTGCTGTACACCAGCGGAACCCATCCAACTTGAAGGAGCTGGAGCAGTTTTGCCTTGAAGAATGGGCAAAAATCCCAGTGGCTAGATGTGCCAAGCTTATAGATACATACCCCAAGAGATTTGAAGCTGTAATTGCTGCAAAAGGTGGCTCTACAAAGTATTGACTTTGGGGTGGTGAATAGTTATGCACGCTCACGTTTTATATATTTTTTGTCTTATTTCTTGTTTGTTTCACAATAAAAAATATTTTGCATCTTCAAAGTGGTAGGCATGTTGTGTAAATCAAATGATACAACCCCCCCCCAAAATCCATTTAAATTCCAGGTTGTACGGCAACAAAATAGGAAAAATGCCAAGGGGGGTGAATACTTTCGCAAGCCACTGTAAATCTTTTGTCTTGCCCATTCACCCTCTGAATAGCACACATACACAATCCATGTCTCAATTGTCTCAAGGCTTAAAATTCCTTATTTAACCTGCCTCCTCCCCTTCATCTACACTGATTGAAGTGGATTTAACAAGTGACATCAATAAGAGATCATCACCTGGCCGAGTTACAGTTTTGACTTAAATCTGCTTGAAAACCTATGGCAAGACTTGAAGATGGCTGTCTAGCAATGATCAACAACCAACTTGACAGAGCTTGAATATATATTTTTTTTGTGCAAATATTGTACAATCCAGGTATGGTGAGCTCTTATACTTACCCAGAAAGATTCACAGCTGTAATTGCTGCCAAAAGTGATTCTAACATGTATTGACTCAGGTGGTTGAATACTTATCTAATTAAGATATATCAGTGTCTTAGTTTTCAAAATTCACATTCTCTACAAATGTTAGAATTTTTCTTACTGAGAATTTTGTGTAGATCTTTGCCAAAAAAATGACAATTAAATCAATTTTAATCTCACCTTGTGACACAACAAAATATGGAAAAAGTTAAGGGGTGTGAATACTTTATGATGCCACTGTATATCTGTGTGATTAATTTGAGCGAAGACATGCAGTCGTGCTTTTTGAAGTACTGGGAGGAAAGGGCCAACATCAATGTGCATCATTCTCCATGACTGATGCAAGTGGAAGGGATCTAACGAAAATATGCAGACAAAAGCAATTACCAGTAAGTATTCATATAGATGCTAAATAATCACATTGCTTGTACATGCTTGAGCATCGAAGCCACTACAGGTGGGACATTTAAAGAGCGATATGAGTCAGAAACATTTATTCTAGTGTCAAAATTGACTACAAGTGTTAATAGGATAAATTTGGTCACAGAAATTGTATCTCACAGAATTAAGGGTACCCCACAGTTTTCCTTGGGTTGGGTTTATTTAAATCCTGCCCACATGCCCACAGCTGGAAGCACCCAAGTAAATCACCAATTTGGAGCGCAGCTGCAAGCAACCCGATCGTAATGCCCATGGTAAATTTGGTTCGACTTCGGATATCCCTATGGGGCTGGTTAGGGACCATGAGTAAATTACACAATATACATGGGACAATATTTTTAAAATGTCAGTAGCTCAAAATTTCAATGACTTAAATACCTCAAACCAACTATAAATTGTAGAAATTCAAATATAATGAGAAAAAAGAAGAGCTGTGAGCATTTAATAAAAAGGGAATGCATGGATTGATGGAGGGTTGGTAGATATGACTAACTTATGCTATATAGGTCTATATATTTTGTTTTCCTCTCTCACCCTCTCCTGCATCCTTTGAGTGTTCTAATTTTATTTGTATTTTCTGCATGATAGAACATTAACTTTGAGTTGCAATAAAGGGATGCATGGGCTATAACTTGAGACACGTGACTTATTTTGTTTGTTTGTTTTGGAAATGCTAAAAAAATAGATATAATTTATCAATGCAGTTAGTCACAGGGAGGGTTACAGGGAGGGTTATATAGGGCAGAGATTTGCATAGGCCTACTGCTCCTTGGGATTAGGGATGGAATGTGTGGGGAAGGATTTTTTGTTTGGTGTGTTATTATAAAGGGGGAAATGAAAAGATTATTAGTGACATGGCAATTATGGTTTGTTCCATTTTGGGGGTTTACATCCTATTTCTTTCTAGGTTACATCACAGTGAATATATGGAGCGATCCACTCATTTGATAATTTTTAGTGATGTTTTTTAAGATGATCTCTTTGAATATTAATAGCTCACATAATCCTGTGAAAATAAGGAAATGCTTATCCTATCTTCAAACAAATAAAGTAGATATTGCATTTATACAGTGACCCACCTATCAGAAACATAAATAATGAAATGGAAAAGGGACTTGGTGGGAAATATTGTGCATAGTTCATTCTCAAAAAGAAAGCACGGTGTGGCAATACTTTTCAACAAACATTTAAATGTAACCTTGCTACAGCAGTATAAGGATGATCTGTGTCGGGTGATATGTGTTAATGCCATTGTTCATGCGATTAAATTAAACCTTTGTAACATTTAGCCTATGCACCCAACATTGAAGATCCATTGTTTTTCCATAGTATAAATAAGATTATTGGTAATATGACAGAAGGAAATGTAATCCTGAATAATGATGAGTGAGAAAGTTACAGAGGCATAAATATTATACCGCCCCCCCAAAGAATGCTAACCTCCCCTGTTATTGTAATGGTGAGAGGTTAGCATCTCTTGAGAACATGATATTTCTGCGTCTAACTTTCTCACTCAGTATTATATTATTCACGATTCATTCAGGGCTATCCATAATCATGGTAGCATTCACATTAATGTAGAAGTGTTTAGAAACATATTATATTCTCATTTACAATAAAAGTGACTCCAAAATGGCACAATACATTATTTACCATTCATTTCTATTGGGCACAAAATAGTGGAATTGCAAATTGAATTACAGGGGGAAACAGTCAAAATAAGTAGGTGGTGTTTAAACAAGTTATTACAGGATGATGAACTTGAGAGATCACTTGGAGAGAGAATATGGGCTCTACTGAAACATTGGGTATGGTATGGGAAACCTCAAAGGCCTTTGTAAGGGGGAAGATGATCAGCTTTTCTCCTAAAACAAACAAAGTATAGGTAAAGCTGATACACTAGAACATCAGATACATTTATTAGAGAAAGAACTTGTAAAAAACGATTATATGATTTTGTTTAAACAAATGTGACGTAAAATTTTAGCTACTTGAGATGTACAACACTAAGGCGGAATATACCCTTTTTAGGACGAGAAGCCCGTTTTATGAAGGAAGTGATAAAGTAGGAAAACTTTTGGCAAGCCAGCTGAAGAAAAGAGATGCCAGTAATATTATTTCTGCCATAATGAATTAAGATAATAGGTTATTTACTGGCACACAGGGTATGAATTAGGTTTTCTATGGACTCTACACCAGTCAGAGGATAACTCAGTGGATGCAGATTATAATAACTTTTTTGGTTCATTAAAGGTCGCCAAAAATGTCAACAGAACAAGCAGAGTGTATGGACACCCCCATTCCAGAGGTGGAGGTTAGAAAAGCTATTGCCCAGCTAAGTGACGGAAAATCACCAGGTTTAGATGGCCTACCAGTAGAGTAGTACACGTCTTCTGTAGGTATACTAGCCCCTATACTGAATGAAATATTCACTGAAGCGTTGCGATTGAAAGACCTGACCGAACCTTGAAATTATAGACCCATCAGCCTTAGTAATGTGGATGGAAAGTTGTTATCTAAGATTCTTGCCTCTAGACTTACAGTTAGTGAGTGCATACATTTTCATACTGGCCCCCCGTGAGAAACGAACCCACAACCCTGGTGTTGAACCCTCCTACATGCCAAAAAGTTAAATTTTGGTTTCATCAGACCAGAGAATCTTGTTTCTCATGGTCCGAGAGTCCTTTAGGTGCCTTTTGGCCAACTCCATGCGGACTGTCATGTGCCTTTTACTGAGGAGTGGCTTCCGTCTGGACACTACCATAAAGGCCTGATTGCTGGAGTGCTGCAGAGATGGTTGTCCTTCTGGAAGGTTCTCCCATCTCCACAGAGGAACTCTGGAGCTCTGTCAGAGTGACCATCAGGTTCTTGGTCACCTCCCTGACCAAGGCCCTTCTCCCCCGATCGCTCAGTTTGGCCGGGCTGCCAGCTCTAGGAAGAGTCTTGGTGGTTCGAAACTTTTTCCATTTAAGAATGATGGAGGCCACTGTGTTCTTGGGGACCTTCAATGGTGCAGAATTTTTTTGGTACCCTTCCCCAGATCTGTGCCTCGACATAATCCTGTCTTGGAGCTCTACGGACTATTCCTTCAACCTCATGGCTTGGTTTTTGCTCTGACAACTGTGGGACCTTATATAGACAGGAGTGTGCCTTTCCAAATCATGTCCAATCAATTTAATTTACAACAGGTGGACTCCAATCAAGTTGTAGAAATATCAAGGATTATCAATGGAAACAGGATGCACCTGAGCTCAATTTCAAGTCTCATAGCAAAGGGTCTGAATACTTATGTAAATAAGGTGTTTCAGTTTTTTGTTTTTTATAAATTTGCAAAAATGTCTAAAAACCTGTTTTCACTTTGTCATTATGGGGTATTGTGTGTAGATTGATGAAGAAATTGTTTCATTTAATCCATTTTAGAATAAGGCTGTAACGTAACAAAATGTGGAAAAAGGGAAGGAGTCTAAATACTTTCCGAATGCACTGTATATCACTTTGTTAGTAGCTTTTCAATGTTAGCACTCAAAGTGTTATGTTTGGGGCAAATCCAACACTAACACATTACTGAATACCACTCTCCATATTTTTGAAGCATAGTGGTGGCTGCATCATGCTATGGGTATGCTTGTAATCACTAAGGACTGGGGAGTTTTTCAGAATAAAAAATAAACCGAATGGAGCTAAACACAAGCAAAATCCTAGAGGAAAACCTGGTTCAGTCTGCTTTCCACCAGACACTGGGAGATGAATTCACCTTTCAGCAGGACAATAACCTAAAACACAATGCCAAATCTACACTGGAGTTGCTTACCAAATGAATGTTCCTGAGTGGCCAAGTTACAGTTTTAACTTAAATATACCTGAAAATGATATGGGAACGATTCTTGTGTTTCCTTAAGGGCGCATAAAAGAAAATCATATAAATTATCAGGGGGAAAAAAAGTTTGTTTAGTTGATTATTGTTTTGGGATTGTATTGGTTATGGTGCACTGGGCTTAGGTATAGTTTGGTGTACTGTGTGTTTTTTTTGTAAGTATGAAAAAATGAAATAAATTGTCAATACAGAAAAATATAAATACACTGAGTATACAAAACATTAGGAACACTTGCTCTTTCCATGACAGACTGACCAGGTGAATCCAGGTGAAAGCTATGATCCCTTATTGATGTCACTTTTTAAATCCACTTCAAATCAGTGTAGATGAAGGAGAGAAGACAGGGTTAAAGAAGGATTTTTAAGCCTTGATACAATTGAGACATGGATTGTGTATGTGTGCCATTCAGAGGGTGAATGGGCAAGACAAAATATTTAAGTGCCTTTGAATGGGTTATGGTAGTAGGTGCCAGGCCCCGGTTTGAGTGTGTCAAGAACTGCAACGCTGCTGGGTTTTTCCACGCTCAACAGTTTCCTGTGTGTATCAAGAATGGTCCACCACCCAAAGGACATCCAGCCAACTTGACACAACTGTGGGAAGCATTGGAGTCAACATGGGCCAGCATCCCTGTGGAACGCCTTCAACACCTTGTGTAGTCCGTGCCCTGACGAATTGAGGTTGCTCTGAGGGCAAAATGGGTTGCAACTCAATATTAGGAAGGCGTTCCTAATGTTTTGTACACTCAGTGTATATTGTCCATTTACATTGTGTAATTTATTGACAGTTCCTTACTAGCCCCACAGATATGCTATCCAAAGTTAAACCAATTTTGCCACGGTCGCACACCGGCTGGCTGAAGCTAATTGGCGAAAGAAGTTGGCTAGCTTGCTAGCTAGTCTGGGCTATTACCAGACACAATACCTGACCAGACACAATATGTGGTTAGACTGTTTGAAGTTATCTAGAAGGTTGAGTGATTGTAACTGTGTACTGTTTTGGCAGAGTGAATGTACAAATGCTTCCCACGTGCGAACATACACACGAGACACCCACATCAAAGCACACCTCCAAGACCCAAATGTCATTCTCAGTCGCGTTTCCTAATGAGGATGACTGAAACTGAGGCTAAATCAGTCAGTTTAGCCCCCCTTTAAGATCTGGATGGAGCGAGGGGAGAGCATAGAGGATGTCTGTGTGGTTATCTATGAATAGGATCCCGATTCTCCACCTTTCTCCCCAAGTTTGCACTTGCACACCTTCCATCATGAATTTAAAATGGTGGAAACCTCCTCCAGCCAATGTTTACTTTTAAAATGTGTGAAGGGGGGGCCTCCCGAGTGGCGCAGTGGTCTAAGGCACTGCATCGCAGTGCTAGAGGCATTACTACAGACCCGGGTTCATTCTCATAGTCCCATAGGACGGCGCACAATTGGCCCAGTGTCTTCAGGGTTAGGAGAGGGTTTGGCCGGGGGGGGCTTTATACTTGGCTCATCGCGCTCTAGCGACTCCTTGTGGTGGGCCGGGTGCCTGCAGGCTGACCTGGTTGCCAGTTGAACTGCGTTTCCTCCGACACATTGACTTCCGGGTCAAGCTGGCGGGTGTTAAGGAGCGCGGTTAGGCGGGTCATGTTTCGGAGGACGCATGACTCCACCTTCGCCTCTCCTGAGCCCGTTGGGGAGTCGCAGCGATGAGACGAAATTGGGGAGAAAAAGGGGGTTAAAATAATAAAAAATAATAAAAATGAGTGAAGGGAACAGCACACTTCAGGAGAAAGGTGGAAAATCAGGATGCAGCCAGAGAAGCTGATGGTTTAGCTGGTGATACCTTTGAGGGCAGGAAGCTTCTGCAGCTCTCTGTTCTTGGCGAGGTTGAATCGTGACGAACTCTGGCGACGCTCCTTCTTGACGATCTGGGGCCCGCCAGAGTACTTGATCTTGTTGAGCTGAGTGGGTGGTGGGGTGCTGTTGCTGGGACGCTTGCTGGCAGTTTGCTGCTGCTGCGCCTGTGAACAACACACACGAAAATCACAATGAGCTTGATGAAGTTCTGTGAGGCTTGGAAAGGTTGGAACCACTGAAAATAGAATGCAAGATGGATGTTTTATTCAAACTAAATGTATAATATTCCATATCAATTTTAATATCTGTCCTGAACCCTTGACAGACTTTTCTATTTGAGAAGATTACCATTTGCATTCCCTCAGTAAACATCATTTCCATTTCTTGGGATTGACATTTACTATCACAGTAAATCAATCTAGTAGATAAAACCCCATTCAATCTGGTATACATTGTTTCTCACTAGCTGCTAACCCATACTACATTCACCATGCAGAGAGCAGTAAATGACTCCACAGAGACACTCTGATTGGCTTGGTCTAATGACACCATTATCCTGGAGTTTTAAAGGGAGCACACAGAGAGATGACTCCTGAACATATGACTGGTCATGCTGTTGAGAATGAGAGGTGGAGGGGTTTTATTCTGTCAAACACTACAAACACTATAATTCCATGTCCCAAGAATATATATTTTCTCTAAAGCTTCCCTCTGGGACATTATAGACTAGAGGGAATACAGTAGTATAGTCAGTGATGTCCTGATTTCATTCAATCAAATTCATAATCCTTTCTTCATGTCCATGATTACATGCATAGAAGTTCATCACAAACCTCAAGAGCATTGAACCCCTGACAAAATGGAGGTCCTCCTCAAGGATTGTAATGAACTTACATATGTGAAATCACAGACCAGAAGAAAGGATTTAGGTTTTCACATCACTATTATTTTCCCTCTACAATGCCTCTTGGGAATTGTAGTTCTATGCTAACCTAAAAAAAATAGATTTGCATATCCATGTTCTTGAACAAGCTTGTCATTGGACATGCAGCTGCTCTTGTAAATAGGTTTACTGAATAATGTACTGCTCTCATGCAGTCCACGCTGACTGACTAAGGTCTAGAATCGAGTGGACAATCACATCTTTGTACTTAGTTTGGACTCAAGTATGCATGAGTAACACTGCACTCCATTCAGCAGTAATGTCAACTACTCCTTTGTAATACTGAAACAGTTCAGTTGAGGTTCAACTGTATGTGCTGGGGTATTACATGTATATTTTATATTAGTTACCCTCTCTTGGCTTTCAGTAGCGATGCGTGGGGAAGCCAGAAGAAACGCCATTTTACAACCTATGTGTTGTGATAATTACGTTGCTTGCTCTTTAACCTGTTAGTTCATATGCCTTGCGACCGTGATATATAGGCCTAAAGGCCGAGACAATAAGAAGACACTGTCACGGTTTCGGCCGAGGCTGCCTCTCTCCCTTGTTCGGGCAGGCTTCGGCGTTCGTTGTCTCCGGAATACTAGCTGCCACCGTTGTATGTTTCATGTTCGTTTGCTTTTGTCTGTTTGTTGTGACACCTGTTCTCGTTTAGCGTAATTAGTGTCCTATAAGTTTCTCGTTGTGTTTGTCTAGTGTTGTGTGTTATTGATTTTGGTCTGTCGTGTGTTGGGCTTATTTTCGCTCGGTTGAGCTTTCCTCCACTGCGTTGGAGCGTTACGCACCTGTTAGTGCGCTTTTTGCTATTTTGCCTTTGTGCGTATTTTTGCCTTCGGGCAAGTGTTGTCATTTTTCCTGTTTGGAGATTTACTAAAGTTGTTTGGACTATCCTTCGGTGTTCTGCGTTTGATTCCACCACTACACCCACCTACAGCACGCGTGACAGAATAACACACCAATAATGGAATCAGCAGGAGCCGCAGCAGCCCAGACGACGCTGGAGGACCAGGTCCGGGGAACAACGGGACCAGATCCTGCAGATGGGGACCGCACTGCAGGAGGTGATCACCACCATCCGAGGCTGGGGAACGCCTCCACCGCCACCCTCCCTGCCAGCACCATCGGCCAGTCCGCCCATTCCCGCACCGGAACCCCGAGGAGTCCGACTCTCGCTCCCGAGGGCCTACGATGGAACCGCGGCCGGGTGTCAGGGATTCCTTCTCCAGGTGGAGCTGTACCTGGCCACCGTGCACCCGGCGCCCTCGGGACATGAGAGCGTGTCCGCCTGATCTCCTGCCTTTCCGGGAAGGCATTGAAATGGGCCAACGCGGAGTGGAGGAGGATCGACGCGGACACCATCACGTACGACGAGTTCTCCCGCCGCTTCAGGGCGGTGTTTGACCATCCCCGGAGGGGAAAGCGGCGGGGGAGCGTCTGGTCTTCCTCCGGCAGGGGAGGAGGAGTGCCCAAGAGTTCGCCCTCGATTTTTCCGTACTCTAGCGGCAGATGCAGGGTGGAATGATCGGGCTCTCGTCGATCACTACAGATGTAGTCTACGAGAGGACGTCCGTCGGGAGCTGGCTTGTAGGGACACCAGCCTCTCGTTCGACCAGTTGGTCGACATGTCCATCAGGCTGGATAACCTACTAGCTACCCGCGGACGTCCCGAGGGGGTCCGTCCATTTCACCCTCCAGCGCCTCCCGAGCCGTGTCCCATGGAGCTCGGGGCGCTGGCGCTAGAGAGAGGAGGGGTCGGCTTACTAGGGGGTCCATCCCCTGCACCAACTGTGGTCGGGGAGGACACACCGCGGCTAGGTGCTGGGGATGGCCTCCTAGGGGAGAGGACGACAGGTCCCGCACTGGGGGATTCCTTCCAGGTGAGTAGGCGCCCCACTCACCCAGAGCTCTCTGTTGCACATTTCTGTATGCCTGTGAGTTTTCCACAGGTAGCACCTCATTCCCAGCATAAGGCGCTGGTAGATTCAGGCGCGGCTGGGAATTTTATTGATAAGAAGTTTTGTTTAGCTTTAGGGATTCCCCTTCTTCCTGTTGATGTTCCTTTTCCCCGTTCATGCCCTAGATAGCCGTCCGTTGGGTGCGGGCTTGATCAGGGAGGTCACTGCGCCACTTAGGATGTGTGCGCAGGGGGGTCATCAGGAGATGATTCAGCTATTTCTGATTGACTCTCCTGCGTATCCGGTGGTGCTGGGCATGCCCTGGTTGAGTACCCATAACCCATCTATTTCGTGGCAGGAGAGGGCTCTGATGGAGTGGTCTGCCCGGTGTGTGGGTAGATGTTTAGGCGTTTCCGTAGGGGCTACCTCGGTGGAGAGTCCAAACCAGGTGCCCGCATTGCACGTTCCCCCTGAGTATGGGGATTTGGCTATTGCGTTTAGTAAGTCGAGGGCGACGCAGTTGCCGCCCCATAGGCAGGGAGATTGTGCGATAGACCTCCAGGCAGGAGCTGCGCTCCCACGGAGCCATGTGTATCCTCTGTCTCAGGAGGAGAAGAAAGCTATGTAAACTTACATAGACGAATCTCTGAGACAAGGATACATACGGCCTTCCACTTCCCCTGCGTCCTCGAGTTTCTATTTTGTGAAGAAGAAGGATGGTGGTTTACGCCCGTGCATCGATTACCGTGGTCTCAATCAGATCACGGTGAAGTACAGTTATCCACTCCCGCTGATTGCGACCATGACTGAGTCCTTGCATGGGGCGCGTTTCTTCACTAAATTAGATCTCAGGAGCGCGTACAACTTGGTACGCATCAGGGAGGGCGATGAATGGAAGACAGCCTTTAGTACCACCTCGGGCCATTACGAGTATCTTGTCATGCCATACGGGTTGATGAACGCTCCGTCAGTTTTCCAATCATTCGTGGATGAGATCTTCAGGGACATGCAGGGGCAGGGGGTTGTGGTGTACATAGATGACATTCTCGTGTACTCGCCTACCCGTGTCGAGCATGTGGCCCTGGTGCGCAGAGTGTTGCGGAGGCTGGTGGAGCACGACCTGTATGTTAAGGCAGAGAAGTGTCTGTTTTTCCAGGAGTCGGTCTCCTTTTTTGGGGTATCAGTTGTCTGCGTCAGGGGTGAAGATGGAGGTAGACCGGGTGTCAGCCGCGTAATTGGCAAACACCAACCACTGTGAAGGAGGTGCAGCAGTTTTTGGGGTTTGCGAATTACTACCGGAGGTTTATCCGGGGTTTTGGACAGGTGGCAGCTCCCATCACGTCTCTCTTGAAGGGGGGCCCGGTGCGTCTGCAGTGGTCTGCCGAGGCGGACAGGGCATTTGGGAGGCTGAAGGACCTGTTTACCTCGGCTCCAGTGCTGGCGCATCCGGATCCCTCTTTACCATTTCAGGTAGAGGTGGACGCGTCTGAGGCCGGTATTGGAGCCGTGCTTTCACAACGGTCAGGCGCGCCACCTAAACTCCGCCCCTGTGCCTTCTATTCCAAGAAGCTCAGTCCGGCGGAGCGAAACTATGACGTAGGGGACAGGGAGCTGTTAGCCGTGGTACAGGCCCTAAATGGCTTGAGGGGGCTCAACACCCTTTCCTCATTTTGACGGACCACCGTAACCTGGAGTACATCCGGGCAGCGAGGAGGCTAAACCCTCGGCAGGCTAGATGGAATATGTTCTTGATCACGTACATCCCTGGGTCACAGAACGGTAGGGCAGATGCGCTGTCTCGGCGGTATGACACGGAGGAGAGGTCCGTGGAGCCCACTCCCATACTGCCGGAGTCGTGTCTGGTGGCACCGGTAGTGTGGGAGGTCGATGCTGAGCTCGAGCGGGCGTTACGCGACCGACCCTAGTCCACCACAATGCCCGGAGGGTCGGAAGTATGTTCCGCTCGAGGTTCGGGATCGATTGATCTATTGGGCTCACACGTCACCCTCCTCTGGACACCCGGGTATCGGCCGGACAGTGCACTGTCTTAGTGCCAAGTACTGGTGGCCCACGTTGGCAAGGGATGTGAGGGTTTATGTTTCCTCCTGCTCGGTGTGCGCCCAGTGTAAGGCGCCTAGACATCTGCCTAGGGGTAAGTTACTACCCCTGCCCGTTCCACAACGACCATGGTCCCACCTCTCGGTGGATTTCCTTACTGACCTTCCTCCTTCACAGGGGAATACCACTATACTGGTCGTTGTGGACCGGTTTTCTAAGGCCTGTCGTTTGCTCCCCATGCCGGGCCTTCCCACCGCCCCTGCAAACTGCCGAAGCCCTATTCACCCATGTGTTCCGGCACTACGGGGTACCCGAGGATATTGTGTCTGATCGAGGTCCCCAATTTACCTCCAGAGTCTGGAGAGCTTTTATGGAGCGGTTGGGGGTCTCGGTGAGCCTCACCTCGGGTTACCACCCGGAGAGTAATGGGCAGGTGGAACGTGTGAACCAGGATGTGGGTAGGTTTCTTAGAACATACTGCCAGGACCGGCCGGAGGAGTGGGCAAGGTACGTTCCCTGGGCCGAAATGGCCCAGAATTCCCTACGCCATTCCTCCACTAACCTAACCCCCTTTCCAATGTGTGTTAGGGTACCAGCCGGTTCTGGCACCTTGGCAGCAGAGCCAGATCGAGGCTCCTGCGGTGGATGAGTGGGCGCGGCGCTCGGAGGAGACATGGAACACTGCACACGTCCACCTGCAGCGGGCCCTCCGACGTCATAAGGCGAGCGCCGATCTCCACCGCAGTGAGGGACCGGTGTACGCACCTGGTGATCGAGTCTGGCTCTCTACCAGAAACCTGCCCCTCCGCCTGCCCTGTCGGAAACTGGGTCGGCGGTTTGTAGGGCCATTTAAAGTCCTGGGAAGGTTGAACGAGGTGTGTTATAAATTACAACTACCTGTTGAATATAAAAGTATTAACCCCTCGTTCCATGTGTCCCTTCTCAGGCCGGTGGTAGCTGGCCCACTCCAAGAAAGTGAGATCAGGGAGACTCCTCCGCCCCCATTGGACATCGAGGGGGCACCGGCGTACTCCGTGAGGTCCATCTTGGATTCGAGACGTCGGATGGGGGTCTCCAGTATCTAGTGGAGTGGGAGGGGTACGGTCCGGAGGAGCGGTGCTGGGTGCCGAGGAGAGACATTTTGGACCCGTCTCTCCTGACGGAATTCCATCGTGGGCACCCGACGCACCCTGCTCCGCGTCCTCCGGGTCGCCCCCCGAGGCCGGAGTCGGCGCACGTCTGGAGCCGCGCGTCAAGGGGGGTACTGTCACGGTTTCGGCCGAGGCTGCCTCTCTCCCCTTGTTCGGGCAGGCTTCGGCGTTCGTTGTCTCCGGAATACTAGCTGCCACCGTTGTATGTTTCATGTTCATTTGCTTTTGTCTGTTTGTTGTCACGCCTGTTCTCGTTTAGCGTAATTAGTGTCCTATAAGTTTCTCGTTGTGTTTGTCTAGTGTTGTGTGTTATTGATTTTGGTCTGTCGTGTGTTGGGCTTATTTTTGCCCTTTCGCTCGGTTGAGCTTTCCTCCACTGCGTTGGAGCGTTACGCACCTGTTAGTGCGCTTTTTGCTATTTCGCCTTTGTGCGTATTTTTGCCTTCGGGCAAGTGTTGTCATTTTTCCTGTTTGGAGATTTACTAAAGTTGTTTGGACTATCCTTCGGTGTTCTGCGTTTGATTCCACCACTACACCCACCTACAGCACGCGTGACAGACACAGTGGCAGAATAAATTCAACCACACCTTTTATTCATCACAAAACCAGAGAGCAACCTCTGTCCAGTGAAGTTCACAAAGCATATTGCATGTAACAAACAGTTAGTTACATGACCTACAGCACGGTCAAGCAAGTTAATGTTTCTGACATTTTTCGGACCACTAAACAACTATTGATTTAGAACCACGGAGAGTTATCGCAAGTCGCAAAGAGAACAGGAGCTGCCTCCACTATTCCAGCACCATTTCAACATCATCAAATCACCTATGCTTAGTCTAATACAGTGACAACTAAAAGATACCAAAAACTATTTAGTTAAATCAACGTAAGCTAAATATGATGTGGCTGTCAACTGATTTCTGTGTGTGTGCGTGCGTGGTGTGTGTGTGTGCTTGCGTGTTCATGCAAGTAAAAAAAAACACTTGTAGACAAATGCCAATGCCACCCTCCTCTCTTTCATGTTGATGAAACGGTCTATCACTCTGTCATACAGTACACGCCTTTATTTCTTGTTGTCCTAGGCTACCTGGCTAAAATGCTTACTTGCTAGCCTAACGTCCTTTCATGGGCAACGCTAGCTAGTTAACATTAGCCTTCTACATCTGGCTACATGTTGAACTTCCATCCTCTCAGGCCAGGGGCACAACAATGTATGAATTAATGGTGGGATCAGAATCGCTGTTATAATCACTGGCCAATACGGAAAATTAAGTAAAATCAGTCCAAATTCCTATCTCCATCCATGGCTAATTTAGGAAAGGGACACTTTTAGCTAGCTAGCCACTGGAGGACAACAACACAACGAGATGCAACAATTCAAGTTGTTTCTGTCAATGACGAATGCTCTCAATGCAATTTGATAGGAGTGACGTCGAATCCAAACTGGCTTCCCTTGACACTTTTTTGGTGCGCCAGGACCATTCACAGTTGAGCTCACTCAGTTTAGCTCAACGCTGATTGGCTATTATTTTACACTTTTCTTTTTATCAAGGGAGGCCAAATGCTCGCTGGCTTCCCTTGCATTCAATGCTACAGGCTGCAACAATGTCATACTCTGTATGACCAGACCACATCAGATAGATGGCGTACACATACAGAGACAGAGGGGCGCTGTTTCGCTCGCTCAGTTGCGTTCTCCGGTGAGATACATTCAGCCTCTTGAGAATTGAAGGAACATTTTGAAACACAGAGACAAAATAAATTATTTTATATGTTTTTTTCTTGGTAAATTTTTTGGGGAAGCCTGGCTTCCCTTGGCGTCCATGAATACACACCACTGTTGGCTTTACAAATCACTTGTAAGGCCGCTGTTCCCCTAAAGGCCCGTTCTCCATCCCATTTTGGGCACTAACCCCTCTCTACCCTCTGCCATTACAGGCAGATATGCTTACAGGGGTATTTCCAGTCTAATTGAGTACAGGAGGGATTCCCTGAGGAATTTAGCTCCATGTTAAAAATGTATTTCATTCAATGAAATCACTGAAGTATACTGTTGAAATTAAGTTTAATTAAAAACGCATTCACGGTCCCATGTCTCAATAGTAGTGTCAAATGACACTCTATTTAAAAGGTCTGGGTAAAAGGTCTGGGTAAAATAAGTACTGTAAAAAGGTGCAGGTTGAGTAACTGAAGTACAGTAAGAGGATCTGTAGGATTGATTAGCTGCTGAAACAGCTTCCCCTTTCTTACGAGGCCACGGGAACGGATCAATCCAAAAGTGAATAACAACACGACCATCAAAGGGGAGTCCTTTATACTCATCCTCAGATAGTGTAAAATACCCATCAAACTGAGCAATAAATGTTATATATTGGCCTGCAAAGATTAAGTGCTGCAATTAAGCCTGATTTATCAGAACCCCCCCATCTCCTTTCCGGTATGACCTTTTGATAGGTGGAGTGACTGGATACGTTTTTACTATGGCTTTCACCTATCACGATCAGTGATCCAGAAGAAAAATAAATGAAGAAAGGTTGCTTTCTAAACTGTTGTCCCAACCTTTATGATTGCATGTATGTTTGAGAGTGCATAGTCTGCATGCAGTGCATTAACACATCTGGGCATGTTTTTGAAATCCTGGGTGGTGATGGTGTATGTTATGGACCATTCCCATCCGACACATGTTGGGGCTTGCCCAAGGCATGGCAGAGATGGCCGGTTTGCATGACTGGGCCGATCTCAAAATAGACCCAATCAATAGCCTTTCACCCTACGCAACGTCAAACCCTAAGCGCCCTGCGTTTCCTGTCATCAATACCGCTCTCTGGACTGTGGGATGTTTTGAGAGCGCAAACACTATTGTTTGTTAAGGTACGCACGCTATACTTACGCGAGAGGTTAACAAACCACACTCAGTGACTAATGGAGGGTATCCAGCGTCTAGCCAATGTTAATGAGGTGTACAGTTGCAGGACATGGTGATGCAACACACAGTATTGGCTTATACTGTACATCAGAGATTTTCAACCCTATTCCTGGGGACCCACTTGTGCACACATTTTTATTCTGACCGAGGACTAACACACGATTCAACTTATCAACTAATCACTAAGCCCTGGATTAGTTGAATCAGGTAGTTGATTAGTTAAATGAGGTGTGTTAGTGCTGCACTGAAAAATAATGATTAAAAAACACTGCAAGATCAAAATAATATATATATTTGAAACTGTAAGAAGAGCTACATTGTTTCTGTGAGGATCCAGGTGGCCATAAAGCATGTGCCTAGATTGCTATCTAGGAGTAATCTGTGGGCACTATATCCTAGACACCTGCCTAGCTGTCACAACAGTGATCTGTTGCATACTGAGTGCAACGCCATTTGAAACACTTAGATGCAAACAGGTCAGTGTTTGTCATCTACAAAAATGCATGATCGTATTTATCTGGCCATACCAAATCAGACATAAACAGCCAGATCAATCATATTCTGAGGTACCTGAACCTGCATGACCTCTTCCACACTGTTTTTCCATCTCAGAGCTTGTTGGCTAACCAAAACGAAATATGAGTCCTGATTCAATAATGTTTATTTAGATTTAAAAAACAAAATGTAAAATAGGCAGGTCTAACTTCTACTTTGACAGAAGGACACTTTATTGGGGAGTAAACTATGGAGAAGTTACCGCCTCTATGGTGGTCTATGCAGAGAGCTCAGCTGCATACAGAGAGGTCTGTACACAGAGGACAGCCGCTCCCTTCCTGATAAAACGGCTGGAGTCTGGATCCAACTCAAGCATCATAATGGCCCCTTAACAATGTTCCCAAGGAGCTGCTGTGAGTGAACTGAACCAGCAGGCCTATATGGCTGATCAGACATTGGCCATATGTGTCATTATGCAAAGGCATAACATTATGTTTAGCTCCTCTCTGTAATGTTGGCCTAAGCAGGGCGAGGAACAAGTATTGACACTGATGCAATACTATCTATGTAGCATTGAAAACGAACCATAGAACAAGATTAAGAAACAGGAAATACAGTGTCAAATGAAATTACATTGGGTGCATGCATAGGCCCCTTATGCAATAGACCATTTATAATACCTCAAAATAAACTCTAATTATAGGTTAATGGTCATACACAAATCTTTGATCAATTCATCTTCACAAATAAATGGCAGGCTAAAAATTAACAAATAAATACTGTTTAAGAACCATTTGGAACTGTCATGTTAATCAAATAATATCTTACCTCATCTGCATTTTCAGTTCCTGTGTCTTTCCCACTAGTGGCATTACTGTTTTTAGTGCTACTTTTGGCAGATTTGGTTGGTTCCTGTGAATGACAACAAGCCATAGTTATCTTACTGTATTCATAAAGAAGAACAAAATTGATATGGGACCATACACAACTCACATCTTCTGGTCTATGGAGTAATTGTACACTGCACAGAGATGTAATTTATGTGGTTAAATGGCCCTGATTACCGAAAGGGCACGCAGGACATGTGCCCCCAACCAAAAGGAGGTCGGAGGGCCCCAGATAGCATATGAACACCTCATAAGCAATCACAGAGGTATGTGCCCTGGGGCCCCAAATGCGGTAGTTCGGCCCTGGGTAGCAATGGCCTTATTTGCTTTACCTTCAAAAACAGTTAGAATGCATTCTTGTGGCAATGACTGTTGCATTTGTAAGACAGACTGTATAGCAATAGACTTGAAATACCCCTTAAGAGGAAAAAACAGCAATTACTATCCCCTCAAGCAACGACTAAACACAAGCGCGAGACGATATTGAAACATTGTAGCAAGCTATTTCACATATTGTAACAAGACAAGAGTGCATTCTCTTATGAAGAACGAGACATTGAACTTGTAGCTATCAACTTGAAGATAATCTTGTGTTTATGTGACTAATGTAGTCTAACCAAATGCATGCAAGCTTATAGCTGTCAACTTACTATCAGAGATCAGGCTCACACTAGTGCATGTTTGCAGTTCATATTCTGACAACACATTCAGATAAAAATACGACTATGCCATTACTAAAAATAAACATTATTTTACGAAAAAACTGATTTGAGAATATTAATTATTTAAAAGTTAAAATGCATTGTTGCTGTAGGCCGAGGCTAGTCTATCGGTATCACATCCATTAAACCATTTTTTAAAGAATGTAATATTCAGGGTAATGTAAACAAGTTGATAAGATTACATTTGAATATGTTGTTGGCTACTGATGGCATTTGCGCGGTCTGGAAAATTATCTGCTCTGCTAGGCCTTACGATAATAATACAAAATCTAGTTGGCGAATTAAAATACAATCACGAGATACGGTCAGCTTCCTCTGAATATTTGGCAACAATATTTGGATTGTTACCATTATGTTGCGATCATTACGTTACCTTTTCCTTTTTAGTTTTATTCGGCATTTTGTGGCTGTTGGTGTTTTTCACCGTGACTCCGCGACAGACTTCGCCGGGACTCGATCGCTGCCACTCGGTTACCTTCAGCTCCCTGCGCCCTTCTAGGCCAAGAAAAAGACCATTGGCCAGTCACACGTTATACTGCCTAGTGACGGGCCACTGTAATTATTACATTGGGTGGTTATAGGATGGGCGGATTGCACTCCCTGTCAAGGGGTTTCCACTAGAATGCTAGATAACAGAGTCACAAAATCAGATTCCACAGCCACAAAGTCAAAATGGGATTTTTAATTTAAGGTTAGGGTTAGGCATAAGGTTAGCAGTGTGGTTAAAGTTAGGGTTAAGATCACATTTTAAAAATATGAATTGTAGAAATGGGCGGGGTTTAGCCATAATTATGAATGTGGCTGCGCTAACTAGTGACGACCCCGTCTAGGGTGGAGGTAAAGACAGCACAGTTTGGTGGAGTTGCTGAAATTATGTACTTATTACCTAGCAACAATTCATGAATGAATCCCTACCTAGACTTATAACCTACATCAACATAATTAGGGCAAAATTGTGAATTAATTGAAAACAATCGCGTACACTTTATAATATGTCTATGTTTATCTATTCACTGACAATACATTGCATTTTTATTCAATCTAGTGCAATAATTGACCCCGTCCACGCCACTTACCACCAGTGGTTTTGATTGCAGTGCGACGCTATTGTTATATGGGCAGACAGAACATTGCACAAAGAAACAGTCATCACCAGACCTGGCTTTCAACGGGTGCAGAATAGCACTATGCCCACACTAACTGTCAGATTGTTATCACTGGCAAGTGGCCAAAGAATATAGCAACCTCCCTGAATCCTCAGCTTAAAAATATCAGGAAACATTGTTCAGAAATACAGCAATAGGAAGACTAGCTATATAGTTAACAGTAAACTACAGTATAACGGAGATGCAGCCCTTACATTGAGCCACCTTTGCCGTGACCATGCATGGTCCTATCTTTGGCATGTATGCTACAGCTGAGCACATTGATGCAGTGCTTGTCACATATGCAGGCAGCTCTGTAACAGAAATTGATCCATACTAGTTTCAGTTCATAATCTAAAAAATATTGTGTTCCGAAATGGAGGATTAAAGATATGATTATCTAATACCTTTATTCTAAACACTATTGGAAGATTTGGGGTTTACCAAAGTAACCCCATACTGTAAAGTGAGAAGTTTGACATGCATTTAGGCAATTTGTGCACATCTGTGCAGCACACCACTGGAAATAAGCCTCACAAACAAGGTTTCAGACCTCTGGCAAGCTGTACAGCCTACAAAACTATAGCCACAATGTATGTAACCACTTACAATGCACTTTTACTTCACAAAATATCTACTGGCAAAAGGCTGTGGTCTCATGTTGTAGTGTCAATGCACTTTACCAGCACCACCTACTGGGCATGATCCATATTCCCTTAGGGGCTAAAGAGGAATCCCATCTATGTGCATGGGAAATTATGTATGCCTAACACATTTGTAAAAACATACGTTGGTAAGCATGTTATTGGCAATGATCTGCACCCTCTTTTCATACATTATCAATATGGACAATGAGCTTCCATTCAAAATAATTTATTTGGCAAATTAAATGACATTGGTTGAGCAAGGTTTTAAACAATAGAGTAAATAAACAAAACAGTTGAGGCCATACTCCGAAGATCTGACAGTGAGCAAAAATTCACAGATATGGGATCATTGGCAATAGAGTATTACCCACAGTCAGTGAAACAGAATAGAAATAATTATTCAGTGACAGAGTAATGACTATTATGAAAGACAGAGAACAGCAATATCCTAGGATAGACTGTACCTGGCTTAACATAGCAAGTACATAAATTCCCCTCATGTATAGATTGTTTCCTTATTCTATCCACCTTCCACTGAACGTTCAGAAAGAAAATCATATCTTCATTGTTTAGTGGCCTTACCTTTTCTGAAGAGAAGACTGATCTCCCAGCAGGCATTGTCGAACATGACATTATGCAGAAACTTCAGATATGGTCTTTGCCATACCTTTGCTCTCAAGTCCAATCACTTGCTCTCAGAATTCTATAATTAATTATTACAGTAATATTGTATAACTGAGCCAAAAGCCTTATTCATGCTGCCCTCAGCTTTGCCATACTACCTATACACAGGTAAGTGCCAAAATAAAGGAAACACCAACATAAATTGTTTTAATAGGGCGTTGGGCCACCACAAGCCGCCAGAACCGCTTCAATGCGCCTTGGCATAGATTCTACAAATGTCTGGAACTCTATTGCAGGTCAGCCTAATTGTACACACACACACAGAGACGTGTATCATTAAATTTACTTAATCAAGGACCTGATCACAATTAAAGTGAATAAATAATAAAATCAAGTTATTTAACACAAATCAAAAACATTTAGTTAATTCACACAATTAGAAAGAACACCTATGTACATACATAAATACATATAACATTGTTCAGTTCATTTCAGAATTGGCCGTTGCAGCCACTGAGGTTTTTCTTCAGAATTCCTTTCGACTGCAAGGGGCATACCATAGTGATGCTTTATGGTTACAATGTCTGATTACAAGGTCTGAGAAATAATAGAGAAAATGTTGTGGTCACTGAAATTTATTTCAACTCTACTTTAGCAACAACAGGTAAAGGACAACCAGTTTTTTATTACATTTTCACTAACTTACACAGAATAATATTGAGCATAGTACTGTCAGTGAACCAATGGAAAGTTTAAAAAAATAATAATGAGTATCTATATCCACATCTTCTTTTCTGGAGGGTGCTGTAAAGAGTGACAGATATTACATTGTGCAATTGTCAAAGAAAGCATTGTTCAGATATCTTTTGGTCCATGCTGCACTACCTTACCAAATTCTGTTTTCTTCTTAAACGTGAGTTCTCTTGTTCCTGTATTAAAATACCTTTCAATCATTTAAAGAGAAAAGAACAAATTGCTTAAGAGTCTGAAGGTGAATATACCAAAAACCATAGTAATCAATAAACATGGTACAGTACATTACCTTTTAAGAAGTAAAGAAAGGTTTTGATGAATGAAGAAGTATAATTCTCAACACAAAAGGCTTGCAGAACAAGCTTCTAAAGTTCTGAAGAGGCATCACTTAATACAAAAGTCAAGTCTTTTAGTGGAAGTTTCACTCCATTCAAATTTGAGCTGCCTGCTAGGGCCACCAAGTTAACAGGGCTTAGTTTCCGAATCAGCAGTATTTGTGTGGGTTACTACTTGTTCCCGTCTAATGTACACCCTAATCCCATCAACTACCTAAAAACAAAATCCCCCTCCAACGGCCTGCTGTCTAGTGGAGTTTGTTACTCAAGATTAAAATCAAACAGGTCTAAACCCAGCACTTCTGTAGGGAGATCCAGGGTCTCTGTTGAGAAACCCAAAGTATCTGATGGGTTATCCAGTTGTACGGGGGCATCCTCAGGAGTCTCTTCCTTGGGCTGCGGGTCAGACCCAATCTCAGTCTCCATTGACTCCTGAGTGTCGGTTTCAACGGTGTTACTGTTGTCAAGAGCTGGGAGCTCGGGTTGGGTTTGTGGTGTTTGTGGGGCCAAGGCTTCGCTGTTCTTTGAGTCATTCGGTGCAGCTTTGGACTCTACGACTGCTTTAGTGGCCTGCGGTCAAACCCAATCTCAGTCTCCATTGACTCCCTGAGTGTCGGTTTCAACGGTGTTACTGTTGTCAAGAGCTGGGAGCTCGGGTTGGGTTTGTGGTGTTTGTGGGGCCAAGGCTTCGCTGTTCTTTGAGTCATTCGGTGCAGCTTTGGACTCTACGACTGCTTTAGTGGCCTGCGGGTCAAACCCAATCTCAGTCTCCATTGACTCCTGAGTGTCGGTTTCAACGGTGTTACTGTTGTCAAGAGCTGGGAGCTCGGGTCGGGTTTGTGGTGTTTGTGGGGCCAAGGCTTCGCTGTTCTTTGAGTCATTCGGTGCAGCTTTGGACTCTACGACTGCTTTAGTGGCCTGCGGGTCAAACCCACTCTCAGTCTCTATTGACTCCTGATTGTTGGTTTCAACTGTGTTACTGTTGTCAAGAGCTGGGAGCTCGGGTTGGGTTTGCTCCATTTGTGAGGCCGTAGTCTCCAAGGCTTCGCTGTTCTTTGATTCATTCGGTGCAGCTTTGGACTCTACGACTGCTTTAGTGGCCTGCGGGTCAAACCCACTCTCAGTCTCTATTGACTCCTGATTGTTGGTTTCAACTGTGTTACTGTTGTCAACAGCTGGAAGCTCGGGTTGGGTTTGCTCTGTTTGTGGGGCCGTAGTCTCCAAGGCTTCGCTGTTCTTTGAATCATTTGTTGCAGCTTTGGACTCTACGACCGCTTTAGTGGCCGTGGCAGTGCTGGTGATGGATGTGGTACTGGCTGTGGTACTGCTGCTATAAAATATGTCAAATAAATCTTGGGCTTTTGCGGCAGCTAGATTAGACTTGGGCTTTTCTGATTTGTTCATCACCTCACTTGGGGGTCTCTGCATGAAAGGAGGGGGTGTGACCATCACAGGGACATTCTGCTCACTCTCAGGGACTCCTGGTGCAGATACATCAGACTTCATGGTCATCATGGTCAGGGGAGGCAGGGGAGTCTTGAACTCGGGCATCACTGCTGAAGGAGTGGATGTGGGGCCTTGACTAAAATACTCTGTTGTGGAAGCTTTCTTTTCGTCTGGTGTAGAAGTGGGATCTGGCTTCTCGGTACCATCTTCTGACTTTTTCAAATCTACTTCCTCACCACAGAACGCCTTGGAAATGATGTCTGCTGCCAGTACCGGGTCCTTTTTAGGCTGGTTCTGTATGACAGGAAGAGGAGTCACTCCACTGGCACCGGGTGGTCTGATAGAGAGGAAGGTGTTGAGAGGGGCCGGTTTAGCATATACCCAGGGCCCAAGTCCAGAGGGCTTTCTCAGGACCATGGAAGGAGCAGGGAGGTTTGGGCGTATTTTCCCGGAGTTGAAGGGTACCCATGCATTAGTTGGGGAGATGACCGTCTTCCCCGACAGTTTGATAGCAATGTTCTTGGCTGCAGCCAAGGACTTTGAAAATGCATCTGGGTCGTCATCCTCTTCAACCTCATCTTCCTTCAGGAACTCAGCAGCCACTCTCTCTGCCTCCTTCGCAAGCTCATTCTCTTGTTTTTTTTTCCAGCTGAACTTACCGAAGGTTGATGGAGCCTTTGGCTCCACTTTGGCAGTTTCCTCACTTTTCTTGCGCAGCTTTGCTCTCAATGCTGGATTAGGCCCACAGAACACTTTTGGAGGCTCACTGGGCTTCTCAGGCTCAGACTGCTTTCTAGATCCTGACTTTTCCTCCCTTTGACACCCACCCTTCTCTTTCCGTGATTGTCTTTCCTCCTTTTCATTCTTAGGTTTCCCTTCCTCCCTCTCTGATCTATACCTCTCCTCCTCTTTCTTGCTGCATTTGGGATTGGGCTCTTTCCACTTACCATATCTGGACCGCTCTTCCTCTTCCTCCTGCTCATCATCCCTCCAACTAAACATGGGTCTCTCCTCTACCCTGCTAAACCTAGGCCTGTCTTCATCCTCTCTACGGTTTTTGAGCCGCTCTTCCTCTTCCCTGCGATTTCTGAACCGCTCCTCCTCATTGCCATACTTGTATCGCTCCTCCTCCTCCTTCTTACTGTACTTGGGCCTCTCTCCTCCCTCCTTGCCATGTTTGTATCTCTCCTCCTCCTCTCTCTTGCGGTACAAATACCTCTCTTCTTCCTCCTTTTTGCTGTACTTGGCCCTCTCCACCTCATCCTCCCTCTTGTTATATTTTAACTTCTCCTCCTCTTCCTTTTTGCTGTGCTTAGCCTTCTCTTCTTCCTCCTTCTTGTGTTTGGACTTCTCCTCCTCCTTTTCCTTGTCCTTTTTGCTGCGTTTAGGTTTCCCTTCCTCCTTCTCTTTGCTCTTTTTGGACTCTTCCTCTTCGTGTTTACGTTTAAGCTCAGAGTGCTTTTTGTCACTAACTTCCAACGTGAGTCCAGCCTGACGATCCAGGTTCCTTCTCTGTTCGTAGAGCGGATACTCATACATTCGTTTCTGGCAGAAGGACCAAACAAATATGCAAGTCATTAGAGTGAAATGTAAACTAACTGTCCCAAAATTTGACTTAAAGGGAACATTCCACCCAAAAACACATTTGTTTCCTTACCTTGTAAGCAGTTTATGGACAAAGACAGAGTGCAATATATGATTTGAGTTTGTTTATCTAGCCATTGACACCAAACACTAACATTAACATTTTCAAACCAAAAACAATTGTAAGCCAATGTCACCAATATTAGCATGTTTTCAATGTCATGCCCAAAATTCTCTCAACTTCAAACCAAGTCATTGAACAACACAATCTAGAGACTTTGGGAGACTTTTAGAAAATGCCTAAGTTAGCGGTTTGTGACAGTGGCTAGGTGAACAAACAAAACTTGGTTTGCAGATTACTTGAGGAAACAAATATATAATTTTGTAATTATATAGGTGAACTATGGCTGTGTTTGAATACCCATACTAACATACTGTATACTAGATACTTAATGAGTATATACTACATACTATTAGTTCATTTTCGTATACTTGTAAATGAACGGTATCCTTTCAGTTGAGCGTACTAGCGCTTCGCCTGTCTACCGGAAGTTGATGCTGTTGCTATGCAACTTCTTGCTAGCTTGTTAGCATAGCTAACAAATTACTAGCTAGACATCTTACGACTTCATTAACAATGTCCATTGAGAACGCTCAACGACTATACCACTTAGCTAAGAATGACGTAAATAATCAAATCAATAAACTTTGGGTAGTTAGATAGCATATAGTTAATATACTGGCAAGTTCGATGTATTAGTCGCCAACTAACGTTAGTTAGGTAGCTAGCTAACATACAAGCAACTGCTGTAATGATATGCCGTGTGGTCGTAAGGCTAGCGTAGCTAACAAATTGTCAGCCAACATAACGTGTAACGTATGTTTGAAAAGTAATTACTTTATCACATTGCTCAATATTTTCTTAACATTTGTCATAATTAGTTAAAGTAATGAATTTGTATCCACTCTGGTCAGACATATTTTCCGCCACTTCTTTTCCAATCTGAAAATGTTGCTCGAGCCTGCCTGGAGTGCCAAAAGGGCAAGATTTGTGGGACTATTTTGTTATTTCCATTGCACCAGAAAGCTCAATCAAGCACATTTTACATATTATTTCAGATACCATTTGTACATATGTCTGCAAAGTAGAGAATAAAAGACTACTGTGTGCACAAAGCAATGACAACAAATTCAGTAGTAGTGTTCAAGACATAACTTGAGGACAATGCATGACAAAAGCATTCCCCAAACAAAGCCTTAGGGTACTTTTGATCAGGATCCTGGAGCATTTGGTACCCTGATGTTTGAAACACAAACAAACCTTTGCTGAAATGAATCCTGGACCTACGTGAGTAGTAGGTCGAAGATCCAGGACCAGAGTGCCAGGTATTGTGACACAGCAGCACGAGTTGCATGGCACTTTTTACCCGTTGTAAACAAGCTAGCTTGCTAACATCATGTAGAATGTGCGTCTTGCAAATCGCACCCTGAAACAGTTCTTTTAAAATCTTGTGAAAGCAAAACATTTTGTAGAACTCTCCCAAACGCTCCAGGAATCCAAACCAGAGTACCGAATTTCAGATGAAAACGCCCTTAATGTAGTCATGGTGAAATAATGCCCTACTCCCAACTAGTAATGGCCTAACCTTGTATTTCTCATTGTGAGATTGACCCGTGGCATGATCTTCAGCGCAAATCGCATCCCCGCAAAACTCCTCGCACAGCTGGCAATAATATCCCCTCACTGGCACCAAAAACTCAGATCCTATAAGAGAAAAAGAGAGACGTTTTTAGAAACACCTAATGGCCACATGGAACAATCACTGATTTTTACCTTTACTGTGCTCTCCATGGAAGAAAACCTGTTGTAAAAGTAGATAGTCATTACATTTAGGTCCATTCCAGTAAACATACATAAGCACATAACATCAACATATATACCATATCATAAGTATTCACCCCCCTTGGAAGTTTTCAAAATAAATTACATTACAAAGTGGGATTGAAATGGATTTAATTGTGATTTTATGTCATTCATCTAGACACAATACTCCTTAGTCAAAGTGAAAAGAAAATTCTACAAATGCTTACAAATGAATAACAAAAATAGTAATTGCATAAGTATTCACCCCCTTGGTTTAGGAAAGCCTACATTAGTTAATGAGTAAAATTTGCCTTACAAATCACATAAGTTGCATGGACTCACTGTGTGTAAAATAGGGATTGACATGATTTTTGAATGACTACCCCTTTCCTCTGTCCCCCATACATACATCTGTAAGTTCCCTCAGTCAAGCATCGAATTTTAAGCACAGATTCAACTACAAAGACCAGGGAGCTTTTCGAATGCCTCATAAAGGGCAGTGATTGGTAGATGGGTAACAATAACAAAATCAGACACTGAATATCTCTTTAATAATTATGCTGTGGATGATGTACCAAACCACCCAGACACAACAAAGACAGTCATCCTTCTGAATTGGGCTGCAGGACAGGAAGGAAACTGCTCAGGGATGTCACCATGAGGCCAATGGTGATTTTAAAACAGCTACAGAGAGTTCAATGGTTGTGATGGGAGAAAACTGAGGACGGATCAACAACATTGCAGTGACTCCACAATAATGACCTAAATGACAGAGTGAAAAGAACAATATAAATATACAGAATAAAAATATTCCAAAACATGCATCCTGTATGCAACAAGGCACTAAAGTTATAGTGCAAGAAAACACAGCAAAGGAATACACTTTTTGGCCCAAATGCAAAGCGTTATGTTTTGGCCAAATCCAACACATCACTGAGTAACTGCCTAGTTATTTTCAAGCATAGTGGTGGCCGCATCATGGTATGGGTATGCTTGACATCAGCAAAGACTGGGGAGTTTTTCAGGATAAAAAGAAACAGGATGGAGCTAAGCACAGGCAAAATCCTAGAGGAAAACCTGCTTCAGGCTGCTTTCCACCAGACACTGGGAGATGAGACAATAACCTACAATACAAGGCCAAATCTACACTGAAGTTGCTTACCAAGAAGACAGTGGATGTTCCTGAGTGGCCAAGTTAGTTGACTTAAATATACTTTAAAATGTATGGCAAGACTTGAAAATTGATGTATAGCCATGACCCCCAACACCTTGACAGAGTTTGAAGAATTTTGAAAAGAATAATGGGCAAATATTGCACAATCCAGGTGTGCAAAGCTCTTAAAGACTTACCCAAGAAGACTCACAGCTGTAATCGCTGCCAAAGGTGTTTCTAACATGTATTGACTCAAGAGGGTGAATACTTATCTAATCAAGGTATATTAGCATTACATTTTCATACATTAAAAAAATAAAATTATTTTGACATTGACTAAATGTATTTTTTGTAGATCGTTGACAAAAAAAAAATACAAATCCATTTTAATTCCACTTTGTAGCACAACATGTGAAGAAATCCAAGTGGGTGCATACGTATGATACTCACTGTAGACATTTGTAATTGACTAAAGGTTGCCCAAAATATGATCCCCTTTACATTGCATATAAAAATCAATTTTTATTTCTTACTTCTTATGCATATTTTATATTCAATGTCTGCAAACTGTGGCAGTAAACGATTGCTAACATTTAACAGTACATAATAAATATTTCGAAAAGGGGAAAATACAAAACAGAAATTTAAGTTTGTACCTTTAGCAGGTTTAGTCATTTTCTCTCCTGAAGAGTGAATCTTATTCTTCTCATTGTTGGAGGAACTTGAAGCCCACGGTCGATTGTAAGGATCCTGAGTCTGCAAAGTGGCAAAACAAAAAAATGCATAACCAATCTGCTGTAAAAATACAAGGGACTGAACAGTTCAAATGAAAAAAATGTACGTTGGAAAAGGTAAAGGAAATCAGACCAGTGATGGGGGGACAAAGAACGGGAACAGGAGACAGCACTCATGATAGTAAACAAAAGCTCTTCAATTCACTGAGTATGACTTAATATCCAAGGGTACAGCTGCAGCCGATCAGTCCTGAGCTCTGTGCTCAAGAGATCCTTGCCGAGAACAGCCAATAGGCTTTCAGCATCGCATTCAGGAGTCTGCTGCATTCCTTTTCAAGGTAGCTAACTAACTAGCTAGCTGACTTCATAGGTAACAGAGCCTGTAAAGAGATGAGTCCATCTGAGTGTTTATTAGAAAGCAATTTAAATATAAAGTTAAATGTAAACTCGACTAGCTATCTATCATACCTTCACCAAACCATTCACACTATGCTAGCTAATAATGTATTATAAAAACGGTAGTTCTGGCCATGCAATCTTATTGTTCATCTTGCGCTCCAGCCATGCTGGTAACTGCAAGAACAGCATGGCTACCTGACCACTTTCACTCGCAAAATGTATTAATAAGACTTCTACATTCAGCAACACTGTAGCTAGCTTACGCGTTTGTTTACTGAGTAGCTTAGCAAGGACGGTTTGGTTGTTCTCTGTAGTCTGTACCGTATGTGACTGGTTCTACAGCAGAACTCCTGAGCACGGAACTGCTGAAGCTGGAGTCTTATTGGAACATTATACAAATAGTACACAAACCTTTCGGTGAGATTTGCTGTGCAAGTGCGTGAAAAAATCGAACATGGAACCACAGGTGACATTGCAGCTTTTGCACCAGTGGTTCCCAGCATCATAGTATTCAAACAGGTCTGCTGGAGTCTCGGGAGGCTGGGTACTGGCGGGGGCTTTCTTCTTCGGTTTTCCAGGAGAGGCTCTTGAAGACGATGATGCTGCCTAATGAAGAACAGAAGTTGCACGAGTCAGCAAAAGAGCTAAATAAGCCTAGAGGAAGCAGACAAAAAAAAATACAGAAAGACAGTGTTAAAAATTAAAACAGACGTTCAATAAAGAAAATTCTACGATGATCCCCAAACACTGAAGTTTTCAAAATCTCTTACCTTGGCGACATAGGCGATCTGTGTTCCAGCCTTGAGGGAGTTACTCGTGAGTTATCAGAGAATCCTGTTTAATGCTAATATCGGACTCATATCGTCGTATCCTTGTACGCTAATCTCCACCAATTAATGGTCAAAATCACATTTTAAGTACTGATCTGTGAGCAGAGCAAAGCAGTCGAGAGAAATAGACTCAATGAGTGCTGTTCACAGACCATGAGTGTAGAGAGGGAAAACATCAAGTATGATATTTCAAGAGATTTACTTGTTTACCAAGTTTTCCATACTGTACACTGCTCTCTGCTCCTCTTTTTTGTATGGTCATAAGCCCAGTATACATGATCCAAGTTAAGCGCTAAGACACAGGCAATTAGAAAAATCGGGAAAATCATATTTTGCTGATTTATTGGAGCACTGAACCATGTCGGGCGCCGTAGTTTAAAAACTCCATGGAGTTAGTGATAAAACCATGACGTCATATCTGAATTCCTACAAGTTTATGCGCCGTCGCCATTAAAATCCATTTGACTTTTAAGATACCACTCTGCTCTACTGTAAAGATGAAAATGTTCAATTTTGGTGTATTCTTGTCTTCAAACGATATGTTTTCCATATTCAATAACTTCTATTTAAATTGAATACCCTATGATTACGTTTTTGAACAACAAATTATAGATGAGTGATCACCCTATTAACATGTTATTTAAAAAAAAAATTTTTTTTATAAAGAATTAGAGCCAATGGAAAGGATTAAAACAGTCCACATAACTAGGATCCCGCTCTGTATGCAAAGTATTCATCCCAACTAATCTCTGATCTCCTACCTACATGTTGATTGTGAAAATGCTTTCATGAAATGACAGTTTCCAAACAACTGGGGAGAAAGATGGCCATCTTTCAATTTATGAATGTAAATACTCTAAATCCAAGCTTCTAACACAAACATCTTACCTGAGTTTGGCATCTCCAGAAACTCTTTTAGAGAAAAAGTTTGACATGGTTGTGGTCTTTCATAAACAACAAATACTGTTAACTCCTAGAAATATTGTAAAATGTAGGAAGAGACCCCTAAGCTTAATCCCAACTGTTGGCCATATGAAAGTGAACAGGTCCCACCTAGGTTGCAGGTATAAAACACATTCATTTGTAAACATGCATGAATTTGCAGACCAGTTATGAGATCAGTTGGGTCAGACATTGGCATACAAAGAGTATTAAATCGAGGAGTCAAACTCTGCCTCTTGGGCAACACCAACATATGACAGAGCACACGGTTCATCCAGGTTAGACTGAGTAGTTGCACCAACATTGATTAACCCCATATATGATGTATAAGCAGAAGGCTGAATGCCAGGTATTCAAAGTAAATACTGCTTACTGGTATTTAATGGATCAGACAAGGGCAAGTAGACATTTAAATCCAAACCAGCCCTTTAGAATAGTTATTCAGGAAGTCATTTAGACTCATTCTAAAATAAAGCAAAGGCTTCATGTGAATTTCTGCAAAATAATTACGTTTCTGCAGCAATTAAGGTTTTACCAGTACTTCAGCTCTCTGGCTTGTGCCTGGAGCAGCTTACGGAATTCTACCTTAGCAGAGGCATGGGCCACAGGTGATTTCTCTCGGATGTGCGCACGCTCCTTTTTCTTCTCCTTCTCTGGAGGTGGTGGGTGTGTTGGCTGCTCAAGGTCCCTAGAAGCCCTACCCTCTCGCCGGGGCTTGTCAGTTGGTTGTAGACCGAGAATGAGAGCCACCTTGTCGAGCTCGGATCTTTTCTTCTCTGCTACCTCGTGCTCTTTGCGGAGCTCAGCAATCTGAGTCATGACCTCTTCCTGCAGCCGACTGATCTCGGACAGTAACGGGTCCTTATGGCCATCCTTTTCACGCCGCTTTTTGCGCAGAAGCTCCCCTACAAAGACAATACATGTTTTATTCAACTGTGCAAAAACAGAATGAACATTTATAAATTAAAATACGAAGATCTATAGGAAAGGAATGAGATGATTGAAGTACCTTGCTGTTTCCGCAATCTCTCCAGTTCCTTCATGAGATAATCTTTCTTTTTCATGCGGATCTCTCTGTCTCGTCTCAGTTTCTCCCGTTCTTCAAGAACCTATAGAATGAAGGAGAATCATTAGAGAACTAGTGTATGGAAAGAGAACAAAACAAGCCAAAACAGTGTCAAATGACATTTGAATTGAAGTGGATAGCTGAATCCCCTACCTTTTGTTTTTGGCTTTCATTATTTCGCTCTTCTAAAACCCTCCTGTCCTTGCCATTATCTTGAGGGGCCATATTGGATGATGCTATATAGGAAGAATGTACAGAATTAGACAGGAGTTAAGTGCTGCAGTTTCATTGATCACAAGAAAATATATATATTGATGGGGAATGAACAATTAAACATTCACTTATTCAATGCCATCAGTTTATTCTCACCCTTTCGATCACCCCCCTGGTGCAACTCTGGCTGGATGACTTTAAGGTATGGTCTGTCAAAAGGCGGGACGTTCGGAAAATCTTCAATGGGAGATTGAGGCGGCATGCCCATAGATGGAGGTGGGTACATGGGCCACTGTTGGGGCATGTAAGGCCAGTTCCCATACTGCCCATAGCCAGGAGGTGGATAGTTGGGCGGTACCAGACCATGCGCCTGGGCTTGGGCGTAGGCAGGCATGGAGAGAGATGGGTGGGCGGGTGGCACTGGAGTAGTTTCAGGGGCTTGTGAAGCCTTTTGCCCCCAGCTACTGTCCTCAGTCCTCACCTCTCTGGCGCCTCGAATCTTCCCATGGGTGCTGTGCCTGTCAGATGGGGGTGACTTCTTCCGGCTCCTGCTGTCATCACGGCTGCTGCTCCGGCTCGGGCTGTGGCTGTGGCTACGACTGCTAGAGCTGCTCCCACTGTGGCTCCTACGCCTGCCCCTGCTCCCGTCTGAGCTTCCTGAAGAGTCACGGCAACCCCGCCTCTTGCCAAGTCGACGGGAGTTTTTTTTGGGAGGGGGCCTCTTTCCATGCAGACGCTCCTGAGTCCTGGCAGCCATCTTGCTGATCTCCGTCACCCCCAGGTCCAACCCAATGGTTTTGAGGAGGTCCTGGATCTTCTCGTACTCCTCCACGTCTTGCTTCTCCTTCCCTTCCAGTGGCCCTGTTCCTGGTGGGTAGTCATTAGGCTCTTCAACCTTGATATTATGGTCAGGGGTGGCAGAGGACCTGCTTTGATGCCGATACCTCATGTCCACCTGTTGCTGACGAGAGCTTCTCGGATCGACAATACCAGGATGGCCCTCTAGGTGCGGTGAGGCGCCATAGCGTGCCGGCTCACTCATAATATCACCATAGAGCTCTGACAGACTGTGCTGACGGGGAGCTTCTGCTGGAGCTCTGCCCCGATCTACATCATCTTCATCTCCATAAAGGAACTTCTCCTCATCGTCAATGTCTGGTACCCTCTTCTTTTTCTCCTCCTGCGGTGCAGGTGCACCTCCCAACAGGTCAAGGATCCCTGCAATCCCACTGGGGTCCAGCCTACCCTGGGCCATGTGCGGGTCATCCCTCAGTTCCCCCAGCATGGTGGCCAACATGATAGGGTCCATGCCTTTCATAGCTGAGAGGAGACGCTCTGCCTCAGCCTCACCAGCAGGGTCAACTCTTGGCGAATTACTGTTCTGCAAAACAAAAACAAAAAGAATGATTACCAAATTAATCATGAATAGTAATTTGGATAAAGAAAAGCCTTGTGGGATGACAGGGTTAGAGTGAGTATAGAGATGGGTAATACATTACACAGCTATATGCAACATAATTAATTTAACATAGTAATAAAATGACATTGTCCCCTACCTGCACATATGAGGGGGAGTCAGTCTCAGAGTCCATGCGCCTCTTCAGGATGGACTTTGTGGGAATATTCAGTATGTCTTCCATCTCTTTGCGGCGACGGGCCAACTCCAGCTCCTTGAACCCGCTCGTCTTCTTTATCTTATCATCATCTCCCCTGCTGCTCCTGCTACTGCTGGTGCTACTAGTACTGATACTGCGGCTCCTGCGTTGACCAACACTCTTTGCTCTGCTCTGTGCTCTGCTCATACTGCGGGCCCGACCATAGCTCTGGCCACGACTCCCGCTCCTGCTTCGGGACCTGCATGGCGGACGACTCTTGCTCCGCCCTCCCATTTCAGGGCTTTTGCTTCGGGCCCGGCTTTTGCTCCGTCCCCTCATTTCAGGGCTGCGACTTCGGGCCCGGCTTTTGCTCCGTCCCCTCATTTCAGGGCTGCGGCTTCGAGCACGGCTTTTGCTCCGTCCCCTCATTGCAGGACTGCGGCTTCGAGCACGGCTTTTACTCCTTCCCCCCATTGCAGGGCTGCGACTTCGAGCACGGCTTTTACTCCTTCCCCCCATTGCAGGGCTGCGACTTCGAGCACGGCTTTTACTCCTTCCCCCCATTGCAGGGCTGCGACTTCGAGCACGGCTTTTACTCCTTCCCCCCATTGCAGGGCTGCGACTTCGAGCACGGCTCTTGCTCCGTCCCCCAATTCCCGGGCTGCGACTACGAGGACGGCTTCTCCCCCTGCTGGGACTCTGCCGCCTGGGGCCACGGTCATCAGGGCCGTCATAACTGGACCTCTTTGGCAGGTAAGGAGGGTAGTCTCTTGAGGGTAGCCCTACCCCAGGTGGTCCAGTCAACTCATTGCCCACAGTGATTACCAGATTGTGGTCAGTGGGGATGCCACCACGGGGAGGAGATGGAGATCTCTAATGACAGAAATAGATTTGTAATCAATTTCCTTAAAAACTGTAATCAGTTTCATAACACTGCATTATTTTCAATTTTGAAATGATTAGACAGCATTTTGTGCAATTGAAGCATTGCTCCAGTAAAAAGGAAATACGAGCCAGTGCAAGGGAACAGACTAACTTCCAATCCCAATGTTTTTTTAATAAATGGCACCTGCACTTGTAGCTAACGTTAGCTAGCTAGCTAACAATTTAACCAGTATCTGGGCAGAGGAGGAGAATGAATATGACGAGTCTCCTCACTAGCCCAGTGAGCTACCATTCATTTTCCCATTAGACAGCACTGCAAACGTTATGTCAAAATACGTACGTTACTATGGAGTTTTGGTGCGTAACTGATATGTACTTCCAAAAAAAGGTCTAAATAAACATTTACACGCAACCAAAAACCATTGTCTGGAAATAATCTGTCTTGTTTTTGACCAAGTCCGCATGTGCCAAATCCACCTCTTCGGCACCAATACAAATCACTCATTACTGCCACGCACAGGTCTGCACAGTATCCCGAAAGTTCATTTATTTTATTTCCTACAACCAGGCCTGCCGGAAAACGTGTGGCGAGGCGGCATTTGCCACAGCACTTTTCAATCAGGAGGCAGCGCCACACCACTTTGGCTTTATACTGAACAAAAATAAGTTCATTAGTTACCAGCCTCAGAAATTGCAGCCCAAATAAATGCTTCACAGAGTTCAAGTAACAGACACATCAACAGTTCAGAGGAGACTGTGTGAATCAGGCCTTCACGGTCAAATTTCTGCAAAGAAACCACTACTAAAGGACACCAATAATAATAAGAAGAGACTTGCTTGGGCCAAGAAACATGAGCAATGGACATTAAGCCTCTGGAAATTTGTCCTTTGGTCTGGAGTCCAAATTTGAGATTTTTTGTTCAAACCCCTGTGTCTTTGTGAGACGCGGAGTGGGTGAACGGATTATCTCTGCATGTGTATTTCCCACCATAAAGCATGGAGGAGGTGGTGTTATGGTATGGGGGTGCTTTGCTGGTGACACTGTCTGTGATTTATTTAGAATTCAAGGCGCACTTAACCAGCATGGCTACCACAGCATTCTGCAGCGATGCGCCATCCCATCTGGTTTGGGCTTGGTGGGACTATCATTTGTTTTTCAACAGGACAATGACCCAACACACCTCCAGGCTGTGTAAGGGCTATTTTACCAAGAAGGAGAGGGATGGAGTGCTGCATCAGATGACCTGGCCTCCACAATCACTCGAACTCAACTAAATTGAGATGGTTTGGGATGAGTCGGACGGCAGAGTGAAGGAAAAGCAGGCAACAAGTGCTCAGCATATGTGGGAACTCCTTCAAGACTGTTGGAAAAGCATTCCAGGTGAAGCTGGTTGAGAGAATGCCAAGTGTGTGCAAAGCTGTCAAAGGCAAAGGGTCGCTATTTTAAGAATATAACATATATTTTGATTTGTTTAACACTTTTTTGGTTACTACATGATTCCATATGTGTTATTTCATAGTTTTGATGTCTTCACTATTATTCTACAATGTAGAAAATAGTAAAAATAAAGAAAACCATTTTGAACGGTAGGGTACGCTGAACAAAAATATGAGCACAACATGTTAAGTGTTGGTCCCATGTTTCATCAGCTGAAATAAAAGATTTAGGAAATGTTCCATATGCACAAAAAGCTTATTTCTTTCAAATGTTGTGCACACATTGGTTTACATACCTGTTAGCGAGCATTTCTCCTTTACTAAGATAATCCATCCACCTGACAGGTATGGCATATCAAGAAGACGATTAAACAGCACGAACATTACACACGTAAACATTGTGAACGGGACAATAAATGGACACTAAAATGTGCAGTTGTCACACAACACAATGTGGTCCTCTGTAGCTCAGCTGGTAGAGCACGGCGCTTGTAACGCCAAGGTAGTGGGTTCGATCCCCGGGACCACCCATACACAAAAAAAAAAATGTATGCACGCATGACTGTAAGTCGCTTTGGATAAAAGCATCTGCTAAATGGCATATTATTATTATTATTATTATTACAATGCCACAGATGATTTTGAGGGAGCTTGCAATTGGCATGTTGACTGCAGGAATTTCCACCAGAGCAGTTGCCAGAGAATTGATGACCTCCACATCCGGCTTCTTCACCTGCGGGATATTCTGTCTGTAATAAAGTCCTTTTGTGGGGAAAAACGCATTCTGATTGGCTGGACCTTACCAGGCCCACCCATGGCTGCGCCCCTGCCCAGTCATGTGAAATCTACAGATTAGGGCCTAATGAATTTATTTCAATTAACTGATTTCCTTATATGAACTGTAACTCAGTAAAATTGTTGAAATTGTTTCATGTTGCATTTATATTTTTGTTCAGTATAGTTTAATAAAATACACTGAGTATACCAAACATTAGGAACAACTTCCTGATTTTGAATTACAACTCCCCCTTTGCCCTCAGAACAGCCTCAATTCGTCAGGGCATGGACTCTACAAGGTGTCGAAAGCGTTCCACAGGGATGCTGGCCCATGTTGAATCCCATGCTTCCCACAGTTGTGTCAAGTTGGCTGGACGTCCTTTGGGTGGTGGACCATTCTTAATATATACGGGAAACTGTTGATTGTGAAAAACCCAGCGGCGTTGCAGTTCTTGACACAAACCGGTGCGCCTGGCACCTACTACCATACCCCGTTCAAAGGCACTTACATTTTTTGTCTTGCCCATTCACCCTCCGAATAGCACACATACACAATCCCTGTCTCAATTGTATCAAGGCTTAAAAAACCTTATTTAACCTGTCTCCTCCCCTTCATCTACACTGATTCGAGTGGATTTAACAAGTGACATCAATAAGGAATCACAGCTTTCAGCTGGATTCACCTAGTCAGTCTATGTCATGGAAAGAGCAGGTGTTCTTAATGTTTTGTATACTCAGTGTATATTGACGCAAAGCGTAAAAAAAGCGGGGCAAAGTGCTGTTTTTTGTTGATGTTTTTTAACAAATTTGTCTCATGATTTGTCAACCCGTGCACAATTTCTCTGTCCTTCACATCGGAGTGCTGCTGCAGGCACTTTGCGTGTCTTGACCAATCAGGGCCGGGCACAATGCTCAAGATGCGCGCTCCACTTTCCGCCTGTATTTATTTAGCAAGTCTGATAACACATCACTCCCGAAAGACAAGTTACAACTCGTACATAAATGTAGCAGCCTATACACCTAAATCAGTGGAGGCTGCTGAGGGGAGGACGGCTCATAATAATGGCTGGAACAGAGGGAAAATGGAGTGGCATCAAACACATAGAAACCATGTGTTTCATACCATTCCACTGATTACGCTCCAGCCATTAGCACAAGCCTGTCCTCCCCAATTAAGGTGCCACCAACCTACTGTGACCTAAACATTAGCGATCTGACACGCTGTATTGCATGGAACAAGTCTATTTTTTTGTCTGATCAACTGTAGACTACTAACAACAGCGGCTGCATAGTCTAGCCTACTATGCGGCCTGTCCCTCTGGCCAGCGTAAACGAAGCGATAATGTTGTGCATTTACAGTGCCTTTAGAAAGTATTCATACCCCTTGACTAATTCCACATTTTCTTGTGTTACTGTCTGAATTCAAAATGGATTCAACTGATTTTTTCCTCACCCATCTACACACAACACCCCATAATGACAGTGACATTTTTGCTAATTTATTGAAAATGAAATAAAAATATTGAATGTACATAAGCATTCACATCGATTTAAGTTAAAACTAACTAGGCCACTCAGGAACATTCATTGTCATCTTGGTAAGCAACTCCAGTGTAGATTTGGCCTTGCGTTTTAGGTTACTGTCCTGCTGAAAGGTGAATTAGTCTCCCAGTGTCTGTTGGAAATCAGACTGAACCAGGTTTGCCTGTGCTTAGCTCTATTCCGTTTATTTTTATCCTAAAAAACTCCCTAGTCCTTGCTGATGAAAAGCACACCCATAACATGATGTAGCCATCACCATGCTTGAAAATATGGAAAGTGGTACTCAGTGATGTGTTGTGCTTGCCCCAAACATAACTCTTTGTATTCAGGATAAAGCTCATTTCTTTGTCACATTTTTTGCAGTTTTACTTTAGTGCCTTATTGCAGACAGTATGCATGTTTTGGAATATTTGTATTCTGTACAGGCTTCCTTCTTTTGACTCTGTCAATTAGGTTAGTATTGTGGTGTAACTACAATGTTGTTGATCCATCCTCAGTTCTCCTATCAAAGGCATTAATAATAAATAATAATAATATGCCATTTAGCAGACGCTTTTATCCAAAGCAACTTACAGTCATGCGTGCATAAACATTTTTTTTTGGTGTATGGGTGGTCCCGGGGATCGAACCCACTACCTTGGCGTTACAAGCGCCGTGCTCTACCAGCTGAGCTACAGAGGACCACAAAATATAACTATTTTAAAGTCACCATTCCAAATCCCTGAGTGGTTTCCTTGCTCTCCGGCAACTGAGTTAGGAAGGACGCCTGCATCTTTGTAGTGGGTGTATTGATACACCATCCAAAGTGTAATTCATAACTTCACCATGCTCAAAGGGATATTCAATATCTTCTGTTTGTATTTTTACCCATCTACCAATATGTGCCCTTCTTTGCGAGGCATTGGAAAACCTCCCTGGTCTTTGTGGTTGAATCTGTGAATCAGTGACACAATCTCAATTTAATCCAGGCTGTGGATTTATTTGTTTGTTGAAAAAGTCAAGGGGTGTGAATACTTTCTGTAGGCACTGAATAGCCAATTTGTTTGTGAGAAAATATGTGAATGGGATTACATTTGGTTTATATTCAAACTTGGGTTGACTAGGCTACCTAGAGTTTTTCAATCCATCAAAATCATTAACTGGAATTAATTAAACAATAGCTGACAGACTATAAATAAATACAATTATTAGGCCTAAGGTTGCATAGGGCAGTACACCAAGCAAACCTGCATAAAGCAAGCTCAGCCCTATGAGTTTTATTGTCCAATCATGTTACTTTATCTGTGTCCGTGTATAGGAATCCCCCTTAGCCCTTCTTCAAAATATCATTCATATGAACAAGTACAAGGTTGGTGCAGTTTGTCAGAGTTTTCATCCTCTCCAACGCCAGGAGTTTTTAAAAACCATGTGACCTAATTAATACAACCATGATCTGAACATAGCCCATATTAAACATTTTTAAAACAGATGAATCACATCATACCGTATAAGGTCCGGAGTTAGGTTACCAGATCAAGAAAAAATATGGGCACCAGAATGTTTTTTTTTCACCACACCACTCTGGGACCTGTGGTGCCACCTCTGCCTACAACAGTGTATAATGTCATATCAACCTGTTATTTCACAAGTGTTACATGGAATGCAATATAATAACATTATATAAGAAGACGAATGAGACAATAGGGTATGTTTTACAATTATTTAAGCAGGGGTGAAAGTAGATTTAATTTCTTCCCAGTACGCAACGACCTGTGTGCACCAAAAAAAAATTTTTCACTAGTAGTCAACATAGAACATAATAGCAGCTCAATTCATAGGCCTATGCTACAAATTAAACAAATGTTTAACATATCTGGTTAGTATGCTATATAATCAGTTACATGTCAATAACATATCCTAATATTTTCAATCTGATTACAATGATAAAATCACCAATGTCTTTTAAATTTGTTTTTTATATTTCTTTGTGAGTTGATTGGGGAAAAACGGCTTGCAATCAAGAGAAAACGTCGCTCTGAAAAAGTCTCAAAAGGTGGATAATGAAAATAGAAGTTTCAGGGAAGAATGGACAGAGAATTAGGCATTCTTACCATATTTCTCCAACGTCAAACCAGAGTGCCTTGTTTGCAATGAAACGGTTGCTGTTTGCAAATAATTAAATATTAGACATCCTTATGAATCTAAGCCTGGCACTTTCAAAAGTTACCTTTTCACCCAGAGACTCGACTGACCTAGAAAAATATAAGCTTCAACTGCTGGCTACTCGTCCGTTGCTTAACCCAACAACAGAAGTGCTTCCATAAAAGCTGCCAGGGTTTAAACATCTCTTTTCAGAAATGGAAAAGCTTTTTGTCTCCTCGAATATTCAAGGCCGCAGCTGTTGTAAAACATATTTTTTTCCTCTGTAAACAAATTAACAATAAACTTTCAGCGTGCTTATAGAGAACGGCACTCAACATGTACTGCCTTGACAAATGACTGATGATTGGTTGAAATAAATTGATAAGAAGATTATGGGAGCTGTACTGTTAGATTTCAGTGTAGCCTTTGGTCCCCTGTAGCTCAGTTGGTAGAGCATGGCGCTTGCAACGCCAGGGTTGTGGGTTCGTTTCCCACGGGGGGCCAGTATGAAAAACGTATGCACTCTAACTATAAGTCGCTCTGGATAAGAGCGTCTGCTAAATGACTAAAATGTAAATGTAATACTATTGACCATAACCTGTTATTGAGAAAACTTGTGTTATGGCTTTTCAACCTCTGCCATATCATGATTCAGAGCTTTCTTTAATGGAAGCTTCTCTAATGTCAAACATGTAAAGTGTGGAGTACCGCAGGGCAGCTTTGTAGGCTCTCTACTCTTCTTATTTTTACCAATGACCTGCCACTGGCATTAAACAAAGCTTGTGTGTCCATGTTTGCATCAGCAACCACAGCTAATGAAGTCACTGAAATACTTAACACAGAGTTGCAGTCTGTTTTGGAATGGGTGGTCAATAATAAACTGGTCTTGAACATCTAAAACTAAGAGCATTGTATTTGGTACAAATCATTCCCTAAGTTCTAGACCTCAGCTGAATCTGGTAATGAATGGTGTGGCTGTTGAACAAGTTGAGACTAAATTACTTGGTGTTACCTTAGATTGTAAACTGTCATGGTCAAAACATATAGATTCAATGGTTGTAAAGATGGGAGAGGTCTGTCTGTAATAAAGAGATGGGCTGCTTTTTTGACGCCACACTCCAAAAAGCAAGTCCTGCAGGCTCTAGTTTTGTCTTATCTTGATTATTGTCCAGTCGTGTGGTCAAGTGCTTCAAGGATAGACCTAGTTAAGCTGCAGCTGGCCCAGAACAGAGCGGCATTTCTTGCTCTTCATTGTAATCAGAGGGCTAATATAAATACTATGCATGCCAGTCTCTCTAGGCTAAGAGTTGAGCGGAGACTGACTGCATCACTTCTTATAAGAAACAATGTGTTGAAAATCCCAAATTGTTTACATAGGCAACTTACACACAGCTCTGACACACACACTTAACCCACCAGACATGCCACCAGGGGTCTATTCACAGTCCCCAAATCCAGAACAAATTCAAGAAAGCGTACAGTATTATAAAGAGCCATTATTATATGGAACTCCATCCCATCTCATATTATTAAAATGAACAGCAAACCTGGTTTTTAAAAAATGATAAAGCAACACCTCACAGCACAACACCGCTCCCCTATTTGACCTAGATTGTTTGTGTGTATGTATTGATATGTATGCTACGTGTGCCTTTTTTAAATTGATGTAGTTCTGTCCTTGAGCTGTTGTATATTAATGTTCTGTATTGTCATGTTTCATGTTTTGTGTGGACCCCAGGAAGAGCAGCTGCTGCGTTCGCAAAACAGCTAATGGGGATCCTAAAAAAATACCAAGCTCAGCTTCAGAATGTCAGAGAGGAATCAATATATCTCCATATGCATCAGTCACTTCTTTTGTGGGCATTTTAAAGCTTGTTTCTAGTATAAGGCCCTTTTCTTTAAGAAAGGGTATGTCATACCCTCACTCAATTTGAGCCCTGGTTTTAACCAAACACCAAGCCAAGCCATTCCTAGACACGGATGTATTTAAGGAGTGCATGGTGACAGCATTGGAGGATTTGGCTATAAATGACAAATCTATGGATAGCATAACTGCATCTGTCAAACAGGTAGGCCTACCTCTTTTTTTTTTTATATAGGAAGAAATAGGCTCCAACAAAGCCCTCATGTTGTTAGTGAAGTCGAATTAAAATGAAGACAATTGTTGAAATGAATAACTTTTAGCACCATTTGCTGTCCACCTCTGATTATGCTGCAGCCGCTCCAAAGCTGATGTCTGCCCGCTTGACTTTTTGGTTGACTTTCTCCTGCACTCTCCCTCCTCATTAATAAGTATATGATTGAATAAGTGTCTGTCTCATGACATTGTAATACATTTGGTCTCCAGTCTATGGGATACAGAAAAACCACATAGGCTACTACTCTTTCTACCGTAGGCTACATGATTTCTGTTAAAATGAATGTGATGCAGCGTTGGTGGAGCGCCACGTCTCTCCAACAGCACCCTGGAGAGGCGCACTGGGCACAGACAAGCAAATTATATTTTGCACACCTGCCTTTTATCATTGTTTTTGGGCAGAATAATGTGAGGCGTTATGCGTTGTTGGAGGTGCGTCTTGGTCAGTTTAGTTTGGAAAATGCCGCCCTCGTCAAACTGGGCAGCTACCTAATCCTGTATAATGGGCATGCCGGCCGTGGGGCCTAATCAGAGAATTATATTTAGAATCCTTATTAATTCAATAGCATCTCTGTGGGCCTAGCCATACAAATTTGAGTTTTAAAAATGTATTACCTTTTATTGTGGCATAAACCCAACCAGTCATGAAGTTTTCATTTGATTGTCAAACAATCACTTCAAAGGGCACCTTTACTAGGTTACCCGTGCACGTTCATCCACTCGCAACTTATTTTCAACCTCCAAACAGTGGTGAATGGAGAGAGACATCTGTTACACAAAACACCAAAAAGTGTAATGACATTTGGCGATTGTCATTAGGCCAGAATTAATGCCTCCACTGCTGTCTGCGCGTGTCTCGGTGTCCGCCATTCATCTCTGCCTTGGCAAAATGTCTGTGTTCTTGTCGAACCACATTGCATTTTGGATTGTAGGGTGTCCACCCGTTTTCACTTGCTAATTTTTCCTGCCTCTGACATACGGTAATTATAAATAATGGGGTAGTAGCCTACAGTTTTCTTGACATTTGTTTTCATTATTGTGATAGGCTAATGTTTTACCGGTATGGCGTACCCCCACTATTTAGTTTGCCGGGACACTGTACCGGACCGCCTTACTTTCACCTCTGTATTTAAATAGATGAAGTAGACAAGAATATGTTTTTATAGTGATCTTTCTGAAGAGGTGGATTTGGCGCATGCGCACTTGGTCAAAAACAATACTTTTTTGGGTGTGCTTGTAAATTTTAATGTAGACATTTTTTGGAAGTACATACCAGGCATGATGGCAGTACATGATGAAAGTTGCTCAGCGAAACTCCATATTTGGTGAGTAAAGAACGTATTTTGACGTTATAATGCTTGCAGAACTGTCTAATGGGAAAATGAATGGTAGCAAACTGTGCTAGAGAGGAGACTTGTCATATTCATTGTCTCCTACCATGCAAAGAAGCTTATTCATTACGCCAATTCTGTTGCAAAACGTTTTGTCCGTTGCTTGATTTTTTTTCTCCAACAGAAACCGTTTACTCCAAATTAATGTTTTGTGACGAAAACGAGAGTTTCTATTGGACAAATTAAAGGTAGACCCCGCCCAGTTTCCTTCAGTTTGGTTCTTAAACGATAAACTGTTTCCGTTGCAAGACGTAATGAATACACCCCAGATACTGGTTCAGCTAACAATAAACAGTGATCAAATGGTTATGCCAACTAGCCTCGTTACCCCCAACAATTATAGCTACATTTACCAATGTAATTAACTAGTGGTAGGCTGGTCAGGTAGCTAGTACAGTAAATTGCAAATAATTATTGCACTTACTTCTCTTTGGGGAGGGCCGCTGCCCCAGTATTCACCGCCTGGTCCTCTGCGACTTCCTGAACCGGCTGAAGGATACCTCCTACGCGGTGGAGAACGCCTGTACGGGTCTGGAGGTGGACCGTCATGGTAACTCTCAAACGGCGGTCTAGGCCTGCCTCTTTCTTCTCTAAACGGAGGCCGAGGATACGGCCGGCCAGGCGGGGGACCACGGCCCTCGTACGGCGGAGGATACCCTCCTCGAGGTGGAGGCCGACCACGATACATATTAATCTGTTAAATTTGACTTTCCCTATCAATTACAGACACTTACTACCGCATTGATTTTATACACATTGCCGTTTTCTATTACTTACTATCTCTCTGCAGTGGGTGATAACAACAAATTACAACTACCATGTAGCTATTTGAGTTTGTTTGACGAACGCAGCGCTCACCGTGTTGCGATTTCCGGCCTGCATGGACCAAAAACCTTGTCTTCTTCTTTCGTACATTGGCGGTCCGCCAACAAACGTGAAAGGTGCATGCCGCCACCTACTGTGCTGGAGTTTGTGGTCGACCACGGTTAGATTATACATAAAAATACAACAAAAACCTAAATCCTCCGAGTCCTACCAAATCCCATACTACTAAGAAAATAAAACAGCCATGCTAATTCCGACCATAGTCCGTAAAATAAGACACTCCTCCCCATCCCCAAAATATACACACACACACAGTGCATTCGGAAAGTTTTCAGACCCCTTGACTTTTTCCACATTTCCACATACCTCAGTTGGTAGAGCATGGCGTTTGCAACGCCAGGGTTGTGGGTTCGATTCCCACGGGGGGGCCAGTATGAAAAAACAAACAAAAAATGTATGCACTCACTAACTGTAAGTCGCTCTTAGAGCGTCTGCTAAATGACTAAATGTTCTTTGTTGAAGCACCCTTGGCAACAGAGATGTTCGATCGGGTTCAAATCCGGGTTCTGGCTGGGCCATTCAGAGACTTGTCCAAAGCCACTCTTGCGTTGTCTTGGCTGTGTGCTTAGGGTTGTTGTCCTGTTGGAAGGTGACCCTTCGGCCCCAGTCTGAGGTCCTGAGCGCTCTGGAGCAGGCTTTCATCAAGGATCTCTCTGTACTTTGCTCCGTTCATCTTTGCCTCGATCCTGACTAGTGTCCCAGTCCCTGCCGCTGAAAAACACCCCCACAGCATGATGCTGCCACCACCATGCTTCACCGTAGGGATGGTGCCAGGTTTTCTCCAGACGTGAGGCTTGGCATTCAGGCCAAAGAGTTCAGTCTTGGTTTCATCAGACCAGAGAATCTTGTTTCTCATGACTGATGTCTTGAGATGTTGCTTCAATATATCCACATAATTTTCCTTCCTCGTGATGCCATCTATTTTGTGAAGTGCACCAGTCCCTCCTGCAGCAAAGCACCACCACAGCATGATGCTGCCACCCCGTGCTTCACGGTTGGGATGGTGTTCTTCGGCTTGCAAGCGTCCTCCTATTTCCTCCAAACAGAACGATGGTCATTATGGCAAAACAGTTCTATTTTTGTTTCATCAGACCAGAGGACATTTCTCCAAAAAGTACGATCTTTGTCCCCATGTGCAGTTGCAAACCGTAGTCTGGCTTTTTTATGGCAGTTTTGGAGCAGTGGCTTCTTCCTTGCTGAGCGGCCTTTCAGGTTATGTCGATATAGGACTCATTTTACTCGACCATTGATACACCGCAAGCAAGAGGTTTCTGTTTTTGGTCGCTTTCCCCTGCTCAGACGTTGCCAAGTAATTGACTGTGCAGTCAGGCACCAGATTGCTATAATGCCGCGTTCATGTGCTAGTTAGAACTAAACTGACATTTCGACTTGCTAACTGGTTGTAGTTATACACTTGAATCAGCAAGTCGGACATTTCCCCGTTTCGTAGTTCCGACCAGAGTATGTGAGCGGAGTGGAGCTGGAGCAAGGAGCGGAGTATGCCCAATTTGACTGGAGCACGGAGCGAGATTCCCAAAGGCTGGAGCGTCGGTCTTCTCGCCGGCTCCAATAACAGTAGCATTCACTTCATCAGCTCAGGGCATGCCCTGCCCAGCATGCATTTGTAGTCGACTTCAAATGCCCTTGCTTTATACCCTTGTTTGATCTACTGTCATGGAGTTCGCTAAAAAAATTAACTGATAAGACACACAGGTGCAAAATCAAGGTGACTTACAAAGAATGAGAGTGGCCAACATGGTGTTTAGCATCCCCAGTGGCTCTGCAAGCGCGGAGAGGACATTCTCCACTGCTGACCTGCTCTCCAGGCACCATCGCATGAGCTTGAAGCCACAGACTCTGGCCAAACTGGTGTTTCTAAAAATGAATTCAAAGGCACTGTAGACTGAACCTAATAAGGCATTTTTCATTTAATTTGTATTTAATTCTAAGTAAGTCATAGCCAATATGTGCAATTTATAGACTATAAAGATTTAATACACAAAATGTTGTTTAAATTCTGAGCGCTTAATGTCCCTGACTCCCTACTAACCTAGTGTGACGCACTCGCAAATGCTTCACAATGTATTTCTTTGTAGGCTATAGCCTTGAAATAATAGTCTAAATAATTCATTGTAGCCTATTTGAAATGATGAGCGCTTCTTACATTCACCTTTTCGTGTTTATTATAATAATTTTCATTCAAATCACATGGTTTGGTTTCAATACTTCAAAACCAAATGGTTGGTCCAGGTTGTCACAAATATTGATGGGTGTTGGTTAAATTGTGATTTTAATGAATGGAGCAAAATTGGAGCGGCATTTTTTTTCACGTGAGTGAGGAGCAGATTTTAGTGAAGCGGTTGGAAAGGACGTGGAGCGCCAATCCATGAGCGATGAGCCTGATTTCCTACTGCTCAACTCTGCTCTCAAACTCTGGTTCCGACTAGCATGTGAACCAGGGGAGGCTGGCTCATAATAATGGCTGGAACGGAGCAAATGGAATTGCATCAGCCATTACCACAAGCCCGTCCTCCCCAATTAAGGTGCCACCAACCTCCTGTGATGGGAACTCAGCATAACATATGGGGCATGTTCCACAGCTAAGGCGAAAAGATGCAACAACCAATGGTTGTGTGCCACGTCATCGACTGACAAATTGCTATAACATATGTGGTTAGCTTAGCTCAGTGTTTCCCAACCCTGGTCCTCCTGTACCCCCAACAGTACACATTGTTGTTGTAGCCCTGGACAAACACACCTCATTCAGCTCATTGAGGGCTTGATGATTAGTTGACAAGTTGAATCAGGTGTGCTTGTCCAGGGTTACAATACAAATGTGTACTGTTAGGGGCACTCGAGGACCAGGGTTGGGAAACACTGGCTTAGCTGGTACTTTAAATACTTATCCATGTGTAGTAAGATCTGTCAGGCGTCAGCAACGTCTAAGCATAGGAGGGTCATTCTACAGATTCAGTGACATTTCAGTATTGTCAGTGTCCCAAGATGTACTAGTGTTATAACTTGTCAGAACATTTATCAAACTACACTTAAATTACAACATTTCAAAGTTTTACATGTTTTTAATATGGAGTAGAGAATATGATTTTAAACAGAGATGAATTTCAATACTTATATGTTTGCTTTTCTTAGGAGTATTAAGAATTTCGCCTGTCCCTATTGACCATCATGCAAATGGCGTGACTCATTTTGAGTACACAGTGTTAAATAATAATGCTTTTTTTTATTTTTTATTAATTGTATATGCCCCCTTATTATGCATAATCCATTTTCTCAGCATAAGACATTTTATTTTCTGAGAAATTCAGGCTTTTACCCCTGTCCTTGTATTTCTTTCAACCCCGTAACGCAACAATACCCCCACTCACAATTAAATAATGGTTTGATCCTGTGGACATCATTTATGAGGAAGTGACATCATACAAGTCTTCAGAGAAGCCTGGTGTGACAAGTGGTAAGCTGCTCTCTCACTTTTTATAAATATTTCATGTTTTTTAAGCACATATGGGCTTTGTCAATCTCAGGTATTCAACTCTGATGGGGGGGGGGGGATTCATAGTTAAGATTTTACCAAGAATTGTTTTTATAGCTATGAAGTATAACAATGTCTTTTGTTGAATAAGGCCATGTGGCACACTGCTAGCTGCTAGCATCCCGAATTAGCAACAGATTAGCACAAAATCTTCAACCCTGTCACATTCAACCCCATCACATTTTTCAATGTTACGGGGTTGAATGGCTGTTACAGGTTGAATAGCTGTTAAATCTTAGCAATATTTAATGTATATTGCTTAATACCAATCATATTTTCTTGTTGAATGTTTGTTGTTTACGGTTTTACAGTATCAACTAAAAGTACGAGGAATTTTTGAAAATAATAACTTAAAAAAAGTGACAATTAATTTGTTCTCTCTCCTATATACATTGACATATTTAGGAGTATTATCTGCAAGTTCATGTTCATTTTACTACATAGTGATTAAAAGGATACAATATTTAGTCTTGAAGAGTAAGCAGGTCATTGACTTGACCTTGACCTACAATTTCAGATTCAACAATGGAAAAAACAGCAGCAGAAAGGAAACACACATAGAGAGGAAGGTGAGGGACATCCGCGCGCCGGTGGTCAGGTAATTCTCCTGGAAATGTAAGATCTTTAAGACACGAGGTGGTGGTGGTCATGGACACACAATCAACAGAAAATAAAGTTTTGTTGCTTTAAAGCATAATTTGGTAATGCATAAAAAGACTAGAGAATGTAAATGAAGACTAGTCTAAAAAGACATACAGTATACTGCCTTGGCAACTGGTGCGTGAGGGGTTCATGTTCACTAGCCGACTGGTTTGTACTGACATATTTAGGAGTATTATCTGCAAGTTCACGTTCATTTTACTACATAGTGATTAAAAGGATCCCTTGCTGATCGGGACACTTGTATGTGTAAGCTTCATGAAAACCTGACCTTTGTCGCAGAGAAGCTCAAACAAATTAAGCTTATTGAATCGTCAGTGCTTGAAGATTTAGTTGAAAGTGTGTGTTGTAGTTCCTTGAATAAGCAGTGCATGTACGGTGAATGTGAACAATGCAAGAACCAAACAGTTCCAATGTCAAGCTTGTATGCTGCTGATGAAAATGTTGTCTTTCTCCAGTGGATGGTCAAAGAAAAGCAAAGAAAAAATGAGGAAGGTCAAACAGTAAAAGTCACTGTGAAGGATGAGGTAAACATGACGCAGGAACAACTAGTACAGTTGTTTCATACGCTCCTCTTCAGGTTTCGGAAACATCTTTTCAACATTAAACAGCAGTATGCTTACTGTCGCGAACTCAAGAAAAACATGTCTGCAGATGAGTGCCTTATCCATATTAATTTTTCAGAAAACTTCACCTGCAGATATGGGACAGAGATACAGTCTGTTCACTTTGGTTCATCTCATGAACAGGCCGTCCTCCACACAGGTGTCCTCTACGTTGGACAGAATCAGCAACCAACTTGCTTCACCACCATTTCTCCATCAAGGAATAAGGCTCCTTCTGCTATCTGGGCACACCTCAGTCCTGTGCTTGATGACCTGCAACATACCCACCCCAACATATCAACAGTACACTTCTTCAGCGATGGCCCTTGTACCCAGTACAGGCAAAAAGGCAATTTCTTTCTGTTCAGCACAGAACTGGCCAAGAGGGGCTTGAGGGCAGGGTCTTGGAATTTCTTTGAAGCAGGGCATGGGAAGGGGAGCACCAGATGGTGTTGGTGCAACCCTAAAAGAACCGCAGACAGGCTGATAAGTCAAGGATGTGACATCTCAAATGCTCATACTCTGTACAGGGTCTTAGAGGAGAACAACACTGCCATCAAGCTTTACTTCATTGAAGACGAGGCCATCGAGAAAGCCGTCCAAGGTATGCCAGCCAATTTGCCAGTAGTTCCATCCACAATGCGGATCCACCAAGTTGTTTGTGTGGCTGCAAGGCAAATTGCCTACCGTGATGTAAGCTGTATGTGCACAGTCCACAACAAGAAACTGGAATGCCAGTGTTTCAATACACAACATTTCACATTTACCCCTAAAGTTACATCAGTCGTGTCACAGAGGGAGGTTGATTGGGCAAATCCAGACATATGCGGGAAATGGTGCGTGGCCAAATATGATGACGATTTCTATCCCGGAATAATTCTAGCCACAGATGAATCCCATGTGCAGGTCAAATGCATGTGCTGTGCTGGACCAAATAGGTACTTCTGGCCACTTCTTGATGATATCCTGTGGTATCCATTTGAGGACATCTTGGAACACATTGATCCCCCTAAACCGGTGACTTCTAGGCACATGGAAATACAGAAGGAAGTGTGGGCTAGGCTCTCTCAGTAAAAATGGTGAACAAACTGTAGGCTTACCTATAGGTTATTAATGTTAAGATGTTTGCTTAATGTTCAAACATTCAAACAACACAGACATTCCTGCCATTACTCTGGATATTTCTATGAAATCAATGAAATGTTGTAACTGTTGTTAGTTTATTAATGTGTTTTAATCTGTCTAGATTTCATCTTGATTGTTTAAACTTTAAAAGCTATGTTGACAGTAGTTTAAAATGTTAAAAAATGGCAACATGTGACCTATATAGGTAATCAATGTTAAGATGTTTGCTCAATGTTCCAACAGACTCCTGCCATTATCAGATGGATATTTTTATGAAATCAATGAAATGTTGTTACTGTTATTAGTTCATTAATGTGTTTTACTCTGTCTAGCTTTCATCTAGATTCTTTAGATTTTAAAAGCTATGTTGACAGTAGGTTTAAAAATGTTTAAAATGTTTAAAAAATGGCAACATGTTAGTGATCTCAAAAGATAAAACATATGACACGTGATGCTTTTCACTCAACCCTGTTACATGATTTTCAACCCTGTTGCGGTGCATTCATCCCTGTTACGAGATTATTTTTTTACATTTTTGTATTAAATACACAAAATATAACATCAATAGTGTTTTTATTGTGTGTATTAAATCAGGGTAAATAAGGCTATTTCAATTTTGTCAGGAATTACGCAGCATTCTTGCACATTTCTTGCGAAAATGTGGAGTTAGATTAGACATTTCTTCATCGTAAACTGGAAAGGATGGTGCTGGTCAGTTTTTCTTGATTTTCTCTTTAATTACAATATGCCATTATTTACAAGGGACATCTAAACTGTGAGATTATGCCAGAAGCTGATCTCAAGCTTATTGGAAAAATGAATAGTTGAATAACAAAATGACTGTGACGGGGTTGAATTAAATTGGGACTTGTTTGAGAAAATAATACAGAATAATAACTTAATACTCTACATTGAGATGGGAAAAGGTATTTTCTATCAAGTACACACATTACTTTGTCACATCAAATAAAAAAAAGCTTAAGATTTTAATGTTCATTGTTTCATCCTCCTCAATCACAAAAGGCACCGAATCTGTAGAATGACCCAGGAACACACCCCTAATGTGGTTAGCTGATACAGAAAATACCCATCCAGGCTTTGTAATAGCTGGCATGCTGCAGCAACGCCTGGGTAGAGGGAACACGCCCTGAGTCTGTAAAGGCTTAACATTTCTATATTTCTGAAAGCACTGGGTTTGAGTTGCCTTTTGTGTAATTATCAACAATTTACTTTTGTCTGACTAGTTGAATTCAGACGAGCAGCTTTAGCAATGTCCATTTAAATTAATTTGAGTATGTTCAACAATTTATTAGCCTGGCTACACTGAAAATGTATGTTGCATCAAAAGCTTGGGTCTAAGTAGTGCATACCAATATGGTATAGATTTTAGTAGCCTATCAATCTAATGTAAAATTATAGACAAGTCATATCTTCATAATAGGCTGGTGTTTATTGTCATACCATAATGATCTTTCAGGAGTGAAAAGATAGGAATAGCAGTAAGTTTAGTAACAAGCCTTATGACAGCGGTGTACATTTATTTTTCAGAAACATTTCAAACAGACTATCCACAAAAAACATACCCAGATCCATCCTTTTTTACAGTTCTGGATGCATTTTCATTATTCTTGATACTCTGTGCTCTGTTGTCTCTCCTCTCAACAACCACACAATGTCATCAGATGTCACAACATGCACACCTCAATGTCACCTATGGCACAGAATTTTATATTGTGATAAAAATTAATACAAAAACACAATACACAAAAAATAATGGTGACATAACTACAAAATTACATCTGGAATTTGGTACTATACTGTACATTACATTTCACAGATATTTTATTGATGTTGTAGAATGCTTTATAATTTCCAAAGATGACAAAAATAAAAATATTTTAAAAATGTACTTCAACTGAACTTGTCACCTTTGCTCTTGTTGGATGTTCAAAACCTAGTCCTGAGGTCATCATTGGAAAGGGTAAAGAGACTCGTGGATAGGTTGGAGGAAAAAGCGCACCGCTGGTCAGCCACAGGCAACCTAACAGCTTGGATACAGTGGGAAAAAAACTAAAATGGACAAGATTAAGTTAGAAATAAAAGGAAAACTAATACATAAGAGAACCTTGGAGTGGCCAATCATCTGCTAGCTAACTACTACACTAGAAAAGCTTTAGCAGCAGTGTACAAATAAAAGTTAACTCTTGTTTACATGTAGAATTTCTGTTGGACGTGTACACTTAACAAGTCCAACACTGAACAATAAAATTATCTTCAGCAATTAACAAAAAAATCGAGTGACTATATGTTTTAACAAGACAGGGTCTATGTAAGAATTTCCACTAAACGGAAGACTTTAGCTTAGCTCTCTGGTATCCTTTTTAAACATTTTTACCACCATAATTTACAGGCACAACCTAGTAAGAGGAGGCATTCAAGCAACAGTCTCATATCTCAGAGGATTCGGAGCAGAATGAAAATGCCAGACACACGATATTTCCCAATTGTCTCGTTTATTTTTATTAATTTTTTTCAACAAAATGTATACAATAAAAGTGAAAGCCTGGCATTTTGTGGATAAACATAACATGCTAATCATCAGTATGCTAAAACTTAAAAAGGAAAGTTATATACAGCATTTAATCAAAGTAGATACACCGATAGCAGAATGTATTATTTGCAATTAAGTTACATTACATCTAAATCAACCCTTAGGTTGGTATCCAGCACCGAGAGGAAACAATTACAATAGAGAAATGAATACCCCCCCATAACACACATTCATTGGGCATTTCTTAAGTCATCTCAGGAACATCGCTTGCCTCGGTCTCCCACTTCTCCAAAAAGTCCTGCAGGTTCAAGTTGAAAGTATCAATACCTTTACCAGACAGATGAACCCCGTCTGGCCTGTACAGGCCTGCATCTGAGCCACACGTGATGTTTTCATGGGTCAGGGCGGTGCCACCTAGCTCAGCGATGATGGTGTGAACTCTTCTGTTGATGGCGGCCCTAACATTGTCCACTGCTTCGCTGTCCTCCGTTTGCCTCCAGGACATCCGGGGCAAGATGTCAGACCAGACTAACAGGCATTGTGGGAAAATGCTCCTCATGGAGGTCAGGTCTTTCTTCACAGACAACATAAGGGCCTCAGGGCTGTGGGTTCCCAGATCGTTCCCACCCAGGTGCAGGATGACCACGTCCGGTTTGGGCCACTTGATCTTCAGCTGGTCTAAATGGGGCAGCAGCTGGGCCCACGTCATGCCCTGTGTGCCCTTCCACCACAACCGCACACTGCTGGGGTCCATGCCCAACTGCATGCCAATCTCAGGCGACTTGGCCCTCATCTCTGCCCAATATATAAGCGAGTGGCCACAGATCCACACGTTCCTAGGCTCAGTTTTGGCAAAGGTAACTTTGGGAACTTTTCCTGTAAAAACGCAATGAGACAGTGTACATGTATGGGTTAGCTTCACAGGGGCTCTGCTAGGTTGACGTTACTGCGAGGATTGACCTCTACTCCAGCTCTTGGGACTTTCTTCCACCTGGCCCAGAACTGATGGAGCTGACACTCAATACTATGTCCTCCTGCAGTTAGTTAACTTAGTCTAGTGCTATAACAGAACTCTCCTAATGAACTGAGGTATGAGAAATATTTGACACTAAAGACACCTTATACACTAACTGACCTAGCTTGATCTTGTTCGTGTAGTACTTCCAGACCACACCCTCATTATGCAGGCCCTAGCTAGTAGTCAGATTGACAGCAGTGACAATGTCGATCCTTGTTTTGGAGTGAAAACAACACTAACAAGTCCCCCATTCAGGCACAATTCTCCCTAGCAGTAGAGATACCCTAATCAAGAAACTTACAGTAATTCTAAAATTGTCAAAAAGTCCTAACACTATTGCGGCCTTCCTACAGCTCCCCTAATCCCTGTTTCTGTACTACATAAACAATAATGCAATTCAACAGCTGAATACCTATTGATGCAAACTCTGCTAAAATACTTACCTTTAGCTGTTGGAGAAAACATTACATGTTAAAGCTAGCTAACATTAATATGTCTTTAGAGCAACTCCAGTCCAGATTAAAGGAACATGGGAGTCTGTCGGTCTATTGTTTCTGTTATTATTAGTTTGTCTGTGCAAAAGCACTTGAAGACCACCATGTTCATAAATTGTATTGCATGCACAGTGGACAATAAATACACTTTTTTTATATATATATATTTCTTTGTGAGCATAAACCGAGCATGGGCACTTCCCTACTAGGACATACTTGCATTACACAATTTTAAGACAAGCACCAAGCTGGTAAATTGTTACAGGGCCAGGGCTTTCAAAGCAAATATATAGGAACACTAAAAACATTTTCTAAACTTTCTGAGCGAGACCAAGCCCTAACACAAGAATAAAACCAGAATATTTACATCTAGGAAAATATCAATGCTAAAGCTATCTAAGATATCCCTTAAACCGAATGAACTATGGCTGGAATAACAGCAAGTAAAACCTACATTAAACCTGTCTAAGTGAAGACTCAAACCTATCAGTGTTCCCTCCATAGCTGGCTCTTGACACCTATGGTACCACCTCATCCTATACTTTCATTTGTGTTTAGTGCCTAGTATCTAAAGCTCCAGACTTGTTCTGGCATCACCTAATCTTAACCTAGGCTACAATTTGTGGCTGGCCATATTGCCACACTTCCACCTTACTCTAAGGGTTATCTGGTACCTGCTGTGTTCTTCCTAGTGTCACGAGTATCGTTCTTCCTCTCCTGATTCTTCAGTCTCATCCGCATGTTAAACTGCTCCAGCTACAAAACAGTGACAAATGGAGACACACACACACTGTCTTTCCAATGTAAATACAGTCAACTCCTAAATGAAGCAGATTGGGACTGACTTGCCAGCGTGCACTAAAACCAGAACATTAAGTTATCAGAAGCAATTGAATAGAATTGGGACTACAAGTATTCTGTACACACTGCACTTTTCCCAAGTGCACTTATCAGGAATTTACAATTTCACACAATATACCTACCCAAAAAGCTTTAAATAGGCCTATACTGTAATTCAAATGTAAACAACACCAAGGACTTAAGGTGTCATACACAAATGTAACACAATCAGACACGTAAAATGTTTTCTAATTTCTACACATGGAATGAAAAAAACACAACATACCCTTTTCTTCTGTTTGGCCTTGATATCGTCTTCCGTCACTGGTGGACTCTGAGTCTCTGGTGTTTGAGGGGGAGGAGAGAGCTGTCCAGATGCAGAATCGGGACTTTGTGTTTTGATCTGGAGAGGTATGGTGATATTTTGTCTTGGCGAATCCTGCTGTGCACCAGACCCACTTTTGACTGTTTCAATTACCTTGAGGCATCTAGACCGGTTGGTGACTTGGAGGATTTGACTAAAGGCATCCCTTGTAGGATTCGATATAGTCACTTGATTCAATATATCCACTTGTTGTGTGAACTGAGTCTTTGCAAACAGTATCATGGGGGCACTAGGCTGCCCATAATAAGTGGAGGGCAAGGCGGTGAGTAGGTCAGGGGATTGTGCCACAGGTGATGTAAAAGTATACACCCCAGCTTCTTGTTGACCAGCTGGAACATCAGGTATGTTTGTCATGGACGGGACCGGGGAAATCTGTTGGGGGGGACCTGAGGAACCAGGCGGCAGTGATGAGAGATAGTTGGTACTACAACCCTTGCTAGGCCAACTCTTAGGCGCGATGGGTTGTGTCTTCTCAGGGCAGTTCCACTGTGTGGTGGAATAGGAGGTGCCAGGCTGTGAGGAGGGGGTGGGGGGCGAGACGCTCACTGTCCTGGTGAGGCTCTGCATCTGCCTGGCCTTCTCTAAGGCCGCCTCCTCTTCCGGGTCAAGGAACCCTCCATATTCCGAGGTGTATTGGGGGCTGAGGTACACCTCCTGCTGGGAAGACCTGGACAGCGAGGCTGACAGGAGGCGTTTGGAATCAGAGGAGTCGGTGGTGCGGCTCCGATGCCGATCTCCCCGCCTAGATGAGTGCTTCGTCTCTCTCTCTGAGGAATCGGATGAGTGTTTGGATGACTTTGTCCCGTAGAGGCGCTCCTGGGTCCTGTCTGCCAGCTTGGTGACCTCCGAGGTGTCCAGGTTCAGGCCGATGGCCTGGAGCAGGCTCTTGATCTTGTCGAAGTGCTGCGTCTTGTCCTGACTCTCCTGCTCCCTGGTCTCCTCCACCGGTGCTCTGGCTGAGCTGGACCTCCTGTTATCCCTGTACCTGTCTGACCGCCCAGGTTTCTCATAGCGCTCCTTCTCAGCCGCTGCAGAGGCTTTATCCCCATAGAGGAAGTCCTCCTCTTCTTCCACACGTTCAGGTTCTCTCAATAGCTGGCTGTGGGACATAATTCCGAGAAAGCCACCAACATCCTGGATTGCTCTCTCGTGAGGCAGCAGCCAGTCTTCGTTTCTGGGGTCGTTATAGTCGTCTGAGGTCTTCACTTGCTCCCTGACAAAGCCCCTGCGTGGGCACTCTGGCTCCTCCTCTGTACAGGGCTCATCCCTGTACAGATCTCCATCCCCACGGTCATGCGACTCGCAATAACGCTTTTGAGGTATTGAACTATATTCCTGAATACCAGCAATCTCCTCTCGAGACTCCTTGACCACAGTGGACAGCAGACCGGCATCCACACCTTTGTTGAGAGTGTTGAGGAAACGGGCGAGCTGGGTGTTCAGGTTCGGGTTATTTTCCTGAGACTCTCGAATGGGAGGTCGATTTGAAGAATGAGGGTCAAGAGGTGTTTGGCAAACTGGAGAAGGTTGCGATGGGTGCTGTCTAGAAGTCTGCTGATACGAATCATACTTGGCAGATAAGTTGGGAACAGGATGCCCAGCAAGTGAACGTTCATAACAGGACTCCTGACTGGATGTTTGGGTGTAGGGTGGTTGGGCAGAGTGTGGTTTATAGGGCGTCTCAACGTCATAACCGTATTGTTCCACAAGCCTTTGATCAAGAGGTTGAGCTTTAGGGGGTTCAGTCTGCAGAGAATAAACAAAAAATTAATAGTTGCACTTTTTCCCCCCCATTTCATACAAATGATTTGATTTGACAAATTGCTCATCATGCTGATGATTGAATGTTTATTTTACCGATATATGATAACTATAAAAAGCACTGGCACCCCATGGAATGTAATCAGCTCTTAAAAATTATTGAGAGAGAACAAACGATTATCTACATGATTGAGAAGTTTAAAAATGACAACAACTGACCTGAATTGGGAAAAGTGGCCCTGTGACATGGTCTGAGCGCTTCTTCAGAATGGACTTGGGTTTGATGTCAGTGGGTGGTTTAGGTTGTGTAGGAAGCTCTGTCATTCCATGATTGTAGTCAAAGCAGGTCTTCTCCATAGGCTTCACTTTTGGAAAGAAATGGGGAACTCCACCATGTTGCTCCAAGGCAACCATGGCTCTCTTGCGGTATATCAACTCATTGAGCTCCTCTAGTTCTCTCTTCTTTTTTTCCAGCTCATCGTTTATTCTATCTGGAGGTTTACTTTCTGAGCTTGAACCGTTCTTGGAGCTCCTCTGACTGCTTCCATCTCGCTCCTTGCTGCGGCTCCTTTTGGAGGAAGTCCTCTCTTTGCTGCTGCTCCTGTGTTTGGAATCTTTTCTCTCCAGACTGTGGCTTCGTCTCCTGCTCCCACGGCTGCTCCTCTCCCTGCTCCGGCTCCTGCTGCGACTGCTCCTGTACCTGCTGCTACCACCCCGCTCTCTGCGCTCCCTGCTCGTGCTCCACCTTTTCTTCACCCGGCCAAACTGGTCTAGGCTGGGGCTCCTGCTTCGGCTCCTGCCATTGCGCCCGTATCTGCTGTTGGAGTCCTTGGCACCAGATCCAGAGCCAGCAGTTTTTGACCGCAGAGTTTTTACCACCGCTTTCATCTTATCTGACTCCCCCGAGGCAGGTTTGTCGTTGCTGGTGCACAAAAGAATGAGGGAAATGACTTTGCGGGTGGGGGTGGTTCTACTAAGCTAACATATGGAATTGTTTAAAGATGGTCATACCAAGGATAATTTAGCTATTTGATTTTGGGACCCAAGGGGTGCACGTTTTGGTTTTTGCACTAGCACTACACAGCTGATTCAAATAATTAAAGCATGATGATTAGTTGATTATTTGAATCAGCTGTGCAGTGCTAGGGCAAAAACCAAAACGTGCACCCCTTGGGGTCCACAGGACCGAGTTTGGGAAACACTGATTAACCCCTTATTTTAGGCACTAAAATAACTCCATATATACTTCCATTATTTTGTTTTACTTGTACCTGGCTACCTTCAGACTAGTCTTGTGAGCATCCTAGAGAAAAACAACCGACATAAGTGTTCGTGAGAGACTCACCTTTCCACAGAGGGGTCATATTAGTGTGTAGCCCAAACGGTTCAGACAGAAGTTGGCAGATCGGATGTACTGATTTCAGACGAGTCCCGTGACGCTTGTGGGGGTCGTAGAGCATAACGGAGAACACCATCGTGTTTGTGAGAATCATCTTTCCATAGAGGGGTAATAATAGTTTGCGGGCCAAACTGTTCGGACGCTACAGACGTTTTCGTGAGAAGTCCAATTTTCGGGATGTCTCGTGGTCTGACAAACATCGCTCTAGCTCTGCCACCTTTCACCTCAGATGCGGAAGGGCGACATCAGCGGCTGCAGTGGATTGAGCTGCAGCCCACGCCAAAAAACTGATCTCTAGCTTAAACTGACGGATTTCGCTAAGGATCTTTTTATTATGCTAATTATATTTCCACAGGGCCGCGGACATCGACTCTAGGGGGTTAAATGTTTAAATTTCAGGGTACTTGTGGCTGTGCCAACAAATGATATCCAAAATCATCACACAATGATACTTTACCTTGACTTCATGTTGGAACCAACACTACTACTAATTACAATCAAACTCACGTGTGATCATCATCTTTGTTCTCTCCTTTGACACCTGTGCCCTTGATGAGGTATTTTGGGTCTCTCATCAGTTTGATGGTCATCTTCTTCTGTAATAGACAATAATAGGCAATAGACAGTTTAATACAACATACAGACAGCCACGTCTAACACTTAAGTGAATATGACATCCCCAAGCGCTAGCACCATTGATTAAAGTCACTGGCCTTTGTTCCATCATAAACCAACCTTTTCTTTTGCCGCCATGCCCCCTAGCTTGGGCACAGGGGTGAAGACACTGTCGATAAGGCGTTTGATCCTAATCGCTTGGTTTCCTCCTTCAGCGGTTTCAAGCTAGGAGAAAATGGAAAGAGTTAAAGAAAAACATATTAATAAAACATTTTAAGGTCCAGTGCAGCCCTTTTTATCTCAACATTAATCAACTCTTGGTAACAATTATGTAACTTACTGTACCAATTCTGTTAAAATTGTTAAAAACAACAAAAATAGCTTTTTAGCAAAAATAACAATTTCTCAAGCAAGAATTTAGCAAGGACTGTCTGGTCTGAGGGGAGCAGGGAAGAGCACCAAAGCGGTGCATTAACCACAGTTATGACTGTGGCATGGGGATCAATCCACCAGAGCGGAGGGGACTAATGGGAGAGATATATAACCTAAAGACAAGCTGTTATTGTTAGAGGTTTCAAACTCTCTTTGTTATTGTCTATTAACTTATACCGCCTGGTGATGTCACCAGGCAAGCCAAAACTTCACCATTGCAAACCCTGCTGATTAGAAGGTCCTGTGGTGATTGTATTTTCAAATAACACGTTAGTTTAATCAGCTGTTGTACAAATATGATACAAAACACAGGGAAACAGAATTTTGACTGCACTGGGCCTTTAACTTCTTTGTCCTTCTTTCTAAAAGAATCAAGACTCAGAGGACAGTGATTCAATTGATCCATATGAGAGCAGCAGTGTGGGTTATATGGAACTGTAATCAGGAAACTGCGTGTTCCTAAAGTTGGAAAGAACTGGTTTCTCTAAATAGCGTGGCGCCAGGACAACAACCTCTCCCTCAACGTGAGCAAGACAAATGAGCTGATCGTGGACTACAGGAAAAGGAGGGCCGAACAGGCCTCCATTAACATCGACGGGGCTGTAGTAGAGCAGGTCGAGAGTTTCAAGTTCCTTGGTGTCCACATCACCAACAAACTATCATGGTCCAAACACACCAAGACAGTGGTGAAGAGGGCACAACCACACCTTTTCCCCCTCAGGAGTCTGAAAAGATTTGGCATGGGTCCCCAGATCCTCTAAAAGTTCTACAGCTGCACCATCGAGAGCATCCTAACCGGTTGCATCAACGCCTGGTATGGCAACTGCTCGGCATCCGACCGTAAGGCACTACAGAGGGTAGTGCGTACGGCCCAGTACATCACTTGGGCCAAGCTTCCTGACATCCAGGACCTATATACCAGGCAGTGTCAGAGGAAGGACCTAAAAATTGTCAAAGACTCCAGTCACCCTAGTCATAGACTGTTCTCTCTGCTACCGCACGGCAAGCGGTACCGGAGCGCCAAGTCTAGGTCCAAAAGGCTCCTTAACAGCTTCTACCCCCTAGCCATAAGACTGCTGAACAATTAATCAAATGGCCACCCGGACTATTTACATTGACACCCCCTTCCCTTTGTTTTTACACTGCTGCTACTCGCTGTTTATTATCTATGCAGTCACTTTACCCCTACCTACATGCACAAATTACCTCGACTAACCTGTATCCCCGCACATTGACTCGGTACCGGTACCCCCTGTATATAGCCTCGTTATTGTTATTTTATTGTGTTACTTTGTATTTTATTTTTTACTTTAGTTTATTTAGTCAATATTTTCTTAACTGTATTTCTTGAACTGCATTGTTGGTTAAGGGCTTGTAAGTAAGCATTTCACGGTAAGGTCTACACCTTTTGTAATCGGGCGCATGTGACAAATAAAAATTGATTTGATTTGAAATAGCTAGTTGGATATACCATGCCTTCAGAAAGTATTCTCACACCTTTACTTTTTCCACATTTTGTTGTGTTACAAGGTGAGATTAAAAAGGATTTAATTGTATTTTTATTTATTTTTTGATCTACACAAAATACTCTAATGTCAGAGTGGGAGAATTTTCTTTAACATTTGTAAAAGATCAATGAAAAATAAAACACTAATATACATTATATATACAAAAGTATGTGGACACCCCTTCAAATTAGTGGATTTGGCTATTTCTGCCACACCCGTTGCTGACAGGTGTATAAAATTGAGCATACAGCCATGCAATCTCCAAAGACAAACATTGGCAGTAGAATGGCCTTACTGAAGAGCTCAGTAACTTTGCACCGTCATAAGATGCCACCTTTCCAACAATTCAGTTCATCAAATTTCTTCCCTGCTAGAGCTGCCCTGGTCAACTGTAAGTGCTGCTATTGTCAATTGCAACACTCACTACCGAGTTCCAAACTGCCTCTGGAAGCAATGTCAGCACGAGAACTGTTCGTCGGAGCTTCATGAAATGGGGTTCCATGGCCGAGCAGCCGCACACAAGCCTAAGATCACCATGCGCAGTATCAAGCGTTGGCTGGAGTGGTGTAAAGCTTGCCGCCTTTGGACTCTGGAGCAGTGGAAACGCGTTCTCTGGAGTGATGAATCACGTTTCACCATCTGGCAGTCCGACGGACGAATATGGGTTTGGCAGATGCCAGGAGAACGCTACCTACCCCAATACATAGTGCCAACTGTAAAGTTTGGTGGAGGAGGAATAATGGTCTGGGGCTGTTTTTCATGGTTTGGGCTAGGCCCCTTAGTTCCAGTGAAGGGAAATCTGAACGCTACAGCATACAATGACATTCTAGACGATTCTGTGCTTTGTAACAGTTTGGCGAAGGCCCTTTCCTGTTTCAGCATGGCAATACCCCCGTGCACAAAGCGAAGTCCATACAGAATTGTTTTGTCGAGATCGGTGTGGAAGAACTTGACTGGCCTGCAAAGAGCCCTGACCTCAACCCCATCAAACCCCTTTGGGATGAATTGGAACGCCGACTGCGAGCCTGGCGTAATCAGCCAACATCAGTGCCCGACCTCACTAATGCTCTTGTGGCTGAATGGATGCAAGTCCCCGCAGCAATGTTCCAACATCTAGCGGAAAGCCTTCCCAGAAAAGTGGAGGCTGTTATAGCAGCAAAGGGGGGACCAACTCCGTATTAATGCCCATGATTTTGAAATGAGATGTTCGACGAGCATGTAGTGTATCTTGATTAGATAAGTATTCAACCCCCTGAGTCAATACATGTTAGAATCACCTTTGGCAGCGATAACAGCTGTGAGTCTTTCTGGCTATGTCTCTAAGAGAGTTCCACACCTGGATTGTGCAACAGTTGCCCATTTTTCTTTTCAAAATGGTTGTTGATCATTGCTAAATAACAACTTTCAGGTCTTGCCATAGATTTTCAAAAAGATTTAAGTCAAAACATCAACTCAGCCACTCAGGAACACTCAGTGTCGTCTTGGTAAGGAAGTCTTGTGTAGATTTGGCCTTGGGTTTTAGGTAATTGTCCTGCTGAAAGGTAAATTCACCTCCCAGTGTCTGGTGGAAAGCAGACTGAACCAGGTTTTGCCTGTGCTTAGCTCTATTCCGGGGGGGTTTAATCCTGAAAAACTCCCCAGTCCTTAACGATTACAAGCATACCCATAACATGATGCAGCCCCCACTATGCTTGAAAATATGGAGAGTGGTACTCAGTAATATGTTGTATTGGATTTTCCTCAAACATAACACTTTGTATTTAGGACAAAAAGTGAATTGTTTGCACCATTTTTTGCAGTATTACTTCAGTGTCTTGTTGCTAACAAGATGCATGTTTTAGAATATTTTTTATTCTGTACAGGCTTCCATCTTTTCACTCAGTCAATTAGGTTAGTATTGTGGCATATCGACAACGTTGTTGATCCATCCTCAGTTCTCCTGTCACAGCCATTAAACTCTATAACTGTTTTAAAGTCACCATTGGCCTCACGGTGAAATCCCTGAGCGGTTTCCTTCCTATCTGGCAACTGAGTCTTTTCTAGTGACTGGGTGTATTAATACACCATCAAAAGTGTAATTAATAACTTCACCATGCTCAAAGGGATATTCAATGTCTGCTTTATTTTTACCCATCTACCAATAGGTGCCCTTCTCTGCAAGGCATTGGAAAACATCCCTGGTCTTTGTGGTTGAATCTGTGTTTGAAATTCACTGCTCAACTGAAGGACCTTACAGATAATTGTATGTGTGGGGTACAGAGATGAAGTAGTCAATCAAAAATCATGTTAAACACTATTATTGCATACAGAATGAGTCCATGCAACTTATTATGTGACTTTTTAAGCAAATGTTTACTCCTGAACTTATTTAGGCTTGCCATAACAAAGGGGTTGAATACTTATTGACTGAAGACATTTCAGCTTCTCATTTTTAATTCCTTTGTAAAATTTTCTAAAAACATTATTCGACTTTGACTTTATGGGGTATTGTGTGTAGGCCAGTGACAAAATATCTAAATTTAATACATTTTAAATTCAGGCTGCAACAAAACAAAATGTGGAAAAAGTCAAAGTCAAGGGGTGTGAATACTTTCTGAAGGCACTGTATACCAATTGATATTAACTTCGCCGTGCCAATCGGATCACAGCACCAGGGAGACTCACCGGAATTTCACTGAACTCCACCTTCTCTGAGATGTCCAGTTTCTTCTCCTCCATGACCTCAGTCAGATGGAAGAACAGCAGCTGGGGGCTCTGATGGCACTTAATGGTCCCAGACAGCTCCTCAGCTTGCACCACCACACCCTAGAGGGGAAAACACTTCACTTAGACATGCTGTGCAAATCAATTAAGGCATTTTTTAAATAAAAATACCATTACATAAAACATCCCATCCTTCAGTGTGTAAAGTTGTCATACTTCAAGTGGAAAAACCTAGCCAGCCTCAGACTTAACGGCATCCTGTACTGCATTCTAAAAGTGATCCTACGGTTCTGCGTTGCTCTGTTGACTCCTCAAACGTCTCGGAGAGAATCTCCACGTTGATGGCACGCTCCTCCTTGGTCACACGGTTGGTGGAGATGTTAAATTGAACCTTGTCTCCGTTAAACATGGTGGCTTCAGTCAGAATGTCAGCTGCTCCAAACGATAGCTGCTTCTGTGTGCCACCCACGAACGCCTCCAAAAGACCCTGCTCCTGGAAGGAAAAGGAGATAACACATTCTAAAATACATGATTTGACCGCCCAAACATTTTCAACAAGAGCACATACAGTGGGGAGAACAAGTATTTGATACACTGCCGATTTTGCAGGTTTTCCTACTTACAAAGCATGTAGAGGTCTGTAATTTTTATCATAGGTACACTTCAACTGTGAGAGACGGAATCTAAAACAAAAATCCAGAAAATCACATTGTATGATTTTTAAGTAATTAATTTGCATTTTATTGTATGACATAAGTATTTGATACAGAAAGCAGAACTTAATATTTGGTACAGAAACCTTTGTTTGCAATTACAGAGATCATACGTTTCCCTGTAGGTCTTGACCAGGTTTGCACACACTGCAGCAGGGATTTTGGCCCACTCCTCCATACAGACCTTCTCCAGATCCTTCAGGTTTCGGGGCTGTCGCTGTGCAATACGGACATTCAGCTCCCTCCAAAGATGTTCTATTGGGTTCAGGTCTGGAGACTGGCTAGGCCACTCCAGGACCTTGAGATGCTTCTTACGGAGCCACTCCTTAGTTGCTCTGGCTGTGTGTTTCGGGTCGTTGTCATGCTGGAAGACCCAGCCACGACCCATCTTCAATGCTCTTACTGAGGGAAGGAGGTTGTTGGCCAAGATCTCGCGATACATGGCCCCATCCATCCTCCCCTCAATACGGTGCAGTCGTCCTGTCCCCTTTGCAGAAAAGCATCCCCAAAGAATGATGTTTCCACCTCCATGCTTCACGGTTGGGATGGTGTTCTTGGGGTTGTACTCATCCTTCTTCTTCCTCCAAACACGGCGAGTGGAGTTTAGACCAAAAAGCTCTATTTTTGTCTCATCAGACCACATGACCTTCTCCCATTCCTCCTCTGGATCATCCAGATGGTCATTGGCAAACTTCAGACAGGCCTGGGGCAGGGGGACCTTGCGTGCGCTGCAGGATTTTAATCCATGATGGCGTAGTGTGTTACTAATGGTTTTCTTTGAGACTGTGTTCCCAGCTCTCTTCAGGTCATTGACCAGGTCCTGCCGTGTAGTTCTGGGCTGATCCCTCACCTTCCTCATGATCATTGATGCCCCACGAGGTGAGATCTTGCATGGAGCCCCAGACCGAGGGTGATTGACCGTCATCTTGAACTTCTTCCATTTTCTAATAATTGTGCCAACAGTTGTTGCCTCCTCATCAAGCTGCTTGCCTATTGTCCTGTAGCCCATCCCAGCCTTGTGCAGGTCTACAATTTTATCCCTGATGTCCTTACACAGCTCTCTGGTCTTGGCCATTGTGGAAAGCTTGGAGTCTGTTTGATTGAGTGTGTGGACAGGTGTCTTTTATACAGGTAACAAGTTCAAACAGGTGCAGTTAATACAGGTAATGAGTGGAGAACAGGAGGGCTTCTTAAAGAAAAACTAACAGGTCTGTGAGAGCCGGAATTATTACTGGTTGGTAGGTGATCAAATACTTATGTCATGCAATAAACTGCAAATTAATTACTTAAAAATCATACAATGTGATTTTCTGGATTTTTGTTTTAGATTCCGTCTCTCATAGTTGAAGTGTTCCTATGATAAAAATTACAGACCTCTACATGCTTTGTAAGTAGGAAAACCTGCAAAATCAGCAGTGTATCAAATACTTGTTCTCCCCACTGTAACAATACTGTTTGATTTGTACTTTCAATCTTTCAGTACCACCCGTACCTGCTTCTTTTCAGAGACTTTGAGGACAGCCTTAATGACCGTTCCTGCATGCTGCGCAGTGCTAATGTCCTCAAACACCACAGTCCTCTGGAGCAGCACCTCCTCCACTGGGGCCACTGGCTTCCACTGGAGAGACACAGTAATAAGGACATTACTGGGTATGTCACAGATGAGAGTACTCCACTCTGAATGACAGGAGATTTTCCACCTGTTGGCACCTATCATAATTTGCACTGAACTGTGCCCCACCTTGTCTTTTCCTGCAGGGTCTTCAACTATCTTCTCCTTGGTTTCTTCCAGTGTCACCGAGCACTCTTTCAGCTTCCTTACTCTGATGGCCTTCTCCTTATCTTTGATCTAATGAAAACAAACAATGACATTATGTTAACGTCAAATATATGAGTCAATCGACAAATAATTTCAACAACATTGCTATACTTAGGATCAAAACCTGTACATAGAGGGTCATAACATCACTCCCAGGTACAAACTGATCATTATTCAGTGTCAACAAACTCAATTTGCCACTGAATTATGTGGACGGGAAAGACACTATACTCACTGTGACAACTGTAAAGTCCACCTCATCCATAATGGTGAACTCAGTTAGACTCATGTTCTCTGTGGTTTCAAAGGGCAGGTTGTTCTGGTTCGCTGCCATGATGGTACCAGAACCACCCTTTAAGCTCTTTATAACACCCTGGTGGAGAGTACAAAAAATATATCAACAGCTAGCTACAGAAGGGATGGCCAACTCTGGTCCTAGAGAGCCGCCATGTGTGCAGTATTTTGTTCCAGCTCAGCTCCAACATACTTGATTTAAAGGGATTCTTTGGTACTTTTTAGCCAGTAGTTCTGAAAATAGCGCTTGAGCCAAAAGTGGTCCCCGAAAATTGCCTACTATGTGACATATGTGCACCACATCATTGCTCTCACGCTGCTGTGGGTGCATCATGTGCATCTTGCTAGCTGTCACTCATATGGCGAGGGGCTGAAGCTCATTGGTTGAACTCAAATTGCTAGGGGGCTGGCCCACGTGGGGGGAAATGTAGGGAAAATGGAACATAACAGCTTCCAGAAAAACAGTTGCTTTCAAACTAGGGATTTTGTGGCTAATTGAGGTAAGACAGTAATTCTACTCATAGATTATGAATGTATGAACTACACATTGACACATCCAGCCTAATGCGGGAGGTTTAGAAAATACTTAGTAGTCGCCAAATTACTGGAGCATGTCTTTAAATAATTGTGGTCTCAACTGAGGATCTTGAATAGATGATTATTTGACTCAGGTGTGGTCATACCGGGCTGGATAAAATGGCGTGCAGCTCTCCAGGACCAAAGTTTGTCAGAATTTGTAACCAAAATGAAGGTTTAAGAATATAGGTACGCCACTCAGACTTTAGACTCACCACCTCCCTCTTCTCGCCAGTGATCTTAAAAGTCTGTGGTGTCCGTGGCCGAATATTAGTGGCTCTAATTTTTTGGGTAACTATGTCGGTTAACAAGTTCAACGTCACATGGTCCCCTTGCAACAGAGTGATGGTGCAGTCCATCTCAGAGTAAAGCAGCGCTCTTGACTTGCCGTTGATGTTGGCCTCAATTTGGCCAGGTTTCGGCTTTGCACCAGGCTGTGTGGGGGCACATAATTCTGTTAATACCAACAAGGACATTTTTAAATGAGAAGCCAAATATTAGTCATAACAAGCCAAACATATAATCAAGTTAACTTACAATAAACAACAAACATAATAATATAATAATATGCCATTTAGCAGACGCTTTTATCCAAAGCGAGTTACAGTCATGTGTGCATACATGTTTACGTATGGGTGGTCCCGGGGATCGAACCCACTACTCTGGCGTTACAAGCGCCATGCTCTACCAATTGAGCTACAGAGGACCATCTAGTTGTGGCACTGATTAGAACTTTAATAAAGTCATGAGTGCATTTTTTTTTTCTGTGTGCTACAGAGTTCGGTCACCTGCTGCTCCAGGATAACATTGCAGACAAGACCTTCAATAATGGTGGAGTCAATCTCCTCAGTCCCCCCTGGAGGTACAGACACATCAGTGGCACACTCCCCAGCCTGGGTTTACAATACAAAGAGGGGAAAAAAAGTAGAAGCATTATTTAAAATACAATGAAAACCAATGGTTCATAAACTCCTGAAAATGTCTGTTAAACTATATCCAGTGAAAAGTTTCTAAAGTGACCCACCTTCTCCTTGTAGGCTGTAAAATGCACCCTGACCCCAGGTATCATGTTCTTGGGGACTCCCAGAAAAGCATCAAAAGTGAAGGAATATTTCTTGAGGTCGTCTCTTTCGATGTAGCCATAAGTTGGCTGTGGAGGGGAGAGCAACATTTGAGAATGCAATGTGTACTAGTGGAGATGAAGAACCTTCCATTCAAACAGGATTCTCAGCTTTTGGACTTACCCCAATGAATGAGATGACCCCCTTAGATCTTCCAGGTGGAGGAGGCCTATGATTTATAAATGTTGAGAGGAACAAATATATGAGTCATGTATAAGTGGAACTTTCTAAACAGCTTATCTAATGTATGCAATCAAACACTAATCACAAATTGATGATGACATCCAAATTGTTGACATAATGATCATTACTTGTCATTGTAGCTCTTTTTCCCTGCTGCTTTTTTGTCCTTCTTTGAGTCTTTGGTCTTCAGTTCATCAGTCTGGGGTGGATCAGGCTGAGGGACCTCGGAGCCCCGGCAGAGTCCCCACACATCAGGCACTACAGTCGTCTCAGTATGAGGGGGGGCTGTTGTCGGGACGGGCTGTTGTCGGGAAGAGAAACGGAGCCTGTGAGAAGTTGAGGCTCAGCAGCACATACCGGTACATTTAATTAAAATTGTATCATAGAGATGACAGGACAGAACAGACACAGTGGCACTTACCCACGATGGCGGAGGAACAGCATAAGGATTGGCCTAAAGGTGGCAGACTTGATGTTAGGGATTACTTTTTTCATTCATGAAGAACAAACTAATTGTTCTTGAGTGGCCATTTAACCGTGTCATGTTACTATAACACCAAAATACGTTTTTTACAAGTTCAACATTTAGAATTTACAACATGCATTAGGCACAACAAGTTGTCTTGATAAGATTACCTCGCTTTGCCAGGGTGGAGGAAAGACAGGGTTGTCCACCGGAGGCGGCACCATGGGCGGCATACCTGGGGGCGGAATACCAGGGGGCGGAATACCTGGGGGCAGAATACCTGGGAGCATTGGTCCGGGTCCATTGCCCATCATCGGATCATATGGTCCGGGCATACCTGGACCATACCCGAATCCTGGTCCATCCATCGGTGGCCCATTGAAACATCCATCCATGGGGCAACCTGGGCCCATTGGCCCATATCCATCAATGGGGCCACCTGGACCCATTGGTGCATATCCATCCATGGGGTCACCTGGACCAATTGCCCCGTAGCCTGGCTCATATCCGTGATAATCAGGTGGCATGGGGCCGTGCATCATTGGATCTCCCATAAAGTTAGGATGTGGACCTGGGCCACCGTGAAAAGGACCAAAAGGTCCAGGCGGCCCACACCAACCTGGACCCATGTCAAATGGAGGAGGTCCATTGCCTTTTCCACGCTTCCGACCACCACCTCGTCCCATTTCGAAAAATGTAACGAAAGCTAGCGCGCTAACGTTAGCTAGCTCGCAAGCTTACGTTAGCAGTAACAACTCTTCAAAGGGGGAAGTGAACGTTGAAATGCTGGCTAGATTGCCATACTAGCTATATATATATATATTATATATATGAAGGTACACTTATTCACTATTGCGTATTCACATTTTGTGGTTTAATAGGTACGTCTGGTTATATCACAACTAAAACGTCTAACGTTAGCTAGCTAGTAAGCTTCATGACCTCCCACCAGACACAAGCGAACTTGTTGCGGATATTGTGACTGTGGAGACATTACGTATATCCGGTGTAGATAGAGCCAAATCAGAGAGGAAGAGACGAAGGGGTTTCCACTAGATAACACAGCCACAAAGTCAAAATGGCTTTATGGTAGAAATGTATGAAAACAAAAATGTGCTTTTTGTTCTTAATGTAGGGTTAGGCATAAGGTTAGCAGTGTGGTTAAGGTTAGGGTTAAAATCAGATTTGAAAAACATAAATTGTAGAAATAGACGGGGTTTATGACTTTGTGAACCAGTGACGACCAAAGCGAAGCGAGAGGGTTTATACCATAGAGATCCTATTAAATTACTAGAAGGGCTGTGTCATATAAACCCTAAAAGTTCCAGAATGTCGTGAAAATGGAAACCATAGTCCGGAACGATATTCACGTATAATAAGGAATTCAACTCCAGTGTAAAAATGCAACTTCGTCATAGATTTTTTTGGTATACGGAAATAACAAAACATGCCGAAAAGCTGCTGTGATGTTCAATGTTAATTTTTTAAATTGTATTTAACCTTTATTTAACCAGGTAAGCCAGTTGAGAACAAGTTCTCATTTACAACTGCGCCCTGGCCAAGATAAAGCAAAGCAGTGCGATAAAAACAACAACACAGAGTTACATATGGGGTAAACAAAACGTAAAGTCAAAAATACAACAGAAAATATATATACAGTGTGTGCAAATGTAGTAAGTTATGGAGGTAAGGCAATAAATAGGCCATAGTGCAAAATAGTTACACTTTCGTATTAACACTGGAGTGATAGATGTGCAAAAGATGATGTGCAAATAGAGATACTGGGGTGCAAATTAGCAAAATAAATAACAATATGGGGATGAGGTAGTTGAGTGGGCTAATTTCAGAATGGCTGTGTACAGGTGCAGTGATCTCTCTCCAGATAAAATCTTGCGACTTGTGACGGCCGGCCGCCCAACAACCTGCCCGCTTGAACCTATCCCCTCCTCTCTTCTCCAGACCATCTCCGGTGACCTTCTCCCTTACCTCACCTCGCTCATCAACTCATCCTTGACCGCTGGCTATGTCCCTTCCGTCTTCAAGAGAGCGAGAGTTGCACCCCTTCTCAAAAAACCAACACTCGATCCCTCTGATGTCAACAACTACAGACCAGTATCCCTTCTTTCTTTTCTCTCCAAAACTCTTGAGCGTGCCGTCTTTAGCCAACTTTCTTGCTATCTCTCTCAGAATGACCTTCTTGATCCAAACCAGTCAGGTTTCAAGACTGGTCATTCAATTCTCTGTGTCACGGAGTCTCTCCGCACTGCTAAAGCTAACCCTCTCTCCTCTGCTCTTGTCCTTCTAGACCTGTCTGCTGCCTTTGATACTGTGAACCATCAGATCCTCCTCTCCACCCTCTCTGAGTTGGGCATCTCCGGCGCGGCTCACTCTTGGATTGCGTCCTACCTGACCGGTCGCTCCTACCAAGTGGCGTGGCGAGAATCTGTCTCCGCACCATGTGCTCTCACCACTGGTGTCCCCCAGGGCTCAGTTCTAGGCCCTCTCCTATTCTCGCTATACACCAAGTCACTTGGCTCTGTCATATCCTCACATGGCCTCTCCTATCATTGCTACGCAGACGACACACAACTAATCTTCTCCTTTCCCCCTTCTGAAAACCAGGTGGCGAATCGCATCTCTGCATGTCTGGCAGACATATCAGTGTGGATGACGGATCACCACCTCAAGCTGAATCTCGGCAAGACGGAACTGCTCTTCCTCCCGGGGAAGGACTGCCCGTTCCATGATCTCGCCATCACGGTTGACAACTCCGTTGTGTCCTCCTCCCAGAGTGCGAAGAGCCTTGGTGTGACCCTAGACAACACCCTGTCATTCTCCGCTAACATCAAGGCGGTGACCTGATCCTGTAGGTTCATGCTCTACTTCATTCGGAGAGTACGACCCTGCCTTACACAGGAAGCGGCACAGGTCCTAATCCAGGCACTTGTCATCTCCCGTCTGGATTACTGCAACTCACTGTTGGCTGGGCTCCCTGCCTGTGCCATTAAACCCCTACAACTCATCCAGAATGCCGCAGCCTGTCTGGTGTTCAACCTTCCCAAGTTCTCTCACGTCACCCCGCTCCTCCGCACACTCCACTGGCTTCCAGTTGAAGCTTGCATCTGCTACAAGACCATGGTGCTTGCCTACGGAGCTGTGAGGGGAACGGCACCTCCGTACCTTCAGGCTCTGATCAGTCCCTACACCCAAACGAGGCCATTGCGTTCATCCACCTCTGGCCTGCTGGCCCCCCTACCTCTGCGGAAGCACAGTTCCCGCTCAGCCCAGTCAAAACTGTTCGCTGCTCTGGCACCCCAATGGTGGAACAAGCTCCCTCATGACGCCAGGACAGCGGAGTCACTCACCACCTTCCGGAGACACTTGAAGCCCCACCTCTTTAAGGAATACCTGGGGTAGGATAAAGTAATCCTTCTAAACCCCCTTACCCCACCCCCCCCAAAAGAAAAAAAAATATATATGTATATACATATTGTAAAGTGGTTATCCCACTGGCTATAAGGTGAATGCACCAATTTGTAAGTCGCTCTGGATAAGAGCGTCTGCTAAATGACGTAAATGTCAATGTAAATGTGATCGGTAAGCTGCTCTGACAACTGATGCTTAAAGTTAGTGAGGGAGATAAGAGTATCCAGCTTCAGAGATTTTTGCAGTTCGTTCCAGTCATTGACAGCAGAGAACTGGAAGGAATGGCGGCCAAAGGAGGTCTTTGCTTTGGGGATGACCAGTGAGATATACCTGCTAGAGCGCAGACTACGGGTGGGTGTTGCTATGGTGACCAGTGAGCTAAGATAAGACAGGGATTTGCCTCGCAGTGATTTATAGATGACCTGGAGCCAGTGGGTTTGGTGATGAATATGTAGTGAGGGCCAGCCAACAAGAGCGTACAGGTCACAATGGTGGGTAGTATATGGGGCTTTGGTTACGAAACGGATGGCACTGTGATAGACTACATCCGATTTGCTGAGTAGAGTGTTGGAGGCTATTTTGTAAATGACATCGCCGAAGTCAAGGATCAGTAGGATAGTCAGTTTTACGAGGGCATGTTTGGCAGCATGAGTGAAGCAGGCATTGTTGCGAAATAGGAAGCAGATTCTAGATCTAACTTTTGATTGGAGATGCTTAATGTGAGTCTGGAAGGAGAGTTTACAGTCTAACCAGACACCTAGGTATTTGTAGTTGTCCACATACTCTAGGTCAGACCCGCCGAGAGTAGTGATTTTAGTCGGGTGGGCAGGTGCAAGCAGCGTTCGGTTGAAGAGCATGCATTTAGTTTTACTACTGTTTAAGAGCAGTTGGAGGCTACGGAAGGAGTGTTGTATGGCGTTGAAGCTTGTTTGGAGGTTTGTTAACACAGTGTCCAATGAAGGGCCAGATGTATACAAAATGGTGTCGTCCGCATAGAGGTGGATCCGAGCGTCACCAGCAGCAAGAGCGACATCATTGATATACACAGAGAATAGAGTCGGCCTGAGAATTGAACCCTGTGGCACCCCCATAGAGACTGCCAGAGGTCCAGACAACAGGCCCTCCGATTTGACACATTGAACTCTATCTGAGAAGTAGTTGGTGAACCAGGCGAGGCAGTCATTTGAGAAACCAAACCAAGCATGGGCAAGTTGCAGCGGAGGGTGCAGAGCTGGTGGCCGGGGTAGTGGTAACCAGGTGGAAAGCATGGCCAGCCGTAGCAAAATGCTTGTTGAAATTCTCGATTATTGTAGATTTATCGGTGGTGATAGTGTTTCCTAGCCTCAGTGCAGTGGGCAGTTGGGAGGAGGTGCTCTTATTCTCCATGGACTTTACAGTGTCCCAAAACCTTTTGGAGTTAGTGCTACAGGATGCAAATGTCTGTTTGAAAAAGCTAGCCTTTGCTTTCCTAACTGATTGTGTATATTGGTTCCTGACTTCCCTGAAAAGTTGCATATCGCGGGGGCTGTTCGATGCTAATGCATTACGCCAATGTACATGTAACCAGGTCAAAAATCCGAACTACGGTTTGCAATGCTCCCAAGTAAATGGAGCTTGCGAGAAGAGCCCTGTTGCTTCAGTCTATTTGGCGTGGGAGATGTGGGGACCCGGTGTCCAAGTACGCTACACGTAGTTACAGTGAGGGAAAAAAGTATTTGATCCCCTGCTGATTTTGTACGTTTGCCCACTGACAAAGAAATGATCAGTCTATAATTTTTAATGGTAGGTTTATTTGAACAGCGAGAGACAGAATAACAACAACAAAATCCAGAAAAACGCATGTCATAAATGTTATAAATTGATTTGCATTTTAATGAGGGAAATAAGTATTTGACCCCCTCTCAATCAGAAAGATTTCTGGCTCCCAGGTATCTTTTATACAGGTAACGAGCTGAGATTAGGAGCACACTCTTAAAGGGAGTGTTCCTAATCTCAGTTTGTTACCTGTATAAAAGACACCTGTCCACAGAAGCAATCAATAAATCAGATTCCAAACTCTTCACCATGGCCAAGACCAAAGAGCTCTCCAAGGATGTCAGGGACAAGATTGTAGACCTACACAAGGCTGGAATGGGCTACAAGACCATCGCCAAGCAGCTTGGTGAGAAGGTGACAACAGTTGGTGCGATTATTCGCAAATGGAAGAAACACAAAATAACTGTCAATCTCCCTTGGCCTGGGGCTCCATGCAAGCTCCCACCTCGTGGAGTTGCAATGATCATGAGAACGGTGAGGAATCAGCCCAGAACTACACGGGAGGATCTTGTCAATGATCTCAAGGCAGCTGGGACCATAGTCACCAAGATAAAAAATTGGTAACACACTACACCGTGAGGGACTGAAATCCTGCAGCACCCGCAAGGTCCCCCTGCTCAAGAAACCACATATACAGGGCCGTCTGAAGTTTGCCAATGAACATCTGAATGATTCAGAGGAGAACTGGGTGAAAGTGTTGTGGTCAGATGAGACCAAAATCGAGCTCTTTGGCATCAACTCAACTCGCCGTGTTTGGAGGAGGAGGAATGCTGCCTATAACCCCAAGATCACCATCCCCACCATCAAACATGGAGGTGAAAACATTATGCTTTGGGGGTGTTTTTCTGCTAAGGGGACAGGACAACTTCACCGCATCAAAGGGACGATGGACGGGGCCATGTACCGTCAAATCTTGGGTGAGAACCTCCTTCCCTAAACCAGGACATTAAGAATGGGTCATGGATGGGTATTCCAGCATGACAATGACCCAAAACACATGGCCAAGGCAACAAAGGAATGGCTCAAGAAGAAGCACATTAAGGTCCTGGAGTGGCCTAAACCAGTCTCCAGACCTTAATCCCATAGAAAATCTGTGGAGGGAGCTGAAGGTTGGAGTTGCCAAACGTCAGCCTCGAAACCTTAATGACTTGGAGAAGATCTGCAAAGAGGAGTGGAACAAAATCCCTCCTGAGATGTGTGCAAACCTGGTGGCCAACTACAAGAAACGTCTGACCTCTGATTGCCAACAAGGGTTTTGCCACCAAGTACTAAGTCATGTTTTGCAGAGGGGTCAAATACTTATTTCCCTCATTAAAATGCAAATCAATTTATAACATTTTTGACATGCGTTTTTCTGGATTTTTTTGTTATTATTCTGTCTCTCACTGTTCAAATAAACCTACCATTAAAATTATAGACTGGTCTTTGTCAGTGGGCAAACGTACAAAATCAGCAGGGGATCAAATACTTTTTTCCCTCACTGTATGTGTGTGGAAAACATTTCATCACAAGTAAGACATTTACGTTGTTTAGTATAGTTCGTTTGTAACACCACTCACTACTTGTAACCGTATAGTATTTTTGTGTTGTTGATCTTGGCTAGCTTAAATTATGTTCCGGTTGGTAGCTACAGTGGGGAGAACAAGTATTTGATACACTGCCGATTTTGCAGGTTTTCCTACTTACAAAGCATGTAGAGGTCTGTACTTTTTATCATAGGTACACTTCAACTGTGAGAGACAGAATCTAAAACAAAAATCCAGAAATTCACATTGTATCATTTTTATGTAATTAATTTGCATTTTATTGCATGACATAAGTATTTGATCACCTACCAACCAGTAAGAATTCTGGCTCTCACAGACCTGTTAGTTTTTCTTTAAGAAGCCCTCCTGTTCTCCACTCATTACCTGTATTAACTGCACCTGTTTGAACTCGTTACCTGTATAAAAGACACCTGTCCACACACTCAATCAAACCGACTCCAACCTCTCCACAATGGCCAAGACCAGAGAGCTGTGTTAGGACATCAGGGATAAAATTGTAGACCTGCACAAGGCTGGGATGGGCTACAGGACAATAGGCAAGCAGCTTGGTGAGAAGGCAACAACTGTTGGCGCAATTATTAGAAAATGGAAGAAGTTCAAGATGACGGTCAATCACCCTCGGTCTGGGGCTCCATGCAAGATCTCACCTCGTGGGGCATCAATGATCATGAGGAAGGTGAGGGATCAGCCCAGAACTACACGGCAGGACCTGGTCAATGACCTGAAGAGAGCTGGGACCACAGTCTCAAAGAAAACCATTAGTAACACACTACGCCGTCATGGATTAAAATCCTGCAGCGCACGCAAAGTCCACCTGCTCAAGCCAGCGCATGTCCAGGCCCGTCTGAAGTTTGCCAATGACCATCTGGATGATCCAGAGGAGAGATGGGAGAAGGTGATGTGGTCTGATGAGACAAAAATAGAGCTTTTTGGTCTAAACTCCACTCGCCGTGTTTGGAGGAAGAAGAAGGATGAGTACAACCCCAAGAACACCATCCCAACAGTGAAGCATGGAGGTGGAAACATCATTCTTTGGGGATGCTTTTCTGCAAAGGGGACAGGACGACTGCACCGTATTGAGGGGGGATGGATGGGGCCATGTATCATGTATGTGTTTTAGCGGTTGTCGGGAGAGGTTGTGTTTTCTCTAGCAGGAGGTAAGCTTGGCTTCTTATATGGTGTTGAGTAAAGCTTAAACCATGTATTTAGATTGTAGTTAGGTATTATAGGTAGTTTACTTAGGTAGTTATTGTAGGTTATTGTAGGTTATTGTAGGTAAGTATTGTATTCGGCGGACCCCGGCGAAGCACGAGGCTAGCTTACCCACTACTTGGACCAACAAAGCTAGCTAGCTAGCTAGCGGGTAGCTACTGGTAACTTTTAGCAACTGTGGTTAGTTGTTTCCAATGTTATTTCACGCTTAAGAGTACCTGTGATTGAGCCAGCTAGCTGCCTACCATTCAGCTGTTTTTCTAACCTCATTATCCGAGGCATTAACGTTAGGTGGTTGGTAGCTGCTGTACTTAATTACAGCTACTGATTGCAGTCTGCCACCCAGACAGCTGGCGTCGGGTAAGTTTGGCTTTATACATAGCTTGGGCTTTGTCGAGTAAGGCTTAAACTATGTATTTAGATTGTAGTTAGGTATTATAGGTAGGCATCGTGGGCTGTATATTATTAGGTAGTATAGGTAGGCATCGTGGGCTGTTGTGGGTAGTTGTTGTATGTAGTTATTGTAGGTTACTTTTGTATTCGGCGGTGCCGGGTGTAGCACGAAGCTAGCTAGCTAACTCACCTCCTGGATTAGCTGGCGAGTAGCTATTAGCAACGGTAGCAACTAAAAACAATATCCTTTTAGCCAGCTACATTCGTTCGCAGCGACGCCGTTTTCAAACAAAGTCAACACAGCAGCCATTGCTAGCTAGCCAACACTACCAGCTAGCTGTACTGTAGTAGCTAAATACAATATCTTTGTGCTAGCTAGCCAACATTTAATTATTGCTGCGTTATGAAAGAACTAGACACGGACTATCTGTTTAGTGTGTTCACACACTATTGGTAGTTTGTTGTAACCAAGTATTGGTGCTAAACTGTGTGTTATTGGATGCTAGCATGCTAGTTAGCTATGGCGTCATAGTTAGCTAGCTGAATAAAGTAAGTTGAGTCTATTCATTGAAACATTGAACCGCTGTAGTTTACAACAATTCTAATTTCTAAAGTGGAAGTTGGGAGAGTTTTATTCGGGTGGTTCAGTGAAACAATTATAGTTTCTGAGGTGGAAGTTGGGAGAGTTATATTTTTTTGGTGAGGGAGGCCCTGCTCTCTCCTTTCCCAGATGTTTAGTTCATTTCATTCCGATCTCCTCTGCATTATTGTAGCCATCTGCTACAGCCTGTCAACTATGCCTCTGCCTATCCCTGTTCTCTCCTCTCCGCACAGGCTACACAAACGCCTCACACCGCGTGGCTGCTGCCTCTCTAACCTGGTGGTCCCTGCACGCACCACACACCTGGAGTTCCAGGTCTCAGGCAGCCTCTGGAACTGCCGTTCTGCCGCCAACAAGGCTGACTTCATCCCAGCCTATGCTACCCTCCAGTCCCTCGACTTCCTGGCGCTGACGGAAACATGGATTACCACTGAAAACACTGCTACTCCTACTGCTCTCTCCTCGTCTGACCATGTGTTCTCGCATACCCGAGAGCATCTGGTCAGAGGGGTGGTGGCACAGGAATCCTCATCTCTCCCAAGTGGTCATTCTCAATTTTTCCCCTAACCCATCTGTCTATCTCCTCATTTGAATTCCACGCTGTCACAGTCACTAGCCCATTTAAGCTTAATATCCTTGTCATCTATCGCCCTCCAGGTTCCCTTGGAGAGTTCATCAATTAGCTTGACGCCTTGATAAGTTCCTTTCCTGAGGATGGCTCACCCTTCACAGTTTTGGGGGATTTCAACCTCCCTACGTCTACATTTGACTCATTTCTCTCTGCCTCCTTCTTTCCACTCCTCTCCTCTTTTGACCTCACCCTCTCACCGTCCCCCCTACTCACAAGGCAGGCAATACGCTTGACTTCATCTTTACTAGATGTTGCTCTTCTACTAATCTCACTGCAACTCCCCTCCATGTCTCCGACCACTACTTTGTATCCTTTTCTCTCTCGCTCTCCTCCAACACTACTCACTCTGCCCCTACACAGATGGTAACGCGCCGCCGCAACCTTCGCTCTCTCTCTCCCACTACTCTCTCCTCTTCCATCCTATCATCTCTTCCCTCTGCTCAATCCTTCTCCCTCCAATCTCCTGATTCTGCCTCCTCAACCCTCCTCTCCTCCCTTTCTGCATCCTTTGACTCCCTGTGTCCCCTATCCTCCCGGCCGGCTCGGTCCTCCCCTCCAGCTCCGTGGCTTGATGACTCATTGCGAGCTCACAGAACAGAGCTCCGGGCAGCTGAGCGGAAATGGAAGAAAACTAAACTCCCTGCCGACCTGGCATCTTTTCCTCCCTCCTCTCTACATTTTCTTCATCTGTTTCTGCTGCTAAGGCCACTTTCTACCACTCTAAATTCCAAGCATCTGCCTCTAACCCTAGGAAGCTCTTTGCCACATTCTCCTCACTGCTGAATCCTCCCCCCCCTCCTCCCTCTCTGTGGATGACTTCGTCAACCACTTTGAAAAGAAGGTTGACGACATCCGATCCTCGTTTGTTAAGTCTAATGACACTGCTGGTCCTGCTCACACTGCCCTACCCTATGCTTTGACTTCTTTCTCCCCTCTCTCTCCAGATAAAATCTTGCGACTAGTGACTGCAGGCCGCCCAACAACCTGCCCGCTTGACCCCATCCCCTCCTCTCTTCTCCAGACCATCTCCGGTGACCTTCTCCCCTACCTCACCTCGCTGATCAACTCATCCTTGACCGCTGGCTATGTCCCTTCCGTCTTCAAGAGAGCGAGAGTTGCACCCCTTCTCAAAAAACCAACACTCGATCCCACTGATGTCAACAACTACAGACCAGTATCCCTTCTTTCTTTTCTTTCCAAAACTATTGAGCGTGCCGTCTTTAGCCAACTCTCTTGCTATCTCTCTCAGAATGACCTTCTTGATCCAAACCAGTCAGGTTTCAGGACTGGTCATTCAACTGAGACTGCTCTTCTCTGTGTCACGGAGGCTCTCCGCACTTCTAAAGCTAACTCTCTCTCCTCTGCTCTTGTCTTTCTAGACCTGTCTGCTGCCTTTGATACTGTGAACCATCAGATCCTCCTCTCCACCCTCTCCGAGCTGGGCATCTCCGGCGCGGCTCACTCCTGGATTGCGTCCTACCTGACCGGTCGCTCCTACCAAGTGGCGTGGCGAGAAGCTGTCTCCGCACCACGTGCTCTCACCACTGGTGTCCCCCAGGGCTCAGTTCTAGGCCCTCTCCTTTTCTCCCTATACACCAAGTCACTTGGCTCTGTCATATCCTCACATGGCCTCTCCTATCATTGCTACGCCTGACGATACACAACTAATCTTCTCCTTTCCCCCTTCTGATAACCAGGTGGCGAATCGCATCTCTGCATGTCTGGCCGACATATCAGTATGGATGACGGATCACCACCTCAAGCTGAACCCTGGCAAGACGGAGCTGCTCTTCCTCCCGGGGAAGGACTGCCTGTTCCATGATCTCGCCATCACGGTTGACAACTCCGTTGTGTCCTCCTCCCAGAGTGCGAAGAGCCTTGGCGTGACCCTGGACAACACCCTGTCGTTCTCCGCTAACATCAAGGCGGTGACCCGATCCTGCAGGTTCATGCTCTACAACATTCGGAGAGTACGACCCTGCCTTACACAGGAAGCGGCACAGGTCCTAATCCAGGCACTTGTCATCTCCCGTCTGGATTACTGCAACTCGCTGTTGGCTGGGCTCCCTGCCTGTGCCATTAAACCCCTACAACTCATCCAGAATGCCGCAGCCCGTCTGGTGTTCAACCTTCCCAAGTTCTCTCACGTCACCCCCCTCCTCCGCACACTCCATTGGCTTCCAGTTGAAGCTCGCATCCGTTACAAGACCATGGTGCTTGCCTATGGAGCAGTGAGGGGAACGGCACCTCCGTACCTTCAGGCTCTGATCAGTCCCTACACCCAAACGAGGGCATTGCGTTCATCTGGCCTGCTGGCTCCCCTTCCTCTGCGGAAGCATAGTTCCCGCTCAGCCCAGTCAAAACTGTTCGCTGCTCTGGCACCCCAATGGTGGAACAAGCTCCCTCACGACGCCAGGACAGCGGAGTCACTCACCACCTTCCGGAGACATTTGAAACATTTTACATTTACATTTTAGTCATTTAGCAGACGCTCTTATCCAGAGCGACTTACAGGAGCAATTAGGGTTAAGTGCCTTGCTTAAGGGCACATTTACGTCATTTAGCAGACGCTCTTATCCAGAGCGACTACAAATTGGTGCATTCACCCTATAGCCAGTGGGATAACCACTTTACAATTATACTATATATATATATGTTATTATTTTTTTTTGGGGGGGTAGAAGGATTACTTTATCCTATCCCAGGTGTTCCTTAAAGAGGTGGGGTTTCAAATGTCTCCGGAAGGTGGTGAGTGACTCCGCTGTCCTGGCGTCGTGAGGGAGCTTGTTCCACCATTGGGGTGCCAGAGCAGCGAACAGCTTTGACTGGGCTGAGCGGGAACTATGCTTCCGCAGAGGAAGGGAGCCAGCAGGCCAGAGGTGGATGAACGCAATGCCCTCGCCTGGGTGTAGGGACTGATCAGAGCCTGAAGGTACGGAGGTGCCGTTCCCCTCACTGCTCCATAAGCAAGCACCATGGTCTTGTAACGGATGCGAGCTTCAACTGGAAGCCAGTGGAGTGTGCGGAGGAGGGGGTGACGTGAGAGAACTTGGGAAGGTTGAACACCAGACGGGCTGCGGCATTCTGGATGAGTTGTAGGGGTTTAATGGCACAGGCAGGGAGCCCAGCCAACAGCGAGTTGCAGTAATCCAGACGGGAGATGACAAGTGCCTGGATTAGGACCTGTGCCGCTTCCTGTGTAAGGCAGGGTCGTACTCTCCGAATGTTGTAGAGCATGAACCTGCAGGATCGGGTCACCGCCTTGATGTTAGCGGAGAACGACAGGGTGTTGTCCAGGGTCACGCCAAGGCTCTTCGCACTCTGGGAGGAGGACACAACGGAGTTGTCAACCGTGATGGCGAGATCATGGAACGGGCAGTCCTTCCCCGGGAGGAAGAGCAGCTCCGTCTTGCAGGGCCCCACCTCTTTAAGGAATACCTGGGATAGGATAAAGTAATCCTTCTACCCCCCAAAAAAAAAAAAAAAAAAATATGGTAAAATGGTTAACCCACTGGCTATAGGGTGAATGCACCAATTTGTAAGTCGCTCTGGATAAGAGCGTCTGCTAAATGACGTAAATGTAAATGTAAATGTATATCTTGGCCAACAACCTCCTTCCCTCAGTAAGAGCATTGAAGATGGGTCGTGGCTGGGTCTTCCAGCATGACAACGACCCGAAACACACAGCCAGGGCAACTAAGGAGTGGCTCCGTAAGAAGCATCTCAAGGTCCTGGAGTGGCCTAGCCAGTCTCCAGACCTGAACCCAATAGAAAAGCTTTGGAGGGAGCTGAAAGTCCGTATTGCCCAGCGACAGCCCCGAAACCTGAAGGATCTGGAGAAGGTCTGTATGGAGGAGTGGGCCATAATCCCTGCTGCAGTGTGTGCAAACCTGGTCAAGACCTACAGGAAACGTATGATCTCTGTAATTGCAAACAAAGGTTTCTGTACCAAATATTAAGTTCTGCTTTTCTGATGTATCAAATACTTATGTCATGCAATAAAATGCAAATAAATTACTTAAAAATCATACAATGTGATTTTCTGGATTTTTGTTTTAGATTCCGTCTCTCACAGTTGAAGTGTACCTATGATAAAAATTACAGACCTCTACATGCTTTGTAAGTAGGAAAACCTGCAAAATCAGCAGTGTATGAAATACTTGTTCTCCCCACTGTAGCTACCACTCACTCACTCAGTCATGTGGCTGGCTAGCGCCATAATGAAAAGGGGCATGAGGGAAGTAGTGAGGACACTCGGGAGCAGGCAATATTGACAAGTAATGTTTAGACATGTTGTACTTTGCTTAAATGTAATTTACTAAAACAAGCAGACAAAAATAAAAAGGTTAAGTATTTGCTATGAGCCAATGGGGTAACCTAGGAAACCACAGATTGTTTTCCGCGGGCGGTGCTGCGACGTTCTATTTATGGACGGGCAGTTCACCTCAGTTTCATCAGCTGTTTATTAACGTTTGTTCTTATATCATTAACACTTAGCTCTAAGTATAAGCAAGTGCAAGCAAACGAGCTGCGACGAGGTAGGCCTATTCGTTCAGCACTAAAAAAATGGACACCGACAGAAATTCAGATGTTAGTTCAGATCAATTCAGCAAGATATTGAGGCCTTAACTTTACTCTTTTTTAAGTCACCACACACACACACACACACACAGGGAGAGAGCGAGCCACACTCGGTTAGTCTACCATTTGAAGTATTGTATTAGGCCTATGTGGTCTTAAAAGGAAAATACAAGACAGATTGCGCAAACAAAACAACCCTCGCAATATCAATTGGAATTACATGGGTCTATTACTTTTTGTTGAAAATAAATATTTGAATGGTTAGAGATTGACACTGACAACGTTATATAGTATCTCCTCCTCATCAAGAAAAGCACATGAGCTAATTATAATACACAAAGTAAGCAAAACAATGAAATCATTCCAACATTGCCTAAAATGATGAATAAGATACTAATGTTATACCTATATTAGCAATATAACAATTGAGATGTACAAACTATGGCATAAGGGAATGATGCGCGATAAGATGCAATCCGTAATTTCGATTAAGATATTAATGAGCGAGCTAAAATGTGTGTAGTCAATAACTATTTGTTCAGCCCTTTTGAAATGTACAGCGACAGAATTCAGAACATGGGCCGTTCTTAAAGTATTCACCCTGTACACCAAGTCAGAACCATAGGATAAATAAAGTGGGCATATAAGCAGACAAAGAAAGCTCTTACAATATTCAATGACATTTCTCTAAAACAGGCTACATCTGCGCCACCAAGTCAGAACAGTAGGTTAAGTTCTGATGGGGAAAGGGACCAAATTATTAGGGTGAGGCACATGGGCTACTAACAGCTGGATGGCCGTTCAAAATGTATTTTCCCAGTCTGCGCTCGTTTTTTTCTGAGTTCCCAATTGTCTTTAACTCACTGAAGTCTAAGATTTCCCAGTTCCGAGTTTCCAGTTGTTTTCAACTCGGCAGAAGTCATGCTGCATTGACAGCATGGCAAGTGTATTCAACCTTTTCTGGCCCATGGTGTTGCGTGTGAATGTTTATCCTTTTAAGATTGGAAAAGAGACCCTTTCAGACAGATGTTTTACATCCTTAAACTCAGACTTGGACCACACACCCTCTCCACCGAATAGCAGGCAGGTGAAGCAAAATAGTGATTGCTTTGCAACACTTGCATTTAGCAACTGATTCCTTCCAAACCACTCATTGTTGAATTTGCGATTTCCGACTTGTTGTGTAATGTTTATGTCCAATGGCCAATGAGCACCGATACGTTTTATCTATAATTTCTCTTCATATGAAAAATATTTGCCAGTAGATTGTCGATGTGATTCATGACTGCTTGTCTAGCTTGCTTGCTAAGATTTTGAAAGTATGATGTTGACATGATCAGTCCAATCAAAGCTACAGTAGATATAACGTGATTTGACATAATTTTATCTGTTGCCAATGACCTTGAGCCTTCTTGGATGGGCACTTCAAATGTAAATCTATGGCAGCACTCTAGGGGGCTTGAACTGCCTAGCTCTCCCTGTAGATTCTGCGGTGATGTGGTGTCCCCATGAGTGACAGGACACTGAGCCAATCACGGCGCAACTAGAGAACATTACCAATCCCTACGCTCCGAATTTTCCGCTGGCTGCCCCACCACAGAGTGCACTGAGCTAGGCTGAGACACCTGTATTTTGGAGCTGCCTTACTCAAGAAAGAGACCATGTTTGTATGCGGCTTTATTCACTCAATACATTAATTTTTACATTGTTTGCAAACTGATATGTGACCCAAATTAATGCCAAAATAACATACAAACAGGTGGGGCTCTGCCTGTTTCAACTGTGCTCCAAATCGTTTTGGAAATCTGCAATTTAAAATCGCGAGCGGAACCTCTATCCTTGTCCGGTCTTGCCACAGCATTGTGATCCGCGGCACATGATTGGTGTAGTTATGGAAGGGATCAAGGGGATTGGAAGCATGTTTTAAAGAAACTCCCTTCAAGATTAGAGTGGAGCTGAATGCAGAGCGAGAATGTTCTCCGTTGAGTTTATAAAACTGTAAAAAGAGCAGCATGGTAGTGCTAAAGTCTATTTAATCCACACTTGCATTAGTCCCATCGTTTGGTGATTGGCATTTAGGCAGTGACAACGAAAAGGCATCAGACAGACCTACAATCAAACAGTATTTGGTTGGGTGACCTTATTTGTAACTATGAAAATAATTTTGTCAAACAGATTGTGAACCAAAGTTTGATTCTAGAGGGGGGACAATGAATATAACAATTATTTGGTTAGGGTGAAGGGGCAGATTTATGTAATTTTGTCTTCAGGAGATTGTCTATTTACTTGATTTAGTCTGATCAGTGGAACAACTCTCATTCTTAACAATGGGCTAAAATATAGGGTAATTGCTGTGCTTGTCAGCAAGAACACTACTGTTATTCCCCATACTTATTTTATTATTCCACTTCTTCCCAATTTTGCCAGTGTAATCACATATTTGAAATCTGATATGCCTACTTGTCTTTGAAAATGAATGACAAGAGGCTATGTATTATTGCAGCCATTCATGGACAGTTTTGAATAAGTTATACAAATAAGCATTGGATATGAAATGTTCCAGGAATCAAATAGTTTGTGCACAAGCTAGGCAGAGAAGGTAGGGGGACTCACAACTCATAAACGTATCATATTTTGTCTATGTAGTGTAAGATGATGGCAAGGATCTTCAACTATATAGTAGGCATAAGTAGTAAGTAAATAGCCTTGCACAAGCCTTGGTTTATGCGAGCCGGAACGGCTCATAGGGCAGGAGCCTATCTTTTGTTTCTGTAGCGTGAGGCAGCTTGATGTACAAGTACATCCCCTAGACAGGACGCTAGTCCATTGCAGGGTCTCACCCCCAATCTATCTCCTTAATAGGCATAAACCACCTGAATATTGATATTCATTGGATTTTTCATGAAGCTTGGGTGATTTTGATTAATTATTGTTATAACAAGAACATTTTCAAACACCCAGAACTTGGGAAACATAGATCAGGGGTGGCCAACCCTTCTGGAGAGCAAGCTGGATTTTCTTACAGCCCTATTTTGCCTGTGTCCCTATCTCATTTAATTACTGTGAATAAAGTGTCAAAGTACCTAAAAAAAGGTTTTAGCATTTTTTAAATATCTTCCCTAAAAAATAATAAAGTAACAAATTAGTCGTATTTTGAGTGTTCATTTAATATTCTAAGCATCCTAAATACGTAGAATTGCAGGAAATAAACTTTAAAACAGTAACATTTTCCTGGGGGAGGACCCCCAGTCCCCCGTCTAGGGGTTGTGCAACGGGGCAATGAAATTCACATAGCAAATCTCACTCCAAGCTTTCTTCAAAAGTTGGCAGACCTGCATTGGACTTGACTGAACTAGCTAGCTAACGATAGCAGCAGCCACCTTGGGGTGCACGAGAATGGGAGGATTCGATTATGCTGAGACTAAATAATACTGGAGTCCAAAGGCGGAAAACGGGTAGAAGCCGACAGATAAATATGAGGGTTTACATGATCGCTGACCCTACCATCCAGCTGCTGAACAGGATAGGTACATTTGCCGTATAATATCCATACAGGACACACACATACACAGTGCTTGCTTTGTAAGTAGGCTAGGTGTGACTCTATCTTGTGATTAGACATACTTATTGAAGGTTATTTTACTGATTAAAGATCATGGACCCTGTGTATATTAGGATAATTATTATTAGATTAAATAATGTTTCCATATCTCAGTATCTTTAGACTATCCTGTGAGGCAGATCAAAGTGCATTATGGTCAGGAGGAGAGCAGCTTCTTGAAGGTTCTGGGGGAAACATTCCCCCCAGATTAATCCAAATGTAGAGGCATTTAAGACAGACAGGAGGAGGAGGCTGGTTCCCCTGCAGCTCAGCTGGGGCTAGGGCGGTCTGTCCTGTACTTAAGATTTCAGGTATTTGATAGCTTGTGTGTTAGGGGGAGGGAGGTAGATTGAGCTTTATTATGTCACGTGATAAATGCCAGAGGTAATGAATTAATTAAAAAAGAAACAGGATTTCCCTCTGTGTACAAAAGTAATAAAGTATTTGAGTAACTAGTGCTTGCTTGTATTTTTAATTCAAAGGAAAGTGTAAGAGGAGACAACCTCAGAGGCAGAGACTCTGTCCATGGAGATATGCCTACCTGTTGCCTCACCACAAGCTTCAGTGACACTAGAGGTTTGGAATGTTAGATTACCTTTTCCACTTTTCTCATCAAATTATAATCTGGCCACGAAAATAATGCCGCATTCACATGCTAGTTGAAACTCTGAAATTTCCGACTTGCTAACTGGTTGTAGTCAGACCATATACTGTATTTAGAGAGTTAGGCCAATTTTTAGAATTTTGAATATTGTTCTAATTCTATACATTCAGTTACATAGCATTGTTTAAATATTCCCCATTTAATGTCAATGGGGAGCTAACATGGCTGCCATAGAAAGTGAGGATTTTTTTATGGGGGGGTCAATGAGTGTGTCAAATTTGGTTAGGTTGTTACCAATGCTGATAAAAGTGGACACACGTGGCATTTCAGCAACTTTGGGGGGAAAAAACGACTTAAAGGTAGATTCCGCTAAAAGACATTGCCACGAGCAGCACCGCAGATATTGAGATGAGCGAGATGCCAGACTTTGCTCTCACACAGGTCACACACAGTATCTGTGCATGTGGACGGGTTCGCTTCACGGTAGACAGGGCACCAAATCAGTGGAGAAGTTTTGTCTCGCGCTTCAAAACTCTTATTGGCCTACTACGCTCTTTACTTTCTGCATCTACGTCATATCGCTGAGTCAAGCTTTAATATTAGAGTTGTGCCTGTTGTTCACGTGTATCTGCAGGGGTGTAGTGCTGCCGGAACAGGGAGGAGCGGGGCTCTCTTACTTTTTTCAATTTGAGAATATACGGAGCTGGTAAAATTATTTCTGGAAAATTAATTCTGATAAATTCTAAATAAATTCTAATTAATTACATGAATTAAATATAATTATTTAGAATTTGAATTCCATGAAAAACAATAGAATAACAAACCAAATAAATTTGTATAGCAACCTAGAGGCAGTTGGTGGTTTCTTCAGTCTTCTCTCTGGCGGCGGTGGCGATAATTATGAACTATAGGCTACGTGTGTGTGCTGCGGAGACCCAATAGTCACTATTATTATTATTATTATTATTATTATTATTACAAATAGAAGATTACCACTTCTCACAATGGTGCTCGTTTAGTAAAGTTAGAGGAGTGACAAAGCAGTATATGCTTTGATTGAAAGGCTAATAGTTTATCATCTGCTTTAATTCGCTCATGAAATAGTAATTCAAGAAAATGTAAACGCATATTCCCATGAAACTGAGATCAATCAAATGATTGGCATGGAGATGCAGTTTGGACATTTCACCAGTAAAACAAATAATTATCATTCACGATTGACAGTTATTATGGCCTATTTTGAAATTGGGTTGCCTATGCCTAATTTGGTGTTTTAGGGTAAATATAAACATTTATTTAGACAATATGTGTGGGCATAAGCAGACGTTGCAATTGGAGGATGCATTTTATGCATATTCTATATTGATAGGCTATTCAATTGGCTACATCTGTCGGTACTAACTTTGAGGAAATTGACGTCTTTTTGTGGTTGCACTCCCTCAAATAACAATAAATTGTACTACGCCACTGGTACCTTCCCTCTCATTGGCTAGAATGGTCCCACCTGATCTCACCTCCTCCCACCTGCCTTCCATCTTTGAGGACATGTATTTCCATTGTTAGAGCGGTCACTCAACTATCTTGTCAATATAATAGATATTCTTTGGGAAGAGCCCCCTGACAAAATATTTCACCCCTCACTGCACAGAAGTATTCTCTAGCAGCCTATGGTGAAATTATGACGTTAATAATGGCTCATTTAAATCAGATAATGCAGTTATGAAATAATCTATATACAGTTATGAAATCACTCCAACATGATAGCAAAAGCGCATTTATTTAGTCAGCTGACATTGCACAACTTCAATGAGATCAGAAATATAACATTTTTGAAGATGCACAGTGTGAATATAAGGATATCTCAACAGCAAAGTGGTATGTTGAGATATCAGATACCTCTCAACCCATATACAGATAAACATTGACAAAATTTCAAATGTTCTCCCCCCAAAAAAAGCATGACGTAGCCTAGGCTAGATTAAGCACGTGGAGTAATGAGTAGGATGTTTTCACATGCAAAAGTGATTGCTTTTGATAAACATGCTTTCTGTGCCTTCCCAATGAAAACTAGTTTGAAAATTCAAACATATTTTATGGAAAAGAGATGTAGGTTTTAGACGAAGCACCATGCTGCCTTGTTAACATGAGAGCGGTGCAGATTACTGTTCGATTTGTGAAGGGCGCTCCTCCCTCACCGCTTTTGCCCGTTCATGTCATGGGCCGTAGACTGGTGCACCACGGCTCAGGCCCTCTGTAGCTCAGTTGGTAGAGCATGGCATTTGCAACGCCAGGGTTGTGGGTTCGATGCCCACGGGGTGCCAGTATGAAAATGTATGCACTCACTAACTGTAAATCGCTCTGGATAAGAGCGTCTGCTAAATGACTAAAAATGTTTAAAAAATGTTAATAGAACTCCCTCATTGCCTGCCACGCCCACGGACGTTAATTTCTTCTCCGCAATGAGTTGCTCTGTGCTTGCGCATTGTTGTTTTAGGATGGGTATCTGTATAAGCATTTTGTGACAACTGCTGATGTAAAAAGGGATTTATAAAATACATTTGATTGATCCGAGTACCTCCCTGACCCTTCACCGACAACAAACACATTCAAGGCAGTCTGATTGGTCCAGAAACCGATGGGTTGGTCCAGAAACCGATGGGTAAAGCAGCGGTTTGAAAATGTGTCATTGGCTTTGATACGGATTGGTAAGAGACGATCCAATTGCTGATTACTTTTGTACAACGCCTCTCGTCACCACAAACTACTTCAATGATGGCAGTCTGACTAAAGTATGTAGCAAACTACAATGCAGCGGAATTATTCAGTGCAAGTCGTCAAGCTACTGTGGCCAGGCACACCCAATACCTTACATCCTTCTCCTCCCAATCTTCTCCACCTCCAGCCCTTTAACCCAGATGCATGAAAATGTCTCACTCTTAAACATTATGTATTAACCGCAGTCTTGATTTTTAATAGCCTACTAAACGAACATAAAATATAATTGAACAGTATTTGAAGTTTCACTATGGAAATATACATTCTCTGATTGTGTTCTTTATTGTTATGACTGAAGGCATATCCATGTATTAAAACATATCAAGGCAAACCATTTGGTAATGAACGACATTCTGCCAACTCAACAGCCTTCCTAGCGCTGGATTATAAAATTCATTTTCAGTCAAAAAGCAGCATTTGTATTAAACAAAGTATGGGCTTTTTGTCAATTATATCCCCCCCCCCCCCAAAAAGAAAAGAAATACATTTCCTTCATTATGTCTGATGGTCATTGAACCCTCATCAGCTTCAAAACAGCGTCATGTGAAAAAGAATGAAAGGCTCTAGGAATTCAAACCTATGTGATAAATAATAAGTGGAACATGTAAGTGTGCCCATCCAACAATTGCAGTTGTGGCATGGGACTGAAATTGTTAAGGCTCAGCACAAAGAGGCTGACAGGAAAAATGAAGAATCACACCCAGCCTCACTTCAAACCAGACCATGGCTTTTCTCTGTTACCATCACTCTCTGATGGATTTTTGTTTGATTATTAAGTACTGTTTGTTTCTAATATTTTTATGGTGCACAGACTGAGACTGACATTTGTTTGATCCTTTTAAAAAATATTTTCAGATATTTAGTCAAAAGGACTGAAATCCCCCTCTAGGTTTTCGGACTCGTCGTCATCAGAGAAGAAGTCATCCTCGTCATCTTCATGCCATTCGGGAACGTACTCATCGTCATACCATTCATCCTCCTCTGCCTCATCTCCACCCTCATTGCTGTTGTCAGAGTCACCAGACTCAGAGCCCCCGGCCCTGCAGAGAGCGAAGACCTGGTCTCAACGTGAGCACAGCAAATCAGGAAGAACATTTTCACAGTAATATGCTACTAGATCCAGGAACCAATGTGGAGATCCACTTCCCAAATCTCCCGTACTCACACTTTGTTGGCATCTGTGGTCTTAGAGAGATTTGAAGCTTGAGCAGATTCCTGTTCCTGTCCCGTTTGGGAGTTGTATCCCACTCGAAAGTCCTGTGTTTGGAGAGACCAGATAGGAGGAAACCCTCATGACTTGCCGTTGATTGCACCCAATAAGTATTACCACCACACTTTGTGCTGTGCTCTTCAGAGTGTATAAATCCCTCCCTTGTCCCTACCTGGGTCGAGTGTTGTAGAATGGCCACCAGACGCTCCTGAATGCGGCGGATGAGTTCCAGGCCAGTGTTGAGGTGCTCAGGCTTCAGTAGACGGATGCAGGACGCTAGATCCGTACACTGCAACAGGGTCTCCTCTGGAGGGGAAAGACACAGACAATAAGAACTCATCCATGGTGTATGAAACATCCTTCAAAGTAGGGATGTTCGAATATCCAAACAGACGTTAGTATTCGATTACTTGGGAGAGTAATCATTTGAGAAAAATGCCTTTTATTTTTAGGCTTTGTCAAAAATTATCTATGTTACATAGCCTACAAGGATAGACTATTGCATGCAACATTTTAATAAAATAGTGAGTTTTTGAGTGCGCCCCATAAAAAAGATGCACCGGTAGCCTAAACACATTTCACACGTGTAGCTTGTTGTGTTATTGTCGGTCAATCAAAGCGGCGCAACAGTCAGAGGCTCCATGTGTAGCAAGTGAAGTGGGAGATTTCTAATCAATGCAAAATGGAATTAAAATTACAGAATTAAGTAGGCTACAATGATCAACCAACAGGTAGGCAGTTGTTTCATAGGAATGGAGTTGTTGTAGATATAAAAAAAAATTATTGGTCGACCAAGAGTAGTCTGTTCTTTAGACCAATCAATTGGTTGACATTTAACGTGTATTTTTCCATATTTAGACACATCCAATGTGTTTTAATCTACAGTGAGGGAAAAACGATTTGATCCCCTGCTGATTTTGTACGTTTGCCCACTGACAAAGACATGATCAGTCTATAATTTTAAATGGTAGGTTATTTGAACAGTGAGAGACAGAATAACAACAAAAAAAATACAGAAAAACGCATGTCAATAATGTTATGAATTGATTTGCATTTTAAATGAGGGAAATAAGTATTTGACCCCTCTGCAAAACATGACTTAGTACTTGGTGGCAAAACCCTTGTTGGCAATCAGAGGTCAGATGTTTCTTGTAGTTGGCCACCAGGTTTGCACACATATCAGGAGGGATTTTGTTCCACTCCTCTTTGCAGAGCTTCTCCAAGTCATTAATGTTTCGAGGCTGACGTTTGGCAACTCCAACCTTCAGCTCCCTCCACAGATTTTCTATGGGATTAAGGTCTGGAGACTGGCTAGGCCACTCCAGGACCTTAATGTGCTTCTTCTTGAGCCACTCCTTTGTTGCCTTGGCTGTGTGTTTTGGGTCATTGTCATGCTGGAACACCCATCCATGACCCATTTTCAATGCCCTGGCTGAGGGAAGGAGGTTCTCACCCAAGATTTGACGGTACATGGCCCCGTCCATCGTCCCTTTGATGCGGTGAAGTTGTCCTGTCCCCTTAGCAGAAAAACACCCCCAAAGCATAATGCTTCCACCTCCATGTTTGACGGTGGGGATGGTGTTCTTGGGGTCATAGGCAGCATTCCTCCTCCTCCAAACACGGCGAGTTGAGTTGATGCCAAAGAGCTCGATTTTGGTCTCATCTGACCACAACACTTTCACCCAGTTCTCCTCTGAATCATTCAGATGTTAATTGGCAAACTTCAGACTGCCCTGTATATGTGCTTTCTTGAGCAGAGGGACCTTGCGGGCGCTGCAGGATTTCAGTCCTTCCCGGCGTAGTGTGTTACCAATTGTTTTCTTGGTGACTATGGTCCCAGCTGCCTTGAGATCATTAACAAGATCCTCCCGTGTAGTTCTGGGCTGATTCCTCACCGTTCTCATGATCATTGCAACTCCACGAGGTGAGATCTTGCATGGAGCCCCAGGCCGAGGGAGATTGACAGTGCTTTATTTGCAGTTATTTTGTGTTTCTTCCATTTGCGAATAATCACGCCAACTGTTGTCACCTTCTCACCAAGCTGCTTGGCGATGGTCTTGTAGCCCATTCCAGCCTTGTGTAGATCTACAATCTTGTCCCTGACATCCTTGGAGAGCTCTTTGGTCTTGGCCATGGTGGAGAGTTTGGAATCTGATTGATTGATTGCGTCTGTGGACAGGTGTCTTTTATACAGGTAACAAGCTGAGATTAGGAGTGTGCTCCTAATCTCAGCTCGTTACCTGTTTAAAAGACACCTGGGAGCCAGAGATCTTCCTGATTGAGAGGGGGTCAAATACTTATTTTTTTCATTAAAATGCAAATCAATTTATAACATTTTTGGCATGCGTCTTTCTGGATTTTTTTGTTGTTATTCTGTCTCTCACTGTTCAAATAAACCTACCATTAAAATGATAGACTGATCATTTCTTTGTCAGTGGGCAAACGTACAAAATCAGCAGGGGATCAAATACTTTTTTCCCTCACTGTATATGCACTGAGCTTGTCTGATGCTTTAAGCACACTGTTTGATAAAAATTGACACACATTTATTTGATTGTGCCGGGCAGGGCTCAGACTTTCTGCGCTGTGTTAAAAGAATGACACAGAGTGACTGTGACTAGCACCCGTTCTCTCTCCTCCCTGCTGCAGCGACCACCACAGAACATCTCTCGCTGTCCGTGTTGCTGAAGCTGCAACATAATTACAGCCATTTGACTGAAAAGTTCTGTTACCGAAATCCCTCATTTGTTTAGGAAAAAACATTCCCTATTCCCTCAACACTTGCTCTCTTTACGTGACACATGTATGCATCACATGCACGTGACCAATAAGGCCTGACCTATAATGTATCATAATCACATAACTAAATTGGTTATAACAAACTCCGAACACCATAACAGCAAATTGGATGCAGAGGATGTGACAAACTCGAAACGGGGCAATGTTTACTGGTTGCTCAGGAGGTAAAGGGGAAGTCCGATGTCTGGAATAAATTTGAGTAGTTGTGGAAAATACTGGAGATCAAGAAAAATAAGATAAGGAGCAAGCGCTGCGTGCATATATTGTGTGTTCCAAACAGGTGTTGTTAGATTACAAAAAAATAAATTAGGTGTACCAGAGAGTCTGTTGTAACTTTTTTTTGCTAAGCCTTTATTACAGCAAAGACTAAACAGTCGCATTCATTCGTGAATGCAATTTCTGAAATGGAAGGGCTTATTTATTGTTTACGCTAATTATTCAAGGGTCGCTTTATTTTATAAAACTAAAATGCTTGATTGAATTTCAAATCATGAATGACTCGCCGAATGCTGTGTGATGACAAGAACGAATGAATTATTGATTCAGTAGCCTATTTAAGTATTGAAATATAGGCCTAAATAAGTTACGGTATTAATACTAAACAGGATGCGCTCTTAGTCCTACAGCTCGATGTGGTTATACAGTGCCTTCGGAAAGTATTCAGACCCTTTCCCCTTTTCTACATTTTGTTACGTTACAGCCTTATTCTAAAATTGATTCAATAAAAACAAATCTCATCAATCTACACACAATACCCCATATTGACAAAGCAAAAACAGGTTTTTAGACATTTTTGCAATCATTTTTAGAAAACAGAAATACCTTATTTACATATGTATTCAGACCCTTTGCTATGAGACTCGAAATTGAGATCAGGTGCATCCTGTTTCCATTGATCATCCTTGAGATGTTTTTACAACTTGGAGTCCACCTGTGTTAAATTCAATTGATTAGACATGATTTGGAAAGGCACACACCTGTCTATATAAGGTCCCACAGTTGACAGTGCATGTCAGAGCAAAAACCAAGCCATGAGGTCGAAGGAATTGTCCGTAGAGCTCCGAGACAGGATTGTGTCGAGGCACAAATCTGGGGAAGGGTACCAAAAAATGTCTGCAGCATTGAAGGTCCCCAAGAACACAGTGGCCTCCATCATTCTTAAATGGAAGAAGACTCTTCCTAGAGCAGGCCACCCGGCCAAACTGAGCAATTGGGGGAGAAGGGCCTTGGTCAGGGAGGAGACCAAGAACCCGATGGTCACTCTGACAGAGCTCCAGAGTTCCTCTGTGGAGATGGGAGAACCTTCCAGAAGGACAACCATCTCTGCAGCACTCCACCAAATCAGGCCTTTATGGTAGTGGCCAGACGGAAGCCACTCCTCAGTAAAAGGTACGACAGCCTGCTTGGAGTTTGCCAAAAGGCACCTACAGGATTCTCAGACCATGAGAAACTAGATTCTCGGGTCTGATGAAACCCAGATTGAACTCTTTGGCCTGAATGCCAAGCGTCACACGTTTGGAGGAAACCTGGCACCACCCCTAAGGTGAAGCATTGAGGTGGCAGCATCATGCTGTGGGGATGTTTTTCAGCGGCAGGGACTGAGAGACTAGTCAGGATTGAGGGAAAGATTAACAGAGCAAAATACAGAGAGAGCCTTGATATTTATTTTATACATTTGCTAAAATGTCTAAAAACCTGTTTTTACTTTGTCATTATGGGGTATTGTGTGTAGATTGATGAGGGAAAAAAACTATTTAATCAATTTTATAATAAGGCTGTAAGGTAACAAAGTGGAAAAAGTCTAGGGGTCTGAATACTTTCCAAATGCACTGTACAAGGCTGCTATACTAAGCCTACTAATGATAATGACATTACTTATTATTATAATGATGATCATAACAATAAGGAGATCAAGAAAATTTGGAACAGTGTAAACACTAAATAAATAACAAATAATACCTTCTAACGAAGAAAAGTGTAAAGCCTTTATTACAGCATAGCAAAGATTCAAAACAGCAGAATTTGTGAAATTGTTTATCCGACATGTTGTGGTTGCATGAGGCTTGGTGTTCACGGAATCAGCAGGCTATTAAACAAACACTCAAACAGGCAACAGAAGCAGGATCTGCCAGGCAGATTTAACAGTTAGGCTATTGATTATAGACCTAATTAAGTTGGGGTTCCCCCTCTCCTCACTTTATTTTAGACAATTAAGGCAAGGGCTGTTTTCTCATCTAACTCCACTGCTGCCTCCGCCGCATTGTTCTCAAAACCAATATGCTGGTTAACTTTCCTATTATGCACATAGCAACATGGTCTAGGAAAAGGCGCCAATTCAACAGCGCCCTAATGTTTCAGAACCGCGGACAACGACCACTATCCAACGCGGGAGAAAGCGTATTTGTTATAAAATATTGTTCTTATGTAATATAAACATATACAATTTCAGTAGCACGTCTTAAGAGTGATGGACATTACCATCCCCACGGCCTCCACAATGGACAAAAAAAATGGAGTCAGCCCTAGTTGTACACAAGGACACCTAAAAATTCGATTAGCCTGGCTTCTGTAGCTAGCTTCTTTACAATGATTTGATGCAGTCAAGATAGGCACTACCAGATGGTATGATGGACAAACTTGTTGCTGTCATAGGTTATCTAACTAGTGCGAATCAGTTTGGCTACTTTCTCGCTCTCCCTCCATGCCACTAGCTACGTTTCCATCCAATTAGTGACAGATTTTCATGCGAATATTCTAGAATCCGCATAAAATATTTTCTTCCCACCAGTGGTGTTTCCAAATGGACTTGTTGCGGATAAAAACCAGTGCACACAAAATGTACTTTTCCATGTACCGAATAAAAATCTAAAGTTTCCATCACATTTTCAACTCCACCGATAGATGTCACAAAAACGGTTGTGTTAAATAGCAAATGTGTCTCTGGTCTTGGCACGTGCGCTCTAGCCAACAACCGCTCGCAGGTACAGTGCAGGTAAGCTAGTCTACATTACGATATTATGATAAGAGCGAGAATATTTGTATTTGTCAAACGGCAGTTAAGCATCAATCATCAAGTCACCAGAATAAGACCCTCGATATTTATTGGAAAGGAGCATCAAGGTCACGTGCACTTTCACCACCCTGTGAAGTTCATCAACTTATTTCAACTGTACCCTAATAAACTGTGTGGTTTCCCGAGTCGTAGTGACTCCAAGTTTACTTCGATATTATGGTTATTATGTCAATATTTGTGCATAAAGGAGTTTCCACCGCCAAACAAATTCTGTCGGCATTCAAATTTTTACTGAAACTTCCTGTTCCATCACAGCTGTCATTATTATTTTTTTTACAAATATGGTATGACTTCAGCCCTATTAGAAATCCCCTCCTCCACCCTTCTGCTGAAACAAGCAGAGTGCAGCACACCGGCAAGTCTCCATTGAAGTAAACATTTTACAAAATCATATTATTCTAATAGTGAAATCATTTCAAATGCCAATCTGTACTTAATAGAAATTTGCCTTGACAATCTTACAATGATCCTTTTCCTTCCCGATATACAGTGCCTTCAGAAAGTATTCATACCCCTTGCCACCACCATGCTTGAAAATGAAAATATGAAGTGGTACTCAGTGACGTTGTGTTTGCCCCAAACATAACACTTTGTATTCAGGTCATAAAGTTAATTTCTTTGCCACATTTTTTGCAGTTTTACTTTAATGCCTTATTGCAAACAGGATGCATATTTTGGAATATTTTTATTCTGTACAGGCTTCCTACTTTTCAAATTCGGCCTCCTGGTGAAATCCCTGAGCGGTTTCCTTCCTCTCCGGCAACTGAGTAAGGAAGGACGCCTGTATATATTTGTAGTGATTGGGTGTATTGATACGCCATCCAAAGTGTAATTAATAACTTCACCATGCTCAAAGGGATATTCAATGTCTGCTTTCTTTTTTTAACCATCCACCAATAGGTGCCCTTCTTGGCGAGCCATTGGAAAACCTCCCTGGTCTGTGTTTGAAATTCACTGCTCGAATTAGGGACCTTACAAATAATTGATGGTGTGGGGTACAGAGATGAAGTAATCATGTTAAACAATATTATTGCACACAGAGTGAGTCCATGCAACTTATGTGACTTATGAACATTTTTACTCCTGAACTTATTTAGGCTTGTCATAACAAAGGGGTTGAATACTTATTGACTTAAGACATTAAAGCTTTTCATTTTTTATTAATTTGTAAAATTTCTAAAAACATAATTCCACTTTCACATTATGGGGTATTGTGTTTAGGCCAGTGACACAAAATCTCAATTTAATCAATTTTAAATTCAGGCTGTAACACAACAAAATGTGGAAAAGTTCAAGGGGTGTGAATACTTTCTGAAGGCACTGTAATTCCTGCAGGTCTTACCCAGCAGGATCTGTAGGGCGTTGGTGTGAAGCTCCAGGGCTTCCATTTGCTGCTCCATCACATCCATCTTCTCTGTGTCCTGGTTGTAGTAGCTGTACACACATGAGTAGGCCAGCACCTATATGGCACAGTCAGGCAAGGGATCCATATTAGTCATATGGATACATCTTTTGAATGCTGACAAGGTTCATCATGAATAGGGCTCTTGCGGTGACCGTATTACCGCCACACCGGCAGTCATGACCTCAGTAAAATGCCATGTGACCGTTGAGTCATGGTAATCTCCTCTTATGCACTCTGGACATGCGTCGGTAGTACCCAACAAATTAACGACCATAAGGTCACTTAATGGCCTGGTACTCAGGGCTCTATTGTCCCTCAAACACTTATCATCAAAACAGTATTGTGCTTTTAAAACTCACCTCATTGTGATTGATCAAATTGAAGAAAGAAATTCAACAGGTTGAAACAGTGGAAAACATGGTCGTTGTGGATGTTGTTTCAAAGCCTAACAACGAAATTGGCAGCACTTTCTAAAGGTGATGATTCATTCAAAGACAACCATATGCATATTAGAGTTTATCCATATACATATGAGGCCAAGCCCGAAACCCCCCGAATTAAAATAATGTTTGTGCCGTTATACGATACATATCGTACACATGGCAGAAAAACATTTAAAAAACTGATTTAAGTTGTTTTTGGTTCATAATTGGTCTAGCCTATACTCCAAAAATTAAACAAATTCTAGTAATCGCCTTTGAGTGTGGACTGTATTATTATGCATACTGGATGGACTGTTTACCTTATACTACACTCCAAACTTCCTATCCATGAGTCTGGGAGAGAACGTATAGGCCTAGGAGATGCTGTTGGTTCATTGATTGTGCAGGGCGCCTTACAGAGTTAGCCTACAATTATAGTGAATTTGCATTGGATTTTGAATAGCCTAGTAATAGGCTTTAGCTACATGATCTCACCACCGTGCGTTTCCATCTCTCGCTCTCCTTCATTCCTTTCTCAAGCATGCAGAGAGGGGCTGGCAACAGTTTAATGAAATAGTAACATGTTTTCACAACAAAACATAGGCTATCGATGTTCATTAACAGATTTCACTTGGTTTCCCAAATTAAGCACTGGGAAGCTGCAGGAACATGGTTGGAGAGCCCATGGCATAGAGTTTTGGGGGGGAATATCATCTGTCGTGCAGCAAGATGCTGCATGCTCCTCAATCACAGTGCCATCCGTTTTGTCTCCAAAGCCCCATACACTACCCACCACTGTGACCTGTACGCTCTTGTTGGCTGGTCCTCACTACATGTTCGTCGTCAACGAACCGGTGGGAAAGCGGACTCCATTCGCTATTCGAGTGCATACAGATTACATATTTCTTCCCATGCCCCTTTGATAATGGGTCATTCTGAATCTAAACTAATTTTACATATTAGTAAAGATGAGATTAAATTGAGAACAACACGTGCAGCCTGAGGCAAGGAGCAGAGCGTAAATTTGTTTTGCGACTTTCTCAAATTATCAATAGCCTATAGTCGCACCATGCAGCCCATATGTTTAAGATTTCTAAGACATTCTAAGGTGTGTATAATTTATACAAAAATATAAACGCAACATGTAAAGTGTTGGTCCCATGTTTCATGAGCTGAAATAAAATATCCCAGAAAATGTTCCATACACACAAAAAGCGTATTTCTCTAAAATGTTGTGCACAAATGTGTTTACATCCCTGTTAATGAGCATTTCTCCTTTGCCAAGATAATCCATCCACCTGACAGGTGTGGAATATCAAGAAGCTGATTAAACAGCATGATCATTACACAGGTGCACCTTGTGCTGGGGGACAATAAAAGGCCACTCTAAAATGTGCAGTTTTGTCACAACACAATGCCACAGAGGTCTCAAGTTGAGGGAGAGTGCAATTGGCATGCTGACTGCAGGAATGTCCACCAGAGCTGTTGCCAGAGAATTTAATGTTAATTTCTCTACCATAATCCACCTCTAACGTCATTTTAAATTTTTGAGGATTTGGCAGTATGTCTAACCGGCCTCACAACCGCAGACCACGTGTAACCATGCCAGCCCTGGACCTCCACATCCAGCTTCATCACCTGCGGGATTGTCTGAGACCAGCCACCCGAACAGCTGATGAAACAGGGTTTGCAAAACCAAAGAATTTCAGTACAAATGTTCAGAAACCGTCGTCTCAGGGAAGTTCATCTGTGGCTCGTCGTCCTTACCAGGGTCTTGACCTGACTGCAGTTCGGCTTCGTAACCGACTTCAGTGGGCAAATCCTCACCTTCGATGGCCACTAGCACGCCGGAGAAGTGTGCTCTTCACAGATGAATCCCAGTTTCAACTGTACCAGGCAGATGGCAGCGCGGTTTGCTGATATCAACGAGTGCCCAATGGTGGCCGGTGGGTTTATGGTATGGGCAGGCATAAGCTACGGACAACAAACACAATTGCATTTTATCGATGGCAATTTGAATTCACAGAGATACCGTGACGAGATACTGAGGCCCAATGTCATGCCATTCATCCACCGCCTCATGTTTCAGCATGATAATGCACGGCCCCATGTCGCAAGGATCTGTACACAATTGCTGGAAGCTGAATATGTCCCAGTTCTTCCATGGCCTGCATACTCACCAGACATGTCACCCATTGAGCATGTTTGGGATGCTCTGGATCGACGTTTACGACAACGTGTGCCAGTTCCCGCCAATATCCAGCAACTTCGCCCAGCCATTGAATAGGAGTGGGACAACATTCCACAGGCCACAATCAACAGCCTGATCAACTCTATGCGAAGGAGATGTGTCATGCTGAATGAGGCAAATGGTGGTCACACCAGATACTGACTGGTTTTCTGATCCATGCCCCTACCTTTTTTTTTTATAAGGCATCTGTGACCAATAGGTGCATATCTGTATTCCCAGTCATCTGAAATCCATAGATTAGGGCCTAATTAATTTATTTCAATTGACTGACTGAAATTGTTGCGTTTATATTTTTGTTCAGTGTACAACTAAAGTTGCAAAATAACTCAATCTAGCGTATAGGACTGGTTTCAAATGATCACTTTTACACTCAACATAACTACGTCAAATGCGCACTCGCACCGGAATGGGAAAAATACCCTTTATATTTTATTCAACTAAGTTCAATTATATTCTTCTTACTATAAAATCACATACTATAAAATAATGGCACGAGACCTATACGCATATGTTGTCTGCTAAATGAACAAGCCTACTTACAGCCTATGGCATGGTGCATAGCCAGATAACATTTAGTAGGCACTCATTCACTCATTCTGTTCTTCTGAAATACATTTGATTCATATCATGTTTCTTTAGACCTGCCTAAAATAAAGGATATATTGTGATGGTGTATATTAAATTGACTTATTATACTTTTTTAAATGTTGATGTTCCAAAAGCGCGCATCAGCGGCTTGTATGCTTAGAGGCCTGCAGATGCTAAACGTGTTTATGTTAATTAACGGTCAATTACCGTGAGCCTGGCAGACTTTTGCATGACAACCAGCTGACAACATTTCATGATCGCCACAGCCCTAATGAATCTTTCATGTCAGATTGCATGGTGATTGCTTACATTTCTCTACAGATTGGTCGGTTATTTTCTTATTAGTTTACTTCCTCTTACCTTGCGAGCTTGAGCGAGGACTTTGCAGGCATCAATAACAAACGTCAAGGACTTCATTTGCAGGGCTTCATTGATGGAGGAGACTTTGCTCTCTAGATTGATGGCAAAGTCCTTGGCTTGGTTGTGGAAAGTGCATCTCTCGTTGTAGTCTTGGAACTTCTTTTCCTGCCTTGCTGCTTTACTCACCTGCAGCCAGAAAAAAAGTGGATCACTGCATTGGAAATCAACAGAACTTGTTGTGTTGTATTAAAGCAGGGTTTCCCAAACTTGGTCCTGGGGCCCCACCCTGGATTGCACATTGTGTTTTGGGTAAGGTTTTGCCCAATAGGAACTGAATGGTGAATGGAGTAATTTTCTTTCCAAGTTAGTAGATAAGATGTTTCTGAACACTGAAAGATCATGAATGAAAAATGAATAATAATGAGTGAGAAGGTTACAAAGGCTAAAACAATACATGCTAACCTCACCATTACCAATAACAGGGGAGGTATGATCTTTGCGCTTCTAACTTTCTCACTCATAATTGTTCATGGTTCAGTCATGATTATCCATAATAATGGTAGCATCCACATTAATGTAGAATTGTTCAGAAACATGAGAAAATACATTATTCACCATTCAGTTCCTATTGGGCAAAATATAATCTGAAACACAACCAAAACAAACTGCAAATGCATCCAACGAGTTTGTAGAGTCACAAGCTTGATGTAGTCATTGAGTGCAAAGACAAAATACTAAACGTTTGACTCCTTTAATACAGTAATCGAATTTGTCCAAATACTTGACTTCCTCAAATACATAGTGCTTTCATTTCTAAACGGTGAAACATATGTATGAAAATACCCTCAAATAAAAAGGTGACATTCTGTAAAGTCGCCTCATGAAACATTTCATCAAATCCAAAATGGTGGAGTACAGAGCCAAATTAAAAATGTTCACTTCACTGTCCAAATACATATGGAGGGGAGTGTAAATACTCTGCAATTCATGGAAACCCTTTGCATTTGTACAAAATCGTATGAAGCACAAACTTAATTTAATCAAGTCATATGGACTTACCATAGCTGAGCAGTTGAAGTAATCTTTGTGGGTTGGTTTCCATGGCTTGAGACACCTCCAGCAAAATCCATGGTTACATTTGGCACAAGTCATACTGAAAAAGAATTAGAGTGGCAGTAACAGTGATGCCTATAAATCCCTACAACATACTTTGGTAAACCTTGAAATGGTTTGATGGAAATCGACAGAGAACAGGGCTGAGGATTGACACGGGTCCAGTGGCTTTATACTTACTGTAGGCAGCCTTCATTCTTCTCTATCTGGGCCTGGCAGCTAGGGCAGCGTTTGGAGATGAGTTTGGCAAGGTGCTTACTCTGGGCTTCCATGGTCATACCCTCGTAGTAGCCACCATCGTCCATCCACTGGGACATGTGACTGCAGCTGGCTGGGTAGTGAGCCTGGGGAGAAAGTGGGGGTTAAGAAATCAGCATAAATCTATACTCTGTGCTTGCTTGTGTCTCTATGAACAAAAATACTGTATGTACTAGATAGATTTACACTACACCAAGTCTGATGGATAACCATACAAATATGGATTTCTGATTCAATGCCATTGAAGTAAAAAAAAGAAGACAAATAAACCACAAAAAAAACATTAATGAGGACAGGAGATGTGCATGACAGCTCAGTGCTAACCTCTGGGAAGTTGCAGCTGAAGCAGGAGGACCAGCAGCACTTTGAACAGTTGCCCATGCTGCCGATGTTGTCCCTGCACAGGATCTGGTCACAGCCTACGGGGTTGGTGCACCAGGTCAGGTTGGAGCAGCACTCCACGTAGCCCCGGAGGAGCGCGTTCTCATACTGGGGGGAAACAGATGACAGGAGCGGAGGGGCCTCAGAGGATGGATAGGTGCTACTGTTTTAAACTCACGATCAGCAAACAAACATGTACAACTGGATATGTATAACTTTATGGGTTTATATACAGTACATTAAAGTATTCAGACCCCTTGACTTTTTCCACATTTTGTTACATTACAGCCTTATTCTAAAATGGATTAAATAAATAAAAATGCTCATCAATCTACACACAATACCCCATAATGACAAAGCGAAAACAGGTTGTTAGAAATCTTTGCCAATCTATAAAAAGTAAAAAACAGAAATACCTTATTTACATAAGTATTCAGACCCTTTGCTATGAGACTCAAAATTGAGCTCAGGTGCATCCTGCTTCCATTGATCATCCTTTATGTTTTTACAACTTGATTGGAGTCCACCTGTGGTAAATTCAATTGATTGGACATGATTTGGAAAGGCACACACCGGTCTATATAAGGTCCCACAGTTGACAGTGCATGTCAGAGCAAAAAACAAGCCATGAGGTCGAAGGAATTGTCTGTAGAGCTACGAGACAGGATTGTGTGGAGGCACAGATCTGGGGAAGGGTACCAAACAATTTCTGCAGCATTGAAAGTCCCCAAGAACACAGTGGCCTCCATCATTCTTTAAATGGAAAAGGTTTCCTAGAGCTGGCCGCCCGGCCAAACTGAGCAATCGGGGTGAAGGACCTTGGTCAGGGAGGTGACCAAGAACCCGATGGTCACTCTGACAGAGCTCTACATATTTCCTCTGTGGAGATGGGAGAACCTTCCAGAAGGACAACCATCTCTGCAGCACTCCACCAATCAGATGGAAGCCACTGCTCAGTAAAAGGCACAACAGCCCGCTTGGAGTTTGCCAAAAGGCACCTAAAGGACTCTCAGACCATGAGAAACAAGATTCTCTGGTCTGATGAAACCAAGATTGAACTCTTTGGCCTGAATGCCAAGCGTCACGTCTGGAGGAAACCTGGCACCATCCCTACGGTGAAGCATGGTGGTGGCAGCATCATGCTGTAGGGATGTTTTTCAGCGGCAGGGACTGGGAGACTAGTCAGGAGCAAGGGAAAGATGAATGGAGCAAAGTACAGCGAGATCCTTGATGAAAACCTGCTCCAGAGCGCTCAGGACCTCAGACTGGGGTAAAGGTACACCTTCCAACAGGACAACGACCCTAAGCACACAGCCAAGACAACGCAGGAGTGGCTTCAGGAGAAGTCTCTGAATGTCCTTGAGTGGCCCAGACAGAGTCCGGACTTGAACCCAATCAAACATCTCTGGAGAGACCTGAAAATAGCTGTGCAGCGACACTCCCCATCCAACCTGACAGTTTGAGAAGGTCTGCAAAGAATAATGGGAGAAACTCCCCAAATACAGGTGTCCCAAGCTTGTAGCGTCATACCCAAGAACACTCGAGGCTGTAATCGGTGCCAAAGGTGCTTCAACAAAGTACTGAGTAAAGGGTATGAATACTTATGTAAATGTGATATGTCCATTTTTCTTTTTAATACATTTGCAAAAATTTCTAAAAACCTGTTTTTGCTTTGTCATTATGGGGTATTGTGTGTAGATTGATGATATATATATATATATATATATTTTTTAGAATAAGGCTGTAACGTAACAATGTGGGGAAAAAATCAAGGGGTTTGAATACTTTCCGAATGCACTAAGTGTGTTGCTCTCATTGGGCTGTGTGTGGGGTGGGGGGGGGCAGACCTTGGCGATGGTGTCCTTGTTGGTCAGGATGTTGAAGAAGAACTGAGAGGTAGGTTGTGCTCGGCAGTCTGTTATTGGACAGTTGCAGTTCATCACCAGGTTCTGCTCAATTCTGGCCGTGAGGTACTCCTGCCAGCAAGACTGTAGGAAGGAAAAATAAATAAAGAATCATGAAATGGGAGTCCTGTGATGAACTGTTCACACATCAATTAGGAGCGGATGTTACGACTCCACATGTACAGATTCATTCATTCTTAAAGCAGCAATCAGCAGTTGAAACAATAACAAAGTACACTCCTCACCCGTTTCGGTAAAAAGCTGAGGGATAGGGTTGGAGAAATGTAACCACTCAAATTCATAAACAAAACATGCATTGTTTGCAGTAAGGCACTAAAGTAAAACTGCAAACAATGTAGCAAAGAAATGTACTTCATGTCCTGAAGCAAATCCAACACATCACTGAGAACCAATCTTCATATTTTCAAGCATGGTGGTGGCTGCATCATGTTATGGGTATGCTTGTTATCGTTTTTTTTAGGACAAAACGAAACGGAAGAGAGCTAAGCACAGGCAAAATCCTAGAGGAAAACCTGGTTCAGTCTGCTTTCCAACAGACTGGGAGACAAATTCACCTTTCAGCAGGACAATAACCTTAAACACAAGGCCAAATATACACTGGAATTGCTTACCAAGAAGACCGCGAGGTCTGAGGGGTTAGTTTTGACCTAAATCGGCTTGAAAATGTCTGTCTAGCAATGATCAACAACCAACTTGACAGAGCTTGAAGAATTTTTGTAAGAATGTGTAAATATTGTACAATAGCCGAATCCACTAATTTGAAGGGGTGTCCACATACTTTTGTATATATTGTGTATGTGGACACCCCTTCAAATTAGTGCATTTGGCTATTTCAGCCACACCCGTTGCTGACAGGTGTATAAAATCGAGCACACCGCCATGCAATCTTCATAGGCAAACATTGGGCCGTACTGAAGAGCTCAGTGACTTTCAATGTGGCACCGTCATAGGATGCCACCTTTCCAACAAGTCAGTTCGTCAAATTTCTGCCCTGCCAGGGCTGCCCCGGTCAACTGTAAGTACCGTTATTGCTGAAGCGCATAAAAATTGTCTGACCTCGGTTGAAACACTCCCTACCAAGTTCTAAACTGCCTCTGGAAGCAACGTCAGCACAATAACTGTTCGTCGGGAGCTTCATGAAATGGGTTTCCATGGCCGAGCAGCCGCACACAAGCCTAAGGTCACCATGCGCAATGCCAAGCGTCGGCTGGAGTGGTGTAAAGCTCGCCGCCACTGGAGCAATGGAAACACGTTCTCTGGAGTGATGAATCAAGCTTCTCCATCTGGGTTTGGACAAATCTGGGTTTGGCGGATGCCAGGAGAACGCTACCTGCCCGAATGCATAGTGCACACTGTAAAGTTTGGTGGAGGAGGAATAATGGCCTGGGGCTGTTTTTTATGGTTTGGGCTAGGCCCCTTAGTTCCAGTGAAGGTCAATCTTAACGCTACAGCATACAATGACATTCTAGACAATTCTGTGCTTCCAACGTTGTGGCAACAGTTTGGGGAAGGCCCTTTCCTGTTTCAGCATTACAATGCCCCCGTGCACAAAGCGAGGTCCATACAGAAATGGTTTGTCGAGATCAGTGTGGAAGAACTTGACTGGCCTGACAGAGCCCTGACCTCAACCCCATCGAACACCTTTGGGATGAATTGGAACGCAGACTGCGAGCCAGGCCTAATCGCCCAACATCAGTGCCCGACCTCACTAATGCTCGTGACTGAATGGAAATAAGTCCCCGCAGCAATGTTCCAACATCTAGTGGAAATCCTTCCCAGAAGAGTGGAGGCTGTTATAGCAGCAAAGGGGGGACCAACTCCATATTAATGCCCATGATTTTGGAATTAGATGTTTGACAAGCAGGTGTCCACATACTTTTGGCCATGTAGTGTATTTCTGTATCTCATTTTCAATAAATGTGAAAAAAAATCTAAAACACTTTTTCACTTTGTCATTATGAGGTATTGTGTGTAGATGGGCGGGAAAAAACATCTATTGAATCCATTTTGAATTCAGGCTGTAACAACAAAATGTGGAATAAGTCAAGCGGTACGAATAATTCCTGAAGGCACTGTATATTCTTCAAGAATCAATGGGTACATTAATTAAGTCCAAAAAACTATATAGAAACTGCAAAATGCCCCTTTTAAAGTAGCCATACAAGATTAAAACTAATTTAAAGTTGGAAAAGGATTAGAAAAATCTGTAAAGTGACTGACCCGGCAGCAGTAGTGCATGCAGCAGAGGGTGGGGGCGGGATCTGCCTCCCCTGTTTCAGAGATGAGGCACACAGGGCAGCTGGACACAGGGCTGGGGGGCGGCTGGGGGTTCCAGCCCTTCAGCCCAGCAGCCATGACCAGGGAGTCTGGGTCGTCTGTGTAGCGCTGGATCAGCACGTCCACGTTCCACTTGCAGTGGACCAGCAGGTGCTCAGCCCGGTCCAGGTCCAGACTCAGGGTGCCAGAGACCTGCTGGACTGTGCGCTGCATCAGCTGCCGTACCTCCTCCTGGTTCATAGTCCGGCCCATGGACAACAGGACAGCCTCCAGGACCCCGTCTTCCACACTCTGAGGGGCTGCAATGATGCCTTCCAGGCTGCAGGAGGAGACACAGCGGGTCACAAGAGGTAACTTACAGCTACGGAAATCTTAACTTCTTAAACGTGAGGGGGTCTCAGTTTAGTATGATTACATTGGAAATACTCTCATTTCAGAGAACAAGCATGTGTTATTAAAAACAGTGCGACAGAATAACATCTTTATGGAAAGCAGAGCTTGTAATTATCAGGTTAGTAGTGTGATTTTAATGTCAAAGAGCTGTAGAGACTAATTTTGGTATCTTCATTAATAAAGATCTCACCCCACACAGCATTTATAGACTACTGTATTATAACCACACAAAATAAGGCAGCAAACATGGTTCAAAGTTGAAATTGTCTTTTATTTATATTAATAGAACATTCACTAGCATCTTTTGACTGTTTCTCAACATATTGCATAAAAGCCTTGATCATTTTTGTGTTTCATGAATCGTTTCAGTATTGGAGCCATGGGTTTCTTTGAAGGTAAACAGCATCAGTGGTCAATGGTCATCCTGTATGTGAAATGACTGACGTTGCCAGGCATTGCCATCCAGCCTCAGTTTAGGTCAATGTGTATTTAAAAGCTCAACTAGGACAGAACGAGTGCATATGGCACAAATAAGTGCTGTAATGTCAGGGCTGAAGACCTCAACCCAATTGGTTATCTATTAAAGCATTTATGCAACAGCTATGGCAGACAGACATAGAAATGGAAAAGGCCTGTTAGTAAATCTTCTTCTACTCTCCTTCCCTACAATTCAAAAACCAAACATGCCCTGAGATACAGAATCACCACAGAGGCTACACCAGCCGTCTACATTAAAAACCCTTCCCCCACTAGGTCAAGGGTCGTCCGCACACCTGATGTCAGCGTTGCTGCTGTTGCTGGGGTTATTCTTCAGCTCTGCCTTGCTGAAGGAGAATTGCGCCTGGCCCTTCAGGGGAGTGGAGGGGTCTTCAGGCAGGAACTCCACGATGTGGGGGCTGTCCTCATTGCGCCTGATGTAGCCCTTGCTGATGACGTGCATGACACAGGACAGCACGTCTGTAGTGCTGCAGCTGAAATGCACCGAACGAGTCGCCTCCCGCTTCTGACATGTGTCCAACACCTAAGGGAGGACAAGGGATAAAATAGGGACGTAAAAGACACCCACTGCTAGCATCTGGCACATCAAATAAAGAGGAGTCTAAATAAAAGCTGGACCTGAAACATGGAGGGATGTATGTTTATGCTGCCACTACATAGGATCAGTTGATAATCTCCATTGGTCACACATGAGGGAGGACACATGAGGGAACAAGGCCTTACTCTGAACACCAGGTTGTCTATGTGCATCTCTTTCTCAGCCTTCATGATCTGGATGATGAGGCAGTAGATGAAGTTCCTCTTCCTCTCCAGCAAGCGGGCAGCATCCTCGTCCACATTCAGGTAGGTCTGCTTGGGCAGGTAGCAGTAGCTGTGGTTTTCCAAACTCTGAGACAGAGCTTTTTTGTTCAACCTCAGGACTCCTATGTGCAGAGAAGGACAAAACCTTAAATTCAGTCCAACTCCACAAACGCCAACAGTAAATTCAAATGGTCATGAAAATAACAACTAACTGGGAAACAATTGAGGAGATGGAATCTTTGGGTGTAATTATTTTTGTAAATGCAATGTCACCAAAAAATCTGCTGGATTACAGGGATCCACAGTAGCTCCATATAATGTATTTGTGAAAGGCTCAAAGAAAGAGCTAGCCAGGGAAAGAAAGAGCGGGAGCTCACCCTTCACAAAATTGGTATTGGGGCTGTCTGTGGTGAGAATGCCCTTCTCTGCAGTGAGGGGAGATAGCGCATGGGCCAGCACTATCGGGGAGAGGCCTGTGGCCTGCTGAAGAGCCTCCACAGATACATCCTGAAATAATAACAACAGGAGGTAGTTTAAGAGACATCAGCCCATTATCAATGAAAAAAATAAATAAATAAAACTCGCTTTGCACTGCGTTTCCCCCATCTAGTTACCTGTTGGTGGTTGAACTGCAGGAGGATGTACATCTGCAGGGTGGAGACATAGAGAGTGCAGGAGCCGTAGTGCAGCTCTGCATGGCCCAGCCAGGTCCACTGTAGACGCCTGGGCTTACTGTGGGTCAGATTGTACACGCACTGACCTGCAGACAAACACACATCAATCAGCCTCTAGCACTTCCGTTCTGAAAGATGCCTTTGTAACGGACTGGCTCTGATGGAACTTCGCAAGATTTTGGCATATGAGAAAGATCTAAAATATACTGAACAAAAATATAAATGCAACAACTTCAACGATTTTACTGAGTTACAGTTCATATAAGGAAATCAGTAAATTTAAATTAATTAGGCCCTAATCTATGGATTTCACGACTGGGCAGGGGCGCAGCCATGGGTGGGCCTGGGAGGGCATAGGCTCACCCACTTGGGAGCCAGGCCCAGCCAATCAGAATGAGTTTTTCCCGCCTCCCGAGTGGCGCAGCGGTCTAAAGCACTGCATCGCAGTGCTTGAGGCATCACTACAGACCCGGGTTCGATCCCTGGCTGTGTCACAGCCGGCCGTGACCGGGAGACCCATGAGGCGGCACACAATTGTCCCAGCGTCGTCCGGGTTAGTGGAGGGTTTGGCCGGCCGGGATTTCCTTGTTCCATCGTGCCCGAGAGACTCCTTGTGGCGGGCCGGGCACCTGCAAGCTGACTCGGTCGCCAGCTGGACGGTGTTTCCTCCGACACATTGGTGCAGCTGGCTTCCGGGTTAAGAGAGCAGTGTCAAGAAGCAGTGCGGCTTGGCAGGGTCGTGTTTCGGAGGACGCATGGCTCTCGACCGTCGCCTCTCCCTTGTCCATAGGGGAGTTGCAGCGATGGGACAAGACTAACTACCAATTGGATATCACGAAATTGGGGAGAAAAATTGGTAAAAGTACAAAGAAAGGGCTTTATTACATACAGAAATACTCCTCAGTTTCATCAGCTGTCTAGGTGGCTGGTCTCAGACAATCCCGCAGGTGAAGAAGCCAGATGTGGAGGTCCTGGGCTGGCGTGGTTACACGTGGTCTGCGGGTGTGAGGCCAGTTGGACGTACTGCCAAATTCTCTAAAACGATGTTCGCCTCGCTTATGGTATAGAAATTAACATTACATTCGCTGGCAACAGCTTGTGGACATTCCTGCAGTCAGCATGTCAATTGCACGTTCCCGCAACTTGAGAAATCTGTGGCATTGTGTTGTGTGACAAAACTGCACATTTTAGAATGGCCTTTTATTGTCCATAGCACAAGGTGCACCTGTGTAATGATCATGCTGTTTAATCAGCTTATTGATATGCCACACCTGTCAGGTGGATGGATTATCTTGGCAAATGAGAAATGCTCACTAACAGGGATGTAAACAAATGTGTGCACAAAATATAAGAGAAAAATAAGCTTTTTGTGCATATGGAACATTTCTGGGATCTTTTATTTCAGCTCATGTAACATGGGACCAACACTTTACATGTGGCGCTCATATTTTTGTTCAGTGTACACTACCGTTCAAAATGTTTTTTCTTTATTTTTACTATTTTCTACATTGTAGAATAATAGTAAAGACATCAAAACTATGAAATAACACATATGGAATCATGTAGTAACCAAAAAAGTGTTAAACAAATCAAAATATGTTATATTCTTCAAATAGCGACCCTTTGCCTTGATGACAGCTTTGCACACACTTGGCATTCTCTCAACCAGCTTCACCTGGAATGCTTTTCCAACAGTCTTGAAGGAGTTCCCACATATGCTGAGCACTTGTTGCCTGCTTTTCCTTCACTCTGCGGTCCGACTCATCCCAAACCATCTCAATTTAGTTGAGTTCGGGTGATTGTGGAGGCCAGGTCATCTGATGCAGCACTCCATCACTCTCCTTCTTGGTAAAATAGCCCTTACACAGCCTGGATGTGTGTTGGGTCATTGTCCTGTTGAAAAACAAATGATAGTCCCACTAAGCCCAAATCAGATGGTATGGCGTATCACTGCAGAATGCTGTGGTAGCCATGCTGGTTAAGTGCGCCTTGAATTCTAAATAAATCACAGACAGTGTCACCAGCAAAGCACCCCCATACCATAACACCACCTCCTCCATGCTTTACGGTGGGAAATACACATGCAGAGATCATCCGTTCACCCACACCGCGTCTCACAAAGACACAGCGGTTGGAACAAAAAATCTCACATTTGGACTCCAGACCAAAGGACAAATATTCAGCGGCTTAATGTCCATTGCTCGTGTTTCTTGGCCCAAGCAAGTCTCTTCTTCTTCTTATTGGTGTCTTTAGTAGTGGTTTCTTTGCAGAAATTCGACCATGAAGGCCAGATTCACACAGTCTCCTCTGAACAGTTGATGTTGAGATGTGTCTGTTACTTGAACTCTGTGAAGCATTTATTTGGGCTGCAATTTATGAGGTTGGTAACTCTAATGAACTTATCCTCTGCAGCAGAGGTAACTCTGGGTCTTCCATTCCTGTGGCGGTCCTCATGAGAGCCAGTTTCATCATAGCACTTGATGGTTTTTGCGACTGCACTTACAGAAACTTTTAAAGTTCTTGAAATTTTCAGTATTGACTGACCTTCATGTCTTAAAGTAATGATGGACTGTTGTTTCTCTTTTCTTATTTGAGCTGTTCTTGCCATAATATGGACTTGGTCTTTTACCAAATAGGGCTATCTTCTGTATACCCCCCCCCCCCAAACCTGTTAATTGAAATGCATTCCAGGTGACTACCTCATGAAGCTGGTTGAGAGAATGCCAAGAGTGTGCAAAGCTGTCATCAAGGCAAATGGTGGCTATTTGAATTATCTCAAATATTAATATAATTTGATTTGTTTAACACTTTTTTGGTTACTACATGATTCCATATGTGTTATTTCATAGTTTTGATGTCTTCACTATTATTCTACAATGTAGAAAGTAGTAAAAATAAAGAAAAACCCTTGAATGAGTAGGTGTTCTAAAACTTTTGACCGGTAGTGTACATCAATGTGAGGAGGGAAACATACAGCCAAACTTTGTGAAAAGACAGATGACAGAAGGGGACTGACTGTTAGAGTAGAAGTCTGTGAACTCCGCCAGGTAGGTGCAGAGCTGCTTGGGGAAGTATCTGCTGGAGTTGTCCAGGTAGCAGGGTGAGGAGACGGCCCAGCAGCGAGGTGACAGGACCAGCACCTTCACCTCACTCTCCTCATCAGGCTCCGACGGCTGATCATCCATCATCTGCAGCACAGCAAAGGACAACATTTTTTTGGGGTTATGGGTTGGATTCCCAAGAGGTCATATAACATCGTAATATGTGTATGCTGCTTTGGAAACGATCATCTGCTATATACAGTGAGCTCCAAAAGTATTGGGACAATGGCACATTTTTGGTTGTTTTGGCTCTGTACTCCAGCACTCTGGATTTGAAATATTACAGCGACTATGAGGTTAAAGTTTGGACTGTCAGCTTTATTTGATGGTGTTCTCATCCATATCGGGTAAACCGTTTAGAAATTACAGCACTTTTTGTACATAGTCCACCCATTTTAGTGGATCGAAAGTATTGGGACAAATTCACTTATGTTTATTAAAGTAGTCAAAAGTTTTTAGTATTTGGTCTATATTCCTAGCACGCAATGACTACATCAAGCTGACTCTACAAACTTGGAGTCATTTGCTGTTTGTTTTGGTTGTTTCAGATTATTTGTGCCCAACTGAAATGGTAAATAATGTATTGTAACTTTTATTGTAAATAAGAATAGAATGTTTCAAAACACTTCTACATTCATTTGAAAACTACCATGATTACGAATAATCCTGAATGAATTGTGAATAATGATAGGTGAGAAAGTTGGATGCACAAATATCATACCCCCAAAACATGCTAACATCTCACCATTACAATAGCAGGGGTTAGCATGTTTTTGGGGGGTATGATATTTATGCGTCTAACATTCGCACTCATCATTACTCACGATTCATTCAGGATTATCCGTAATCAGGTAGCATCCACATTAATGTAGAAGTGTTTAGAAACATATTCTATTCTTATTTACAATAAAAGTGACTCCAAAATGACACAATACGTTATTTACCATTCATTTCTACTGGGTACAAAATAATCTGAAACAAACAGCAAATGACTCCAAGTTTGTAGAGTCACAAGCTTGTTGTAGTCATTGCGTGCTAGGAATACAGACCAAATACAAAAACAAAAAAAATCGGAATACTTTAATAGACTTAAGTGAATTTGTCCCAATACTTCCGATCTACTAAAATGGGTGAACTATGTACAAAATGTGCTGTAATTTCTAAACGGTTCACCTAATATGAATGAAAATACCCTCAAATTAAAGCTGACAGTCTGGATTTGATACAATGACTGAGGTTAAAGTGCAAAATGCTGGAGTACAGAGCCAAAACGTGTCACTGTCCCAATACTTTTGGAGCTCACTGTACAGTGCATTCGGAAAGCATTCAGACCCCTTCCTCCACTCCACATTTTGTTACGTTACAGCCTTATTCTAAAATGGATTAAAGAAAACATTTTCCTCATCAATCTCCACACAATGCCCCATAATGACAAAGCGAAAACAGGTTTTTAGAAATGTATGTACTTCTATTAAAATAAAAAAACAGGAACACCTTATTTACATACGTTTTAAAACCCTTTGCTATGAGACTCGAAATTGAGCTCAGGTGCATCCTGTTTCCATTGATCATCCTTGAGATGTTTCTACAACTTGATTGGAGTCCACCTGTGGTAAATTCAATTGATTGGACATGATTTGGAAAGGCACACACCTGTCTATATAAGGTCCCACAGTTGACAGTGCATGTCAGAGCAAAAACCAAGCCATGAAGTCAAAGGAATTGTCTGTAGAGCTCTGAGACAGAATTGTGTCGTGGCACAGACCTGGGGAAGGGTACCAAAAAATGTCTGCAGCATTGAAGGTCCCCAAGAACACAGTGAACTCCATCATTCTTAAAAATGGAAGAGCTGGCCGCCCGGCCAAACTGAACAATCGGGGGAGAAGGGCCTTGGTCAGGGAGGTGACCAAGAACCCAATGGTCACGCTGACAGAGCTCCTCTGTGGAGATGGGAGAACCTTCCAGAAGGACAACCATCTCTGCAGCACTCCACCAAATCAGGCCTTTATGGTAGAGTGGCCAGATGGAAGCCACTCCTCAGTAACAGGCACATGACAGCCCGCTTTGAGTATGCCAAAAGACACCTAGGACTCTCAGACCATGAGAAACAAGAGTATTCAAGTATTTGGCCTGAATTCTAAGCGTCACGTCTGGAGGAAACCTGGCACCACCCTAAGGTGAAGCGTGGTGGCTGTGGGGATGTTTTTCAGCGGCAGGGACTGGGAGACTAGTCAGGATCGAGGGAAAGATGAACGGAGCAAAGTACAGAGATCCTTGATGGAAACCTGCTCCAGAGCGCTCTGGACCTCAGGCTGGGGCGAAGGTTCAACTTCCAACAGGACAACGACCCTAAGCACACAGCCAAGACAATACAATAATAGCTGCCAATGGTGCTTCAACAAAGTACTGAGTAAAGGGTCTGAATACCTATGTAAATGTAATATTTCAGTTTTTATTTTATTTTTATAAATGTGCAAACATTTCTAAAAACCTGTTTTCGCCTTGTCATGATGGAGTATTGTGTGTAGATTGATGAGGGAGAAAAACGATTTAACCCATTTCAGAATAAAGCTGTAACGTAACAAAATGTGGAAAAAGTCAAGGTGTCTGAACGCTTTCCGAATGCACTGTATAAAATTAAACATTGCAGTGGTGGTTTTGGTCCTTTGCTCACCTCCTCGTCGACATCCTGCAGTGTCTTGTCCAGCTGCTGGAGGCGGTAGAGGTGGAACTCCTGCTGCAGCTCCTCAGACTCACTCAGGTTCTTCAGCATCTGCTGGGGGAAGCGGTTTGGGAAGCAGGTGCCTATCTGCATTATGACGGCACTCTCCAGCCACACCTTGCCTTGGCCCAGCAGCCTATCACCCAGGTAGTACCTGTGGAGGAGGGGGGAAAAGAGATGGATTGAGACTCTCCCGAGACAATGCTACAATATGGTCCTTTTATGGATGATAAATGGTCTTAGGTTGGCCTTCCAGATTTGAGTCCCCACAGTTCCCCGTGGTTCACCCGCAAAGAAATCAGCTGGCGGGTGGAATTAAAAATGTTTTTAACCCGCGGGTCGGCTCGCGGTTCAGAACAGTTATATTGCGGGTCGGAAACGTTTTAAATCAAGAGAATATTATTTGAACAAAGGAGCTTGTTGTGTTGCGAATTCCATTATGTGAGCAGTGATGCAGACATAGCCAAGGCTACTAGCCACGCAGCGAGAGAGTGGAGCAGGGAACTGTCCATTATGTGTATGGTGTTGAAACATTCCTAATTTGTCCACGTGCAGAGCTTATGTTCCCTTCCTCCACATGACAATACATTGCCAAGTTTACTTTCCCTGACTCCTAGCTCACACAAATGGCTAACGTAACAGGATAAATCAAAAAAGATTATGATGGTGGAATACACCGTCGTGGAAACAGGTGCTGCACTAGTGAAAATCCCAGGTTTGTAATAATTTTTTCAGTCATTGCGGACAAGGAGAACAACAACCCGGTAGATGGATACACAGCTGGTAAAAGTGCAAGCAAGTCTTAGTTTACGATAATTTGGTTAATTATTACATGAATTCAGGCTTGCACTTAGACCAATACGCAGGCCATATAAAGTTTAAACCTGTGAGGCTGGTAAAAGTTTGAGTAGTCAATAGCCTACAGCATATTCGATTCTAGGAATTGTTTATTTAAATTAAATATTAGTTTTTCTAAACAACACTGAAGTAAAGGTATTGTTATGTCTGCTATAAGCTTTCATTAGGGAAGAAGGAGGCTAATAAGAAGGCTATTTTTAAAAAGCGATTGGAGTTGTGCAGCATTACATTGTGAACATAAAAAGATAGGTCTATCATTCTTAATTCATGGCATGGTTTCCTTTTATCCAAATGTTGAATAGACATGCAGACTAATTAATGCTAATAGCCTACTACTCTGGAGTCATAAAAACAATTAAATAAATATATGTTATTTGGCAGGTCACAGATCGTCTCTCGGAACAATTCTAGGCGGAAATTGATGTGGCCGGCGCAGAGCAGATGCGGCTCCAAAAAACTGACCCGTGCAAGAGTCTGCTACAGAGATAGAAATGTGGCCTTACCTGTAACAGTGCTCAAAGGTGTTGGCAAGCTCCAGGCCGGAGAGAAAGAGCATAGGTTCTAGAAATTGCTGCAACTGGTTAAGAGTCTCCACATTGCCAGAGTCCACTCCACTCTCCTGGATCATCAAGTCAATGTACTGGGCAAACTGCTCACTCATCTGCAAACACACATAGAGATGAAGAATGTAACCCACACAGACAGCAGTGATCTGGAGCATAGATGTGTTACAGGTACACTGCCGGGTCATGTTCATTAGGAACCAAACAGAAGAAAACGGACTGAAACAGAGAAGAACTATTGCAGTTTTTCGTTGCGTGCCCTAATGAACGTGACCCAGGTAGTATTGAGTACAGGTCATCCAGTATAACTCACATGCATGGCGGTGAGGATGGAGAGCTGTAGGAGAGCAGCAGAGAAGCCGTGGCGGAGAGCCAGCACAAATGCTGTCTGTTGGCCAAACAGCTCCTCCATGGCATTCTTCAGACTGAGGTACATGTTCCTGTAACGCTCCACAAAGTCTGGCAGACTGCACCTCGAGTCCAAGAATTTCTTCACCTGTTAAACATGGGTCGAATAATCACTCTCAAGTAAAAAAAGATTAATTTAGTGATGCCATCTTGACTTAAGCTTTTGATCAGAATGACACCACCAACTTACTTCAATAACATTAGATCAGAGTAGGTTTATAATGGGCCTCATTGTTTTTAGAGACGTAAGAGTGGCTTACCCGTCTCTGTACCACGCCCTGCCAACACAGTGCTATCCCTGCAATACTGCTGGTGTTCTTCACCCTTGGCTTGACAGAACTGGAGGAGGAAGAGGACACAGCAGCTGCATCTTTGTTCTTTCCGTCTTTTCCATCTGAAAGAAAATGACAAAATCAGTTATCTTCTAAGCAAAAGGTTTGAGACAAATTCAGGGTAAAAATAAATACACTATATATACACAGAAGTATGTGGACACCCATTCAAATTACTAGAATCGGCTATTTCAGCCACACCCGTTGCTGACAGGTGTATTAAATCGAGTACACAGCCATGCAATCTCCATAGACAAACATTGGTAGTGGAATGGCCTTACTGAAGAAAAGCTCAGTGACTTTCAATGTGGCACTGTCATAGGATGCCACCTTCCCAATAAGTTCGTTCGTCAAATTTCTGCCCTGCTAGAGCTGCCCCAGTGAACTGTAAATGGTCATCGTTTTCATCGCCTTGCTGCTGGATAATATGCTTCTAACGGTTGTTGTGGTTATTGTGAAGTGGAAACGTCTAGGAGCAACAACGGCTCAGCCGCGAAGTGGTAGACCACACAAGATCGCAGAACGGGACCACCGAGTGCTTAAATCGCGTAGCGCGTAAAACTTGTCCGTCCAGCGCAGCGGTCTAAGGCACTGCATCGCAGTGCTAGAGGCATTACTACAGACCAGGGTTCATTCCCGGGCTGTGCCACAACCGCCCGTGGCCGGGAGTCCCATAGGACGGCGCACAATTGGCCCAGTGTCGTCCGGGTTAGGGGAGGGTTTGGCCGGTGGGGCTTTACCTGGCTCATCGCGCTCTAGCGACTCCTTGTGGCGGGCCAGGTGCCTGCGGGCTGACCCCGGTCGCCAGTTGAACGGTGTTTCCTCCGACACATTGGTGCGGCTGGCTTCCGGGTTAAGCTGGCGGGTATTAAGGAGCGAGGTTAGGCAGGTCATGTTCCGGAGGACGCATCACTCCAACTTCGCCTCTACCGAGCCCGTTGGGGAGTTGCAGCGATGAGACAAGATCGAAAATTGGGGAGAAAAAAGGGGGTAAAATACAAAAAAAAAAAAGGTCTGTCCTCGGATGCAACACTCACTACAGAGTTCCAAACTGCCTCTGGAAGCAACGTCAGCACAATAACTGTTAGTCAGGAGCTTAATGAAATGGGTTTCCATGGCCGAGCAGCTGCACACAAGCCTAAGCTCACCATGCGTAATGCCAAGCGTCTGCTGGAGTGGTGTAAAGCTCGCTGCCATTGGACTCTGGAGCAATGGAAACGCGTTCTCTGGAGTGATTAATCAAGCTTTGCCGTCTGGCAGTCCGACGGACAAATCTGGGTCTGGCAGATGCCAGGAGCACACTACCTGCCCCATTGCATAGGGCCAACTGTAAAGTTTGGTGGAGGAGGAATAATGGTCTGGGGCTGTTTTTCCATGGTTTGGGCTAGGCCACTTAGTTCCAGTGAAGAGAAATCTTAAAGCTACAGCATACAATGATACTCTAGACAGTTCTGTGCTTCCAACTTTGTGGAAACAGTTTGGGGAAGGCCCTTTCCTGTTTCAGCATGACAGTGACCCCGTACACAAAGCGAGGTCCATACAGAAATGGTTTGTTGAGGTCAGTGTGAAAGAAGCACAGAGCCCTGACCTCAACTCCATTGAACACATTTGGGATGAATTGGAACGCCGTCTGCGAGCCAGGCCTAATTGCCCAACATCAGTGCCCGACCTCACTAATGCTTTTGTGGTTGAATGGAAGCAAGTCCCCGCAGCAATGTTCCAACATCTAGTGGAAAGCCTTCCCAGAAGAGTGGAGGCTGTTATAGCAGCAAAGGGGGGACCAACTCCATATTAATGCCCATGATTTTTGAATTAGATGTTCAACAAGCAGGTGTCGACATACTTTTGGTCATGTAGTGTATGAAACTACAGCCAAAAACAACTGAAAGAAACAAATGAGTAACACATCGTCCTGATCATTTTCAATTCAAACTGGAGGGTTGCGTGTGGTGGGGAAAGCGGAATGACTCAGTCATTAGTAATATAAAAATGGAGATGCTAGAAGAATAACTTAAAAACTGAATGCAGTACATTAGCCTCTAAGCTGTTACTTACTCTTTAAAACTTTGCTTCGGTTGATACCTTCTGAAAACAAAAGAAATACGGAAGACGTGATGGGTTGCGTCTAACAAACATTATGAATAAAGTATCAATACGTTCGCATTTCCAAATATTATACTACCATGCAAAATCTAGTCTTTAGTCTACTGAGATTTATTCGCAGCTCATTTTGATTGCCAATTCCTGTAGCATTTCCGCACCCAATTTTATGGGCAATAATTGCCAATTCACTATTGAAAAAGATTGAGAAGACCACATTTTGTCCCACTACGACTGATGAAATATCAGTCACAGCTGGACAGAGAAAAGACTTGAGTGTTTATCAGAAGTAAAGAGGTGGTAGGGTATAGGGTTACAGGATTACTCACTGCATTTGATGGGCGGCTTGAGCTCCTCTGTGTCCACTCGGCTGGTATCCACATGGACCAGTAGGTGTGTGAGGCGACGGACGCGGGAGTTGAAGATGGCGGCCCGGCTCTTGCAGCGCCTGGCTGACTCTGCGTTGTCCAGGTACTCAGCGAGTAGCCAGGAGAGGGGACTGAGGACTTCGGTCTCTGTTGGGAGTGGAGGAGACAGAGAATCATCTTAGTTGATGAAAATGTATGGCTGACTGGCTAGCTAGATTATTACGATTTCCATATAGCTAGCTGATAATTATGAAGTAAAACGTTTGCTTTGTGTATATCTTGTTTAGTCTCTATTGTTGCCATTGTCCTGGCTGGAAGAAGGTTCAGTGAATGGGAAGGTGCAGCGAGAGGTAATTCAGTAGGGGGAGCGCGAGTGCTTCTCAAATGTAATGTGTTATGCATTCTCTACACTCTCAGCCTCACAAGAACTTACTCAGAGAATAAACTCGGAGCATGAGTGTGGCGCACTGTAGTATGCATATTGAGAAACACCCAGACATTCAGGAAGTTACCCGAGATGGTGATGCTCTGTACGATGGGGGTGATGAGGGCCTCCCAGCAGGTGCGTCCCAGAGCCTCCGCTGCCTCGGCATCGGGCAGGAAGCGGTCAGCAAACATCTGCTCATGTCGCAGTGCGCTGTTCAGTCTGCAGAGACACACACCAGGCCAGTTTAGAACAGTCTGGGGGTGAGTGTAGTTAGCAGTAGTGTGTATAGTAGAGACAGGCTTACTTGTTGAAGAGCTGCAGCAGCTGGGCCTTGTCCTCCAGGATCTCCTGGCACCAGGTGTGGGCCTTGGTGCTGTAGAAGAGGTAGGTGCGACAGCAGAGCTGCTCCTTGAACACGGGCCAGAAGGTGGGCTTGGGCCCCAACACCTCAAAGCCGTGGACCCTCGCGTCGATGCCACCCTGGTGTGAAGAGAAAGTACTGTTAATCCAGGGTTGAGATCAATACCATTTCAATTCAGCCAATTCAGGAAGTAAAACGCAATTGAAATTCCAATTTTCATGATGTGACAATCCACCTGCTGACACCTCTTGATCCTGATCTGCACAATGGACCAGAAGCGGTTCATATTCTCCAGCAACACTATGCGATTGGCTGACGGCGGCACATTGACCTGTAAACACAAAGAGTTGGGCGGGTGAGGGGCTTAAACCTTAAAAAGACAAGATCATACATATATCCTACTTCCAAGAGTTTCTTACTCCTGCCTGCCTATACAGCTACTTACTGTGTTCAGCTCTGTGTTGATGTTTGTGGGGTCGTCTCCTCCAAGTACCACCATGCGAGCAGGCATATAGCTGGAGTCTTCACCGGCTACAAGCACAGCCAATTGCCTGGGTTTAACAAGAACAGGAGAAAATGTGCTTACAGTAAGTGCCCAATGGTTACAGTAAGAAATAGTACAAATATGAATGCCATTGAAGTAAGCACAGCAGTTGTTTAAGATAAAGCATGCAGTCTAGCATAAAAATCCACAGATGCAAGAACAAGGCAATAACAGAAACGTTTCAGTATACAGGCAAGGTAACAGTGAGCAACACAGCTGTGCTTCATTTTCAATTCTTTACATATTGTGCATACATATCACGAGTAAACATTCCAACATTCTAAACCCTTAGTATGACCAAAGTGATGTGTGGACATACCTAATCACCACCCCCTTGTGCATGTAGATGTTGATAAAATGGGAACCTGTGCAGCCATTGGACTCCCAGTAGGTTTTAGGGTTCTTGTCAGTGAGCTTGTTGGCGCGATGGTGATTAGAGGAAACCTCCACTTTCTCCCAGCACTTGTCCTCCTTGAGTTCCACACTAGATCCTGTTGTTAACGGTCACATACAGTAGACAAAGTATGACAAAGGTGAACATGACAGTTTAAGACAAGTTGGACTTTAACTTCCAGAAGCTTAATAAAAACTTAAGGGATGATTGGGTAAAGTAATTCATCTACCAGTACTAGTCATTTATTTCTTGATTTTATGAAAACTGAATACAAAAGGAATTACATATTGATACATTTTGCAGGGCTCCAGACTGCAACCATTTAGTCGCAACGGTATGTTCTGAATCAGAGAGCCTATTCTAAAATCTTTGTCTAAATGTAACATCTATTCAAATGTAACATCTATTCAAATGTAATTAGGGCCCGCTGGGAAACACTGACCAACACTTTGGTTCCTACCCTGTCATAACTCCTACCTGTTTTTTTTCCATTTGTTGTCATGCCAAACACCAACCATAGAACTAGAAAAATAATTTTATTTATATGATTCCAACAGTTCACCAAAGTGTTTATGTCTATATCGCAAGTCAAATTGCAATTGCAATATTTGGTTGAAAAAAATCACAATTAGATTTTTGGCCCATATCGTGCAGTCCTATTTGGAACCAACTAGTTGTCCATAATAAAAGAGAGGAGGGTCTCAGCTTTCTGTAGGTAGCGCATCGGCCATTGAGAGTGCACTAGGCCTCATTGCAAAGTTTTTTTTAGGACATTCAATTTACTGTTAGATTAATACATGACTACTAGCAGTAGGTGTTATGTTCTGAGTTTCAACTTCATCAGGTGGTGAATTAGCAACAATTGAATTAGGCCTATGTAATATTAGCCTAAAGATGGAGGCAAATTCATCTCTATTGAACAAAAACAATCTCAATTCTGGAGCTCTATTTTGAAAGTAAAACAACAAAATTGCCATATTGTCAACCTATGACTTCCATCTCCAGGCCGTTAGACTGTTATATAGTCACCGCTAGCCGGCCTTCCGCCCAGTACCCTGCCATGAACTTGGTCATTGTTACTAGCCGGCTACCACCCGGTAATGTACCCTGCACCTTAGAGACTGCTGCCCTATGTAAATAATACATTGAACACTGGTATCTTTAATAATCGTCACATACTGTTTTACCCACTTCATATGTATATACTGTATTATAGTCACGGCTCATCCTATACAACTACTGCTGTACACATATCTTCTATTCATATACTGTCCATACACACCATAAAGTATTCACACCCCTTGACTTTTTCCACTTTGTTGTGTTACAAAGCGGGATTAAATTGATTTAATTCTCATTTTTTGTCAAAGATCTACACACAATACCCTGGAAGAAAAATTATAATATTTGTAATTAAAAATAAAAAACACTCATACAGTACATCTTGATTACACAAGTATTCAACCCTCTGAGTCAATACATGTTATAATCACTGTTGGCTGTGATTACAGAGTCTTTCTGGGTACGTCTAAGAGCTTTGCACACCTGGATTGTACAATATTTGCACATTATTCTTTAAAACAGTTTTCAAGCTCTGTCAAGTTGGTTGATCATTGCTAGACAGACATTTTTTTGCCATAGATTTTCAAGCCGATTTAAGTCAAAAATGTAAATAGCCACTCAGGAACCTTCAATGTCATCTTGGTAAGCAACTCCAGTGTATATTTGGCCTTGTGTTTTAGGTTATTGTCCTGCTGAAAGGTGAATTTGTCTGTTGGAAAGCAGACTGAACCAGGTTTTCCTCTAGGATTTTGCCTGTGCTTAGCTCTATTCCGTTTCTTTTTATCCTAAAAAACTCCCTAGTCCTTGCCGATGGCAAGCATACCCATAACATGATGCAGCTACCAACATGCTTGAAAATATGAAGAGTTGTACTCAGTGATGTGTTGTGTTTGCCCAAAACATAACGCTTTGTATTCAGGACAAAGTTAATTTCTTTGCCACATTTTGGGCAGTTTTACATTAGTGCGTTGTTGCAAACAGGATGCATGTTTTGGAATATTTATATTCAGTACAGGCTTCCATCTTTTCCCTCTGTCATTTAGGTTACATGTAGTATTGTGGAGTAACTACAATGTTGATCCATCCTCAGTTTTCTCCCATCACATCCATTAAACTCTGTAACTGTCACCATTGGCCTCATGGAGATATCCCTGAGCGGTTTCCTTCCTCTCCGGCAACCGAGTTAGGAAGGACGCCTGTATCTTTGTAGTGACTGGGTGTATTAATACACCATTCAAAGTGTAATTAATAACTTCACCATGCTCAAAGGGATTTCAATGTCTGCTTTTTTATTTTTACCCATCTTCCAATAGGTGCCCTTCTTTGCGAGGCATTGGAAAACCTCCCTGGTCTTTGTGGTTGAATCCGTGTTTGAAATTCACTGCTCGACTGAGGGAACTTACAGATAATTTGATGTGTGGGGTACAGAGATGAGGTGGTCATTCAAAAATCATGTTAAACACTAGTCCATGCAAATTGTTACTCCTGAACTTATTTAGGCTTGCCATAACAAAGGGGTTGAATATTTGACTCAAGACATTTCTGCTTTTTATTTTTTAATTATTTTGTAAAAATTCCCCAAAACATCATTCCACTTTGACATTATGCGGTATTGTGTGTAGGCCAGTGGCACAACATCAAAATGTGAATACATTTTAAAATACAGGCTGTAAACACAACAAAATGTGGAAAAAAAAGTAAAGGGGTGTGAATACTTTCTGAAGGCATTGTATATTTATATTCTGGACTCTGACATTGCTCGTTCTGATATTTCTTAATTTCGTTCTTAGATTTTTTTTGATTTGTGTGTATTGTTTTGTATTTTTCTGTATCAGTGCACTGTTGGAGCTAGAAACATAAGCATTTCGCTGCACCTGCAATAACATCTGCAAAAGATGTGTAAGCGACCAATAACATTTTATTTGATTTTGATTTGATTAACTTATTTATTCTCAGTAGTCTATTACACTTCTTAATAAAGCATTGTGATTTACTATATAATTACTTTAAAAGATAATTACTCCTACCTTTTTTTGTGGCGCTACAATTATACTTTTTTTGGGGTGCGATCAAATCATGGGCTGGTGCCACCAACTGAAAAAGTTAGTGGCACCAGTGCCACCAGAGGAAATGTTAGTTTGGAGCCCTGATTTTGTCACCATTTCTTTGCGTGGCTGGTATTTAGTTGTGCTTTGAGTCAGCTAAAAGTAAATATACCTTGGCACAGATTGTGCAGAAAGACGTCAAAGAAGGGGATGTTGATTGGTTGGTGGCTTCGCCGATGCTCCTCTATTTGGCCCAAAACCATCTATATTTGGTTAGAAAGGACAGCATGGATTACAAATGAGCTATTAGCAACAGACAGAGTGGCATGACACTTGCAAGCCAAATGTGACATCCCCTATTGAAGTAACATTTCTAAGAACCACAAGTAAAAAATATAGCTGCGAGCAGCAATGAACAGGGTTCACAGGATGACAAAAGACACAAGATCAATTGGATTACAAAGCAAGCACTATTATACATTTACATTTTAGTCATTTAGCAGACACTCTTATACAGAGCGACTTACAGGAGCAATTAGGGTTAAGTGCCTTGCTTAAGGGCACATCGACAGATTTTTCACCTAGTCAGCTCAGGGATTAGAACCAGCAACCTTTCGGTTACTGGCACAACGCTCTTACCCACTAAGATTCCTGCCGCCCCATTATGTAGGAACTGTCTTCCTTTATGTGCAATCATGAGTCTAAATACAACATCTGGAGTGAATCTGACATATGTTTCATGAAGATGTTTGCAGATTATTGTGCGATTTAGCGTTATATATGCAAATAATTAGTTAATAGTTTCCTTCCAAATTCAGTGTGGTTCATCTTAAAAATGTCCATGATAGCGATGCTAAGTTTTAAGTTGATAGGCCACTATGGAGTGGATTTACAGTGGTTTAAATGGACAAGTAAAATCAGATTGACCAAATCATTAGCTTTTCTCAAACTAAGTTTAAACATATACCATGGGCCTACATTTATAAATAGTGTATTATATGGTTCATGAGAACGTATATTTTAGCATGTTAGCACGTCTTCCAAATGTCCAAGATGGAGGGAAATCTATCCTGATGGACATTACGGGTCCTATAGCCAATCGATGCATTTCTTTTTGACCAAGTTACTCGAAATTTACCAATCTATGCTTGAATTATTTGACCATGTCAAGGTAAAAAAAAACTGTTTTTAAAAATCGAAGAACAACAATAGGTTTCACTGTGAATAAAAAATGTGGAGAGAAAATATAACAATATAACTGACTGAATATTTAGATAGTAGCACTTGTACTAAACCTGTATGCAACCAGCCAGAACGCTGGTGGTCATTTTCTTGTAGAGACTGGCGTACTTCTCACAGTCTGTGATTAAGTCCCGCAGCTCTGTGACCATAAGCAGGTTGATACTGTGCTTGTCCAGCGCCTTGACCAGGGCGTCCTTTGTGCCCAGACGACACATCACCACGGCATAGTCTTTGTTCAGAGAGGCCAGGCGATACAGGAAGCGGATGAGCAGCTGGACAACCTAGAAAAAAACAACCTTGTGTCAATTACATGACCATTAATTGAATAAGTAGCTAAAATAGAAACAGGATTATAGCTATGCGTTTATAATCATGGAGGATCCACAGGAGGCTGGCGAGGACAGATCATAATAATGGCTGGAATGGAGTGGTATCAAACACATCGAAACCATGTGTTTGATTTTATTCCATTCGAGCCATTACTATGAGCCAGTCCTCCCCAATTAAGGTGCCATCAGCCACCTGTGGGAGGATCTTTCCTACCTCATGGTCATTGATGAATGCGGTCATAGAAGACAAGCATGGTTCTATGCTCTCATGCCATGGAAGCAGATCCTCCTGGTAATTGTCCAAGAACTTGTTCAATATTCTACAGGAGAGAATATAAAAACAGTCACAACTGTAACCAACTGACCCAATACATGCATTGCATACATACATAACGTACTGCCCTTTGAGGTTCATTACACAGTACATTGATGACAAAATCTAGGCACTGACATGACATTCCAACAAGTAAACCCTGTAGTTCAGGGCTGCCCAACCCTCTTCCTGGAGATCTACCGTCCTGTGGGTTTTCAGTCCACCCTAATTTAACACACCTGATTCTACTTATTAGCTGCTCAACAAGACCTTAACTAGCTGAATCAGATATGCTAAATTAGAGTTGTACTGAAAACCTACAGGACAGTAGATCTCCAGGAACAGGGTTGGGCAGCCCTGCTGTAGTTAGTAGTGCGTTGTCACGATACCAGATTTTTGACTTTAATACCAATACCGGGTTAAGTATCATGATACTCGATACCAAAACCATACTCGATAACAAAACGATACTACGGCAACAAAAAAAAACTGCATATTAGCTAGTCACAGAATAACCACTGGGCTTTATTTTTTTAAACATTGAACAATATGTTGATAACTGTTAATCTGTAAAATAAATATCTTCTATACTGAACAAAAATATAAATGCAACAATTTCAAAGATTTTACTGAGTTACAGTACATAAAGAAATCAGTCAATTGAAATAAATAAGCCCTAATCTATGGATTTTACATGACTGTGCAGGGGCGCAGCCAAGGGTGGGCATAGGCCCACCCACTGGGGAGCCAGGCCCACCCACTGGGGAGCCAGGCCCAGCCAATCAGAATGAGTTTTTCCCCACAAAGGGGCTTTATTACTCTTTGTTAAGTGTTGCAGTTATTTCAGTTGCTGTAGTAGCGGACGTGTATAGTGTTGAGTCATATGCATACATAGACACACTGTCTTTACTCAAAGCCAGTGGCATGTCGTTAGTAAAGCTGGAAAAAAGCAAGGGGCCTAGAAAGCTGCCCTGGGGAATTCCTGATTCTACCTGGATTATGTTGGAGAGGCTTCCATTAAAGAACACCCTCTGTGTTTTGTTAGACAAGTAACTCTTTATCCACACTATAGCAGGGGGTGTAAAGCCATAACACATACGTTTTTTCAGCAGCAGACTATGATCGATAATGTCAAAAGCTGCACTGAAGTCTAACAAAACAGCCCCCACAATCTTTTTATCATCAATTTCTCTCAGCCAATCAGTCATTTGTGTAAGTGCTGTGCTTGTTGAATGTCCTTCTCTATAAGCATGCTGAAAGTTTGTTGTCAATTTGTTTACAGTAAAATAGCATTGTATTTTCCAATAGTTTACTAAGGTTTCGTAACAGGCTAATTGGTCGGCCATTTTAACCAGTAAAGGGGGCTTTACTATTCTTAAGTAGCGGAATGACCTTTGCTTCCCTCCAAGCCTGGGGGCACACACATTCTAGTAGGCTTAAATTGAAAATATGGCAAATAGGAGTGGCAATATCATCCGTTATTATCCTCTGCAATTTTCCATCCAAGTTGTCAGACCCCGGTGGCTTGTCATTGTTAATGGACAACCATTTTTTCACCTCTTCCACACTCACTTTACGAAATTCAAAATTACAATGTCTTTCATAATTTGGTCAGATATACTTGGATGTGTAGTGTCAGCAATTGTTGCTGGCATGTAATGCCTAAATTTGCTAATCTTGCCAATGAAAAAAGTATTAAAGTAGTTGGCAATATCAGTTGGTTTTCTGATTAAATAAATGATGGAGCCGAGTTTGCCTTTTTTCCCAAAATTTCATTTAAGGTGCTCCAAAGCTTTTTACTATCATTCTTTGTCATTTATCCTTGTTTCATAGTGTTGATTCTTATTTTTATTCAGTTTAGTCACATGATTTCTCAATTTGCAATATGTTTGATCATGCTTGTTTAATCAGCTTCTTGACATGCCACACCTGTCAGGTGGAAGGATTATCTTGGCAAAGGAGAAATGCTCACTAACAGGTATATAAACAAATGTATGCACAAAATTTGAGAGAAATAAGCTTTCTGTACATAAACATTTCTAGGATTTTATTTTTTAGCTCATGAAACATGCATGTGGCATTTATATTTTTGTTCAGCGTATATTCAATTTCTTTAAAAAAATAAAACACCATATTAAAGAACAGAATAATACCTTCAATTTTCCTTATGCAAAACCATATCGGAGACTCAGAGCAGACAAAATACATTTTACAATTCAATCTAAACTGTTTTAAAAATGTAATTAGATAAATATCAGGGTTAATTTGCTAATCTATGGCCATAATATTGGGTGAAATTACATAGACCTATGATTCATTATAGCTAAATAATTGTATGTATTAAATGAATAGTTAAGTTCCAAAACACAAGCTCATTTCTGAAGCTTTTATATTTCAATAGTCTACACGCCATAGAAATACAATGGATTTCACACAGCATACATACATAATTCCCAGATTGCATTTCACTTCCCAGGGTGCATTTGACAGAAGTACTGAAAGTAACACAAATTCTAGTACCGAACCGTTTTTCATGTTATAGTATGGAAAAAGTATTGAGGTTTCGGTATACCGTGCAACATTAGCAGTTAGGCAGCACAACAACACTCCCCCCCGTCTCACCTGAGGATGGAGAGCTGTGCGGCCCGATCGGCTCGGTGCTGGTCCATGAGGCGCACCAGGTCCTGGTAAGTCTCTCGGCTGCGGGTCACCTGGTAACGCTCCTCCTCTAGCTGGGAGGTGTCGTCACACAGCAGCTTCTCCAGGGTCAGGATCACCTCCTTGTTGGCCGTCATCTCTTTCAGGCTCACCACCAGCATCTTTAGCTCTGCGTCCTTGAAGTCCAACTCCTCCATCAACTCTGAGGAGACATATTCAGAACATAACATACTTAATCCTCTTTGTCCAGGGTTTTTAGTGCATAGAAAAGTCTTGGGCGGGCCGCCTAAGTGTTTTTTTGGGCCACTTATGTTCAAAATAAAAATAAATAAATAAATACCTTTAGAAAATTGAAAATAGTATTTAGGATGGAAAAACGTTTTCAGTGTAATTTTAAACTAAAACCAGATCTAAAATATGTAGAAAGATAAATGGACCTATATATTTTTTTATAAGATCTTTAAGAACTAACAATCACCTAAATAAAAATCCCCCCCCCAAAAAATATTTAAAAAACAAAAAACAATCACCAAAATAAAAGCTAGACAGTCAGGGAGAATCAAATATTCTAAACATTATGCATTCAGGAGTATTTTTGGCATGGCATGGGGCCCCCATTGATTTGGTTATAATGTTTGAGTCACTCAGATAGCATAAGCCATGGCAAAAAGTGTAAGATTGCAGGAAATTGCTTTAAAACTGCACATGTTCTCTCAGCCCCATGGCAAGGTGTAGAATTGCAGGAAATTAGATTTAACAGCAAAATTGAATCACTGTGGCCAACACGCCCCCACCACAACCAACACCTAAACCCAATTTTGATCCAGAAAAAACCCTGTTGTCCACATTGGGACATAAGGCCACAAGAACAGGATGTCATATTTTGTTTATTATTTATTGTTTTTTTAGGAACTTTCATAGTAATGCAAGAGGCGTGGCAGAAAAAGCTCATGTGCAACTAGCCAGCTAGGAACGCCTACACATAACCTGACCTCGGCACTGTTTGAGGAGTGTGTTCAGACGAGCAGTGAATTCGCACCTTTTTTCTCCAACTTGTGGTCCATGGAGATGTGGTTGAGGGCGATGATGGCCAGCCATTTCTCTGGCCGAGAGGCCGCAAGGCACTTCTTAAGCACGGTGCTGACGTCACAGGCCACCAGCTGCTCCGCCAGGCTCTTACTACTAGAGATCAGCATGATGATCACCAACAGACCATTCCTCACCGACAACATACACCTGGTAGGAGAGACAGAGCAGATATCCCTTAGCCTCTACTGTAACATAGCAGTCTCATCATAGGAAACAGTGGAGTTGGGCATGTTAACATTCCCTTAGAGCCAGTTGGGGTGCAAAAGACATACCCAGGTGTGTTAAGCATCAGTTCAATGGCAGCGGGGATGACAGCCAGCAGTCCCTTGGAGCCCTCGGGAGTGACAGAGCCAATACTGGCAAAGACTCCAAGCATCATGGGTGTGACAGACTCGGAGAGAGGAAGATAGCAGCTGCTCATGCTGCCCAGGTCATACTTACTGGCGCCTGTGATGACCATCAGAGTCTAGAGCAGAGGGGAGAAACCAATCATGTTTCTATCCAAGTGTGGATAGAAACATGATAGAAAACTACTCCTTTACAGCTGTATAGTTCTCATTACTTGTCGTCCCCTAAAACTGTATAAGAAAACTAGCTAGATTACATAACAGACGGTAGTAAAAACAACAACTCAAAACAAAGTGATTGAGAACTCACCGCCAGGGCGATTTGCTGGACCTGTGGGACAGTGGGGTATTCCTGCATACAAGAGAGGATGGCTTTGACGCCCCCTTCCGTGGCGAAGGAGACCCTCCACTCGTACTTGACCATGAGGGCGCGGGTGAGACGCAGGGCGCTGACCACATTCTCCTTGGGCTGCCCACTCAGCATCTCGACCACAAGCTTCAGGACTTTATCCCTGGGGGTGGTGGAAAGAGAAAAGTCAAAGATCATATTGGAAGACACAAATGTTTGAGGTGAAATGTGACCCTATAAGAGAGGAAGTGTGCAGGCAGCAGCCTTACCGGATGGTCTGGACAGCGTCCGTCCTGAGGGTGCTCCTTTCCTGAGGCCCCTCGTCCTCTAGGACCTTGATGATAAACTTGATCCCAGCCAGCTGCTGGACTGGATCTGAGCCACTCTTCTTCATGATGTCCACCACCTCCCCAAGCTTCTCCAGGGCCGTCTTCTTGCCCTGCACCTTGGAGTTGTTGAACACTGGTGGGGAAAACACAAGGCAAAGCATGTTAGAGCAAAATTGGCTGTCATTATGTAAATCATGCTACGTCATCATCCTGTATCCTGGGATGTATTCACTAGGAACCAAACGGAAGCAAATGGACTGAAATTAGGAGGGCTCTACCTGAATTTGTCAAATAAGAAACGCTTGTTTTCATTTTCCCATTGAAAAACATTTTGCTACAACTTTCACTAATAAGAAAATGGTTTTGCTGGTCTTTCTCTGGAAAAAGGTGTTGGCTACAGCTAGAGGTAGTTTGCCAACTGCAAAAACAAACAAAGCTCAAACACACTGACTGCCACACCTTTCATCTTCTCCTCCAGGTCTTCTGAGTAATTAGACTCATCTTCCATTGGCAACTCAGACTCTGTGTCAGAGCAATAGTCTGTAGGACTCTCCTTCTTCGGCTTCTTAGAAAATGAGCACATGACAGAGGAGGAGGCGGTGGCAGCAGATGAAGAGGTGGTCTGTCCTCCTCCCAGGCCAGAGGAGCCCGGGGAGCCGTCAGGCAGTAGCTCGTCATCCTCCAGGCCTCCCCCACCGCGCCGCAGGTAGTGTTTAGAGAAGGCATGGGAGCAGAGCAGGTCCCACAGACACGAGTTCTGCAGGGTCTGCTTCAGGTAGTGAAGCAGCTTCCGGGCCACCTCGCCTGGCACCGACAGCCAGATAAGAGTGGCCTCGTCTGAGTCTGACATCTGACAGAGCAGAGAGAAGCAAGTCAAAAACATGAACTATACGGTCAACTTCCATTGGGGCTGAGTCATGAAAAGAGCAAGAAGAGTGATTAGATTAGAGAGTGAGGGAATTGAAGCCAGAGAGGAGGATTGAGTGATGGGCACTTGCCTGTTCATCGAGGCTCTGACGCAGGATGTTGTTGATCTCCTGCTGTTGCTTTGGTTCCAGCTTCTTGATAAAGAAGAGCACTTCCCACCACTCGGCCCGGCTCAGGGTGGCTCCATCAGCATGCAGCCCCTCAGCCAGGTAAGGCAACGAGTACAGCCCACCAGGAGGCTTGGAGAAGAACGTCTGACTCACTGAATACAAGGGAGGACAACACCAACGATATTAGACGACAGTTTCTAATAAAACAATATATTAGGGCAATTTGTTGAGTTTACAGAATAACCTGCAAGTCCATTAGTGCTCAAAGTTCATGGGCTTTGATGCTTCGGAGCCACGTTACTGTTGAAAGTCACTTACATGAGTGCGAGTCTGTGGGTGCAGGTGACCCCCTCTTACCAGCCGTGAGCTTGATGGTCTCAGTCAGGGAGGAGGCCTTCTCCTGGGCGTCTTTCTCAACCTGTCCACTGGTGCCAGTGGCCATGATCTCAACCATGTGCCAGTGCACCCAGTAGGTCCGAGATAGGGAGTTCCAGTACACCTGTGCGCACAAAAAGAAGCATTTAGTTTTGACTAAATCTGTCGTCACACAACCCTAACTCAGATCTCAGGAGCCAGCTGTGTGCTAATACAAGGTGTGATGTTTTGTACCTGCACTGGTGGCGAGCCGTCATTACTGTAGCGGAAGTCCCCCTCATCACCAGCGCTGACCTCCTCATAGTCTTCTAGCATACGGACCAGCATGCCGCTCTTCAGGTTGTCCTGCACGTATTCCACGTAAGCAGAGCGGCTGGCAAAGTCTGTGCGTGTCTTGAAGCCGTTGCAGGTCTTCTTCTTGGGTGGTGTGGCGGTTGCCATGCTAGAGGAGGTAGCGACAGGAAAGGCAGAGGCAGAGAAGCGGGGCTGGAAGATGGAGCGCACCATGCGGCGGGGCGGCTCGTTCTCCCCGCAGGCCCTGCCCTGGGCCAGGCTGCTGGACTGTGGCGGCTGCCGGTTGTGGTCCCAGCCCATGACCCGCACCAGCTCAGAGATGAGGTTAGCCATAGCCATGGTGAACTCAAACTCTCGCTGGACACGCAGGTTCTCTGTCTGGTGGCCTGCCCCTGCGGAGGAGCCTGCTGCGTCTTGCCGCTCAGAGCTTGACTCCACCCCTGCCGTGTTGAGCTTGTCCATCAGGGACGTCACACACAGGTAGCGCTTCACCAGGGAGAACAGCAGCTTCCCTGGGATCTGGAGCACACAGGGGAAACGTCACATTACATCTTAGTGATAGGTAATTCACTGGTTTGATCTAGGACAGGGTTCTCCAACCCAGTTCCTGGAGAGCTACCCTCCTGTAGGTTTTCGCTCCCACCCCAGTTGTAACTAACCTGATTCAGCTTATCAACCAGCTAATTATTAAAATCAGGTGCGCTAGATTAGGGTTGGATTGAAAACCTACAGGACGTTAGCTCTCCAGGAACAGGGTTGGAGAGCCCTGATCTAGGGGTGCATGTAGGAACCCATTGGTTAGTAAAAGTACTGTCCAGAGACATAGAATGTGATTTGGTAGCTACCTGAGGGAGGTGGATTCCCTCGAAAGAGATGCCATGCTCCTCAGAGGAGGTGGTCTCTGCAAACAGCTCCAGTAGGGTGTAGCGATTGTCAAAGTCCATGTGCTGCTCAATACCATCCTGCTGGCTGAGGGACAGGAGCACGTAGGCACGGCTCCCTGGGGGAAGACAGGAGCACCATTGTGTGTGTCCACATAAAATAATAACAATCTCTTGCTCTCTCCCCCTCTCTGAGCTTTCACTGGTTGGTCTGTTATGACACCTAGTATTAGGGGTGTGAATGTTTAAACTAAATTGGGATCTTTACAAAAATGTAGTTTTTTTCCCCCCACAACTTATAATCACAGTGCAGCTGGCTAGCTAATGATGCGAGAGTGTTCAGTCGTTGGTCTGTTGCATGTAGAATATCCTAGCCTATTCATTGATGATAGGCCCTGCTTTACTGAAGTTGCGAGACATTGCAAGCCAAGAAATTGCAAAATACAGCATTCCATTGTTAGATACAGCTTTTGATTGCCGATAGATAGGCCTAGTGCAGGGTTCTGAATGTCTGCCTGGTGGCCGACCTGCCTATACTGTGCCCCTCCCCTCTCTCTCAGTCCTTCGCCAACTCACTATGAAAGATACTAGTGTTTGTATTCTCAGAAGTACAGAACTAAAATCAGTCTCCTCCATTTAAAAAATACTGAATCTTAGGAGTCAATTCCTAGCAGAAGATGTGTTTTCTTTCAACTAAATATTATTTAACGACCTTTAAAGTAGAGTGGTCTGCGCACAGGCAGGAAGGCTGCGATTAGGCCGCACAAGATTATTTGATTGACAGTTCTGGTCGCCTAGTGATGGACGTCGGTCCCGCTTCAGAAGCGGCAATCCTTTACAAAATGCCCGTTCAGTTGCGACTTACAAACAAGTAAAATGCCCGTTCAAGTGGTTCTTCTAAACTAATCTCCAGAGGTTTCGTGTCGGCATTTAAAAAGCCGTAGTTCCCCCTACAGACAAAAAAACATGCCGTACCCAAGGCACTTTCAAGAGTATATGACTACGGTAGATAGAACTTCATTGCCCGGCCCTAGCAGTCATACATACGTAATAAGACCATTATTCTGCATTATGAATTGACGAGGAATTTTACAATTTTTTATAGTTTTAACAGAAAACCATTTTTTTTTTAATGGCAGTTTAAACGTTAAGCAAATTTGTCCATTTGTCATCTAGTATCTAATGAGGTGGTTACCACTGTCCCAGGAGAGTTGAGATATACCAGAGCTTAAATCAGCTACCTGATTAACAATACATTTCAGTTTCTAAAATCACGGCATGGTAATAGAACTTAAAATGATGTGCTTTGTATTTGCACTTGCACCAAGGAGCCCATGTGAACATGTACAAATGTGTTTTTAAGTGCAGAAGTGTCTGACTACATTTACAGGCAGCCCAATTCTTTTTCCCACTAATTGGTCTTTTAACCAATCACATCAGATCTTTTCATATTATATCTTTTTCAGAGCCGATCTGATTGGTCAAAAGACCAATTAGTGAAAACGCAACCTTAGTGACAAAGCGAAGGCCTTTACAACCACATCATCTCCCATTCACCTCTCAGAATACGGAAAACTTGTAAACACAGACAGGGTTCAAGAGATGTCCTGTGCACTCAAGCGTTTCAACAGGGCTTAGCTATGAAAACAAACATCAGTCAGTGACAGACACTGACAGGAATGCAGAGCTGCCCTTAGCGCCATGGCAAAGGTCTCAGCCCTTCCTGATAGGGGAGTTGCATCGAATAAAATTCCACAAGGATTGTGAGCCTCATGGCCCAAGGAGAGGGAATTCAAAAAGTACAGAAACCAAGAGGCAATACAACACTATATTTGTATTATTATTCTATACAAGACAGCAGAGCAGACACATTCAGATCTTCATTTTTAAAATGAATTGTGAGTGGGTTAATAAAGAACAAGTAGCCTACCATAATAATAAAACAACGAAATTCAATGAATGGTCAACGGTTTTCATAAAGCACGTAAAGACAAATATTTCCCTTAAACATGAAAATGTTCTCCATTTCCTCTCCAGCAGAAAGTTGCTAAGAAACCTTAAAAGTGGCAGTGCAGTTAAAAATGTTATTTCCTGTTTTTTAAGTCAAAATAACCCTACGAGGTCGAAATAACACTGAAAGTATTCAGACCCTTTGCTATGAGACTCGAAATTGAGCTCCGGTGCATCCTGTTTCCATTGATCATCCTTGATGTTTCTACAACTTTTGGACATGATTTGGAAAGGCACACACATGTCTATTTAAGATCCCACAGTTGACAGTGCATGTCAGAGCAAAAACAAAGCCATGAGGTGGAAGGAATTGTCCATAGAGCTCCGAGACAGGATTGTGTCGAGGCACAGATCTGGGGAAGGGTACCAAAAATATTCTGCAGCATTGAAGGTCCCCAAGAACACAGTGGCCTCCATCATTCTAAAATGAATGAAGTTTGGAACCACCAAGACTCTTCCCAGAGCTGGCCGTCCAGCCAAACTGAGCGATCGGGGGAGAAGGACCTTGGTCAGGGAGGTGACCAAGAACCCGATGGTCACTCTAACAGAGCTCCAGAGTTCCTCTGTGGAGATGGGAGAATCTTCCAGAAGGACAACCATCTCTGCAGCACTCCACCAATCATGCCTTTATGGTAGCGTCCAGACGGAAGCCACTCCTCAGTAAAAGGCCTGACAGCCCGCTTTGAGTTTGCCAAAAGGCACCTAAAGACTCTCAGAAAATGAGAAACAAGATTCTCTGGTCTGATGAAACCAAGATTGAACTCTTTGGCCTGAATGCCAAGCGTCACGCCTGGAGGAAACCTGGCACCATCCCTACGGTGAAGCATGGTGGTGGCAGCATTATGCTGTGGGGATGTTTTTCAGCGGCAGGGACTGGGAGACTAGTCATGATCGAGGCAAAGATGAACGGAGCAAAGTACCGAGAGATCCTTGATAACCTTCTCCAGAGCACTCAGGACCACAGACTGGGGCGAAGGTGAACGAAGGTTCACCTTCCAACAGGACAATGACCCTAAGCATACAGCCAAGACAACGCAGGAGTGGCTTCGGGACAAGTCTCCGAATGTCCTTGAGTGGCCCAGCTAGAACCCGGACTTAAACCCGATCGAACATCTCTGGAGAGACCTGAAAAAAGCTGTGCAGCAACGCTCCCCATCCAACCTGACAGAGCTTGAGAACATCTTCAGAGAAGAATTTAAGAAACTCCCCAAATACAGGTGTGCCAAGCTTGTAGCGTCATACCCAAGAAGACTCAATGCTGTAATCGCTGCCAAAGGTGCTTCAACAAAGTACTTAGTAAAGGGTCTGAATACTTATGTAAATGTAATATTTCTTTTTTTTTTTTTTTGCAAAAATTTCTAAAAACCTATTTTTTCTTTGTCATTATGGGGTATTGTGTGTAGATTGATGAGGGGGGGGGGAATAATTTAATCAATTTTAGAATAAGGCTGTAACGTAACAAAATGTGTAAAAGGTCAAGGGGTCTGAATACTTTCTGAAGGCACTGAACAAAAATATAAATGCAACATTTAAAAGTGTTTGTCCGATGTTTCATCAGCTGAAATTAAAGATCCCAGAAATTTTCCATTTGCACAAAGATCGTATTTCTCTCAAATTTTGGGCACACATTTGTTTACATCCCTGTTAGTGAGAATGTCTCCTTTGCCAATATAATCCATCCACCTGACAGGTGTGGCATATCAAGATGCTGATTAAACAGCATGATCATTACACAGGTGCACCTTGTGCTAGGGACAATAAAAGGCCACTCTAAAATGTGCAGTTTTGTCACACAACACAATGCCACAGATGTCTCAAGTTGAGGGAGCATGCAATTGACATGCTGACTGCAGGAATGTCCACGCCAGCCCAGGACCTCCACATCCGGCTTCTTCACCTGCGGGATCGTCTGAGACCAGCCACCCAGACAGCTAATGAAACTGAGGAGTATTTCTGTATGTAAAAAAACGAATTCTGATTGGCTGGGCCTGGCTCCCAAGTGGGTGGGCCTATGCTAAAAAAGGGTCAGTTGGAAGGCAAAAAAAATTATACATTTGAAAGGAGTGCTTTGTGGGACCTGGTACAAGGCATTACCAATTCCGCTAATATTTATCACTAGCTAGGTTTCCATCCAATTGTTTACAGATTTTCATACAAATATTTTAAAACCTGCAGATTTTCCCACCAGCGGTGTGTTTCCAAATGGACTTGTTGCAGATTTTTGTTGTTGTTGAAAAATCAGTGAGTGCATGATGACGTAGTGCACACAAAATGTACTTTTTCGCTTAAGTTTTCATGTACCGAATAAAAAGTTAAGTGTTTCCATCGCATTTTCAACTCCACCGATAGTTTTGTCACAGAAATGAGCTTTTTGGTCTTAAATTAAGGTTAGGCAATAGGGTTACGTTTAGGTTTAAAATCAGATTTTATGACTTTGCAGAGCTGCCTCCAGGGCAAGATTCATGACAATAAATGCCAACCTGCTAGTTAGGCTTACCTTTGCCCACAGACTGTCACTTTCAAAATTAAAATGGGAAGTATTGTCAGTCAATGACAACAGAAAATGCTACGCAAATTAAAGCTATGAGCCAAAGGAAAGATTAAACAGTGGCTAAATCCAGAATTCAAGCCCTTTTTTGGCAAATAAAGCTATGAGTCATGCAGAAATACCATTATTCAGGTCAATGACGTTTACAGAAGAATATCACACATACCTAGTGACCTAATTACCTAATAGGGGTCCGTGTTTTACATTGCAGCACATGCACAATAATCCATTAAACCACACTCAACAAACTGCGTAATCGAAAACACACCAAATCATTACATTAGGGACCATAAACAGACTGCAGGAACTGTGTGCAGATGTAAAACAGACAGTGGTCATGTCCTCACGTATTAAGTAGCCTACACAATACATTTTCCCTTACTTTTCACAGCTCATAACTGATAAAGAAAACGTACTACTGGTAAAGGCCAGTCTAGGTGAAAGCAAGAGGGCAGAAACCCTGCCTAGCCGCCTCCCAGTAAGTCTGTCTTTTCTGTCTGGTCAGTTCAGAGGTCTATATAGAAATGAAGGCGATATGTACGGAATGTATTACCACAGCCTCAGTCTCTCTACTCTGTTGTTTCCTATATGGCTGACACTGGGACAGTCTAAGAATGAAACTATCAAAGCCCCACCATACCTGCGTCATGAGAGGCCAGAGCCCGGAGCATCTTCCCAGCACTTCGGCGGGTTTGTCGCTCCTTGTTGCAGAGCAGCTCCATGAGCAGGTCCAGGGCACCAGTCTCCTTGAAGACGCCCACCAGTGAGCCGATGCTGGCGTAGGCACTCAGCACATGGATGGTGTGTGTGATGCTGATGGCAAAGTTGCTCTTCTTGGTCATCTGCTTGCGGGCCCTCTTGACCAAGTTCTTGACATCGTCCTTCATGTCAGAGAGCTCCACCTCGTCAAAGGTGACATCAGCGGGGAAATCTCCGCTGGGCCTCTCCTCCGCCTCCTGGAGGGTCCGCTGGGCGTCTGCCTTGCGCTTGCCCAGCAGCGTGGGGCAGTTGGCGTAGACATCCTCCGTTGACATCCACATCAGGATGTTCTCTGTCTTGCTCTCGCCTGAGGTTGAGCCGCCCACCCCTGAACTGCTGCCCCCTCCTCCTCCTGCCTCATTGCTCTCTCCATCTGAGCCACTACCGTCATCTATAGCCAGCAGGCACCAGCGGATCAGGTACTCAGTCTGGCCATCATGAGTCCGCCGCTGCCGGATCAACTCCTCTGGGTAGGCCTGCAGCTTCGGGCCCAGCTGAACAAGCAGGTTCCCATTGCGGCGTTCGCCTAACATGATTGCTGTATGGAAAAAATTAAGAATGAATGACTAATATCAATATACCTGGGGTGGTGATACTTTGAACATAAGATTAAATAAAAAATAATGCTGTTGGACAACTTGTAGCCAGGCTGTATCTTGTTAGTTGTGCACCTCTATGCAAATCAAAGTGAGATACTGGATCACTGAGGTATAATTAGAATGTACTGGATTGGCAAATCAGCCAATGAATGAAGGCTTGGCTGTTGAGAGATACATTTACCCTTGTTTGGAAGGATATACATAATAAAGCTATTGGTGAATGGACAAATATAGCTAGCTAGTTTGCTATACATTTCCAGAAACGTTAGTTTCATTTTCATTATGAGAGATTTGAATATAAATTTTTCGAGAAGAAAAGGTACCTATCAACACATATGTAGCTAGCAAAGTATTTAACTAGCTAGTTACCGAAATAACGTTAGTTGCGAACATCGTTTGAATAATTTGCATAAGAGATTGAGTAACAGTTAGCTAAACTATTATCCAGCAGTTGCAAATTCTAACGACAGTCGGCAAACGCTGGCTGCTGCTGTAAAGTTAATAGCGAACGTTAGCTAGCAAACGCTATCTAGTTTAGAAGCTAACTTTTAACTTCATTACATTTACATTTTATTCATTTTTGCTTATCAACGCCCTCTTCAAACATCTGATTGTATCAGCTGGGAGGTTAACGTTAGTCAGCTCCACTTTTTAAACACTAGCGAACGTTATCGTCCTATTTACTATGAAAAAGGTGTGGCTGCCAATGTCACTGATTAACTCCAACAAGTTTACCCTATAGACTGCCTCATCAGAAGGGGCCGTTTTAACAAAGCAACCCTGCCTCAAATAGCTAAAGTAGCTACATTACCTAGCTAGCTTGCTAACGCCTGCCTCAGTAGCTAACGTTAGTGCAATTTTTTTTTAGAACTAACCATATCTGTGGTACTATCTGCCCAGCACAGCTGATTTGTTGTAAAGACCATAATAAATATTTGGTTTACTAGCTACCAGTAACTAACGTTAGCTACAAAAATATATATACTATGTGGTTAACGGCTTTGCGGTTAGCTGAAATAGTGCGGGCTAATAACACCAAAATAGCAGGGGATAACTCGTTTACCTTAAGTTTTAAGTTTACCCCGCTCCTTTGTCGATTGAGTTTTCTTCTCCGTTTTAATGTATCGTTTCCCAGCCTGGAAAAAGTTTGTAGGCAGCGTTTGATTCTACGTGGTGCGCCGCACCGTGACAGCATAGACAGTCCAGTATGGTTTAGAAACTGTGGTGACGGGTAGGAATTTCCCTGTGAAACTAACGGTTGTTACTAGTTACCACAGCCACAAAGTTGGCTATATCGTCAAAAATGATGAAAACAAAAAAATAGCTTTTTGGTCTTAATTTAAGGTTATGGTTAGACAAGGTTAGCAGTGTGGTTAGGTTTTAAATCAGATTTTATGAAGAAATATTGTAGAAATGGGCTGGGTATATGACTTTCTGGCTGTAGTAACTAGTGACAACCGATTGAAACCGCTTTACTTCCGCTTTACTTCCCTAGCTTGTCCCCCTAATGTCAGAGAAGAAGAGGCGAAGCGAGAGGTTGTACTCCACCCAAAATATCTCCACCAAAATAAACCCACGAAGTGAGGAATATTTGTATGGAGTTCAATGAGAGTGTCGAATTTGGTCAACAAAAATGAAATTGGTAATTTGCTACGTGAGGCTTATTTAATCGAATAGAAGTTTCATAATGGTAAGTTGTTACCAATGCACTGATATAAGTGGCCACACTTTGAGAAAATAAAACGACTTTATATCAGAGTTTTGACTGTTTTCATATATAGAGGACTCATCATGGCCGTTTTAGCATGGCCATTGCCATTGAGGGCTTCCACCATTTTTAAGTAGTCAACTGGGTGGAGATTCCTATGAGTTGGGAGCAATCAGCAAATTAATAAGAAGATCATTCACTAGTTTAAAATTGAGATAGCCTCAAAGGCGTTGTCCATGCAGTTACAGGCGTTATAATGGCACAGATACAAAGATGAGCCCTTTATCCATCTCTATGGACTGTTGTTCACATGCATATGTGCCCTCTCATTGAATAGAATCACAGATAGACAGATATTTCACTGGATATATAAATGTGAAGCATTGGGTTGGCGTTCCCACTCAATACCAAATATCGTAGTGAGAGGAAGCCCGTGGGAAGGCAGTGGGAGAAGATGGAACAAGATAGATTTTGGCCGACATTCTGTTAATTTACTCATCAATGAGACATTTGATCTCAATACAGTTCTGTTCCCAAAACTACAATCTGTCACGAACAGAGTGAACTAAGTTTTGTAGTCTTTACCCTTTGCCAAAGTTGTGTTGTTTAGAAGGAGTGCAAAGGCGAATTGAGTTATTGCGTAGGCGTTCCCCAACGGAAATATGCAAATGGTGCTAGAACACGCCAATAGGACCTCGCTAGCTCGTGCTTAGCTCTGCCCACCTCCTTGCTTGTTCTGCCCACTATGGCTCCTTTGTTCCCGTTTGAAACGACAGGCAGTGGTCCATCTTGGTTTAGTTATAAAAATCTTTGCTAGAATGGTCACACCAGAGCTCGCCTCCTCCCGCCTGCCTTACCTCTTTGAGGACATGTATTTCCATTGTTAGAGCGGTCACTTGACTATCTTGTCAATATAATAGACAGTCTTCGCTAATGTTTTGAATGGCCTTCAGGATTATTTTTACATTTTAGTCATTTAGCAGACGCTCTTATCCAGAGCGATTTACAGTTAGTGAGTGCATACATTTTCATACTGGCCCCCCGTGGGAATCGAACCCACAACCCTGGTGTTGCAAGCGCCATGCTCTACCAACTGAGCTACACGGGACTATATTATATCATCAAATTCGTGAAAACGCACTAATTTAAGATATACATAGACATATTCGTATTTGTGGATGAATTTACTAATGCCAGATTTTACTTCTGCCTTTTATGAAGTTTTTGCCTTTGAAGACCTTTGCACTACGTTTTTACCCATTGAAGGAGTAATGGGTAACTGCATATGTGGTGTGTCTGAAAATGGGCGTTGCGAAATAAGTGGGAGGATCAACATGAGTGGGTGTATGGAAACCTAACATCTAACTGGGCAGATTGGTTGCCACTCAAGACTGTTTTGTCTGGCTGCTTGCTGCTTCCTTGTAGCATTTTAGCTAAGCCTAACCATAACCCTTTTCCTAACCTTAACCTTATAACCTGCGCGGTTAGTTCTCCTAACCTGCCACGTTAATTATCCTAACTGGCTACTGTTGTGTTTTGGGGTTGTGCCGCAGAGCATCATAGGACTTGTGGAGTGTGTCGAGATGATCACATTCCAGATAAACGGTTGAACTGAATTCCTGTCTCCCATCATCATTATTGAATTGTTATAAAGATGTGGTTATGAATACCCACAAGACATAACAAAAGATTGGCGACGAGTAAGTCTAAACCTACGGGAACTATTCTGTCCGGAAGAAGTCGGTTTGTACATGTTTGAAACTGTTATTTTCCGTGGTACAGTGTAGGCTAATGATAGCACAGTATATTGCTAGCAAAGGCAAGTGCATAGTCAAGCTAGCTAAGAGAGAGAGTTAGCATCGTCATTGACAGCAGAAAAGGATTCGAGATGGATGTGTTGATGATCACAAGTTTACTGGAGAACGGAGACCAAGTAGAGACTTTCGGACAAGGTGGATAATTGTATAATATGAGGCAGTTTATTCAGAGGTAAAGATATCTGTAAATAGCGTGCACGGACCCGTTCGTCAACCTCGTAGGGAGATATCTGAGAGAGCGAGCCCCTAAACATTGTGTGCTGACATTTTATACAATAAAATAAAGTAGGTTGATTCTAGTAGTTCTGATCTTCTGATTGGTCCTGATGAGTTGGTCGAGGTCACTTCCATTGCATTGGCTCTGAGTCGGGTTCTCTGTCTTCAGATGTTCAGCCTAAGAGAAGGGGGTTTTTGTGTGTGTGTGCTTAACAATGATGATGTGTGTGTGTGTGTGTGTGTGCGTGTGTGTATGTGTGTGTGTGTGTGTGTGTATGTGTGTGTATGTGTGTGTGTGTGTATGTGTGTATGTTTAACAATGATGATGTGTGTGTGTGTGTGTGTGTGTGTATGTGTGTGTGTGTGTGGGGGTGTGTGTGTGTATGTCCTCAGAGCAATAACTCGTGAGTTGGGAGAACTGAGAGACCTATGGCGTGGGTGTTGTCCATAGCCACCTGCTGATAAGGCCGACAAGATAGAAGTCTTTGTGCATTGTATTAAATCCAAAGGCCCAACACAAGATGGGTTATGCACAAGATTTTAGTCAGACCAAGCTATAACATAATATATTTACTACGACAAATCCCTCTCTTCACGTCTCCCCAGAGACGTGACCAAGTAACAGTAAAGAAGGAAAACTTAAGACGTGACACAAGCTAACAGTGTAATTGGCAAAATAGGGAAAACTTTATCAGAAGATAAAGTTTTACATTCCCCCTCTTCACGTCTCACAAGAGACGTGACATAAAGCTTAAATGCTGCAATTTGGCAAAATAGGGAAAACTTTATCAGAAGAAAAAGTTTTACATTCCCCCTCTTCACGTCTCACAAGAGACGTGACATAAAGCTTAAATGCTGCAATTGGCAAAATAGGGAAAACTTTATCAGAGGATAAAGTTTTACATTCCCCCTCTTCACGTCTCACAAGAGACGTGACAAAAAGCTTAAATGCTATTCATCATCCAGATATCCTTGGTCAGCATCGTCAATAGCAAGCAAAGGAAACATCTGACCGTTATCTGCAGGATGTGGATCAATAGCGGTGGTTATAATCCTGGTTGTCAGCGTCCGTATGCATGGAATGCAACAGCATCCACAAAGCACTAGAATTGCAGCAAAAACAGAGATGGATACAAGTATAGAAGAAACAAGCGTTTTATATTTACCAAACGCATCCATCCAAGAGTCCCACATTGAAGTATCCACCCCTGAGTGGCTCTTCATTTTGCCATTAAGAGTTCGTAACCCTTCCAGGGCGACAGTCAAGCTGCCATCTGTGGCTGTATTGTTGGGAATAAAGGTACAACATTGTTCACCAAACATAGCACATACTCCTCCTTTTTCAGCCAGGAGCATGTCGACAGCAATACGATTTTGGAAAGCCATGAGAGAGGTCGCAGCCAACTGGCCATGCACCGCCTCAAAACCTTGTTGTGTCCAATTGCCTAATTTTTGAACATTAAAATGGACATAATTGATTCTGTCAACATTTTTATTAATTGTGCACCACCAGCAAAATGAAGATTCAAAACCTGCGGCTACTTGGTCAATCAATTTATACTCATCTGGTACCCCCCTAGGGACCCCAATTGCATCAATGTAGGTTGGGTCCCCATGAGTAGGGCCCACAGCGCGCCTGGTCCTGGTAGGAATTAAGTCAGACACATGGGTCACCAGCTCCTGAACACCTGTTGGATACACAGAAATTGGTAGCAAAAGAGAGACTAGTGCACAGGTGCCTGTGGCATTTCCAGGCAGTCCATCAAACAGATGAACGCCTCCACACCACCACCAGACATCAGCCCTGGAAACAGGTTTAAACTCAGCATTAGGCGTATAGATAAACCGACACCATCCAACAGGTACCATACCCAACAATGGTAGACCTTTCGTGAGATTAACACAGGTAAAGTTAGCTCTAGCCACCTGATAGGAAAAAATTGGTTTCTTAGTTGCTTTAGTAACCAAGGGATGAACTACGTCCCATAGTGTACAATTGGCGGAAGGGTTGTCATGTTTCATGACAGACAGGAAGCATTCTGGCGTAATGGCGGCAGGGATAATGCGAAGCAATGGCCGTGCCCCCATACAAACCACACAACTCTGATGAGTCACCTTTGCCGCTTCCTCAGTCAACAAGAGCCAGTTGTTAGAAAGGCCGGAGACACCTGTAGCGGTCAGGATTGCATCATCCAAAGTAGGTGGAGTGGTAAGTAAAATAATAGAATTATTCTTATTACCATTTTCATTAATAGCCTGTGCTTTTGTGTTATTAATATGACAAATTCGAACATTCCAATGGACTGGTGCAGTGGTACAGCTTACATAAGGAGCAAGTCTAAAGTCCTGGCAGCCTAATGCAATACCAGGATAGATAGTAAATTTGAGTCCTTTAGAGTTTTTTGTCAAAGTCAAGAGTTTCCTCCATTGTTTTCCTAATGTAGTAGAGGTGCAACTGGACCAGTCATAATTAGTCTCACATACCAAGTTTGTCCAAGTCCAATCGCTATGGGTGACCCCCACTGTCATATACCAGTCCCAGTCACGGTAGTAGGAAAGGTCTCTGAAGTCTACCCACGGCACTGTCGCAGTAGTGGTAACATTAAAGGGTATACATAATGTGGTGCTTCTATACAATTGTCTGGGCCCACAGGAAAGGGTGTTAGAGACAACTTGTCGTTTATTTACGTGGTGGCTGTGGCTTACATTCTGATCTGGGCTCAATGTGTCGGAGTGCAGGTTGGTCGGACGTATGGTTGTGGCATTGAATGTGTCGTTAGGTTTACTAGTGGGTGTAATGGGTGTCTGTGTCATGTGCTGTACTGACCAGAGTATGATTCCTAGAGTAACCCCAATAGTTACAATCAGCAAAACAAGGAGTGGAGCAGAGCACCCCAGTCTCTCCCATGGTGGTCTGTCCCTCCTCTGTTTTTCCCCCTCCAGTATCTGAAGATGGGAGTCTCCTCCACATATTCAGATAGTGTTGGTGTCAAGAATTTGATCCGAATTTAATGTGATTAAATCACTTCTGACTTCAGTCAGGGTTCTGGAAGGAGTTGGTGCTGGTGTACAATGTGTCAAGTGGTGCCAAGGTGCGCCCGATTTACCTTTGACCTGGACTGAGTGTGAAGTAACCTCCTTCACTTCGTACGGTCCAGTCCACCTGGGATCTTGCCACTTTCTCTTGTGAACCTTGATCCTTACCCAGTCGCCAACTTTTACCTTCAGCAGCGCCGGATCTCCCGTCAGCTCCCCCTCTTGGACCTTGTGAATCTGTTTGGAGAGAGCTGCAGAGAGCTCCGTTAGTTTTCTCACATATTCAGACATTACAATTTGTTGTACATCAAGGGCGGGCATATGACCTCCCTCCCTTGGTGGACCAGGCATGACTCTACCAGTCATAATCTCATGTGGAGAGAGATGGGTGCCTGCTCCTGGAGAGGCTCTCATGGCCATCAACGCCAGGGGCAGAGCTTCAACCCACGTCAACTTTGAACCTGCACATACCTTGGCTATCTTAGCCTTCAAAGTTTGATTGGCGCGTTCCACGAGGCCCTGAGATTGCGGCCGGTACACAGACCCAAACTTGTGCACAATGCCGAACCTCTCCTCCACCTGTCTCAGGTGTTGGTTACTGAAATGGGACCCGTTGTCGGATCGAATTTGTCTTGGAACCCCATACCTTGGTATGAGTTCAGTCTGCAGCCACTTAATAACTGACCTAGCATCCTCACGTGCTGTTGGTATTGCCTCAACCCATTTGGAGAATCGATCTACCATTACCAATAAGTACCTTTTCCCATTAGTTACATTATCAGCCCCCATGTCAGTGTAATCTATGCTAATGTCCTGAAAACATGCATTAGGTACTGGGTATGAACCCATGGGTGTTTGGAAAGGTTTCTTTGGGTTGTGGCTGCCACAAATGCTGCACTCATCACAAAACAAGTCTGTCATGTCCTTAATGTGTGGGTGCCACCAAATATGGGAAACCTTCTGTAAAGTTTTGAGTTTCCCTTCATGGGTGGGCCCATGAGCCTCACGTATCAGCTCGGGACAGAGATTAGCTGGGGCCACCAACCTGCCCGTCATGGCATCTCCAAAGTTCATCAGGTCCTTTGGTGGCTCCCATCTGTCCCCATACCGAGTGCTCATACGGGCCCGCTGTGAATTGTAGTTCCTTTATGTGTTGGTCTGTGAGTTCTGTTCTAGCTGGTTGAGTCTGCAGCACCATCTGTCTTGGAGTGTAGCCCCCAGCTTTCTTGGCTGCTTTGTCAGCTGCGTCATTTCCCTCGCTGACTTTGTTCTTGAGTTGCTGATGTCCTTTGCACTTCATGATGGCCACCTGCTCAGGTAGTGAGACTGCTTTTATCAGTCTCTCCATTTGTGCCTTGTGTTTGATCGGAAGGTTTCCTGTTGTGGTGAAGTTACGTCTGACCCATTGTGGTCCATCTGTATGGACTGCTCCATGAGCATATGCTGAGTCAGTGTAGATGTTCACAGTCTTTCCTTCAGCCTTTTCCAGGGCTTGAGTCAAACCAATGATCTCGGCTAGTTGGGCTGAGGCAGGTTGTGGGATGATGTCTGATTCCAGGGTCACGTGTGACCCGTCTGGAGCTGCTGTACCACTGCATATGCTGCTATGTTCCCTTCTTCTCCTCTATAGCAGCATCCATCGGTGTACAACCATAGATCAGGATTGGTAAGGGGTTCGTTTCCCAAGTCTGGTCGCAGTTTCAGTTCCTGTGCCGCTCTCTCTTCGCAGGAGTGTGCCAACCCTTCTTCTGCATTGAGTGCGTCTGCCATGTTTTTGTCGGTGTTGACAAAAGTAATGTGTGATTGGGTGCATTTATTCTGGATTTTGTTCTTTCTTTCAGCGCTGAACGTGAATTCCTTGCTCATCAGATATGCTGCAACCCCATGGTGCGTATGGATTTCCAATTTGTGGCACATTACCAGGTGGGCGGTTTTTTCAATAGCTTTTGCCACTGCAGCCACGTACCTGGAACATGTTGTCTGACCTGCTTCAATATGGTCCAACTTAGAGGAATGATACATCAGTACTCTTCTCTCCCCCTCTTGTTTCTGAAAAAGGATGGAAGAAGTGAACCCCACCTTTTTCAGAAACATCAAGATGAAATTTGTTTTTGTAGTCGGGTGCTGTCAGAGCTGCTGCCACCGAGAGATCGGTTTTTAGGAGAGCAAATGCTGTTGATGCTTCAGGTGTCCAGGTAAGTGAGGAGTGTAAGTTTCTTGGTCCTGCTTCTCTCACTATTTCTCTCAGTGGTTCAGTCCTGGATGTGTAGTCAGGGATGTGGGTACGGCTGTACCCTGTCAACCCCAGGAAGGACAACATGCCTGACACTGTGATGGGACGTGGATGATGGAGTATGGAATCTCGGTGGGATTTCGAGAGACCAGCACCTTCTCCTGAGATTTCTCTGCCAAGGAAAAGGACAGTTCTGCGACAGGACTGGACTTTGCTCATTTTGACCTTGTAGCCTTTGACAGCCAAGAAGTCAAGTAGGGTTTTTGTCATTTGTAGACAGAGATCAGATGTGGGAGCCCCCCAGCAAAAGGTCATCTACATATTGGATGAGTATCACTCCTTCAGGGATTTTCAATTCAGCCAGGTGTGTCTTTAGGATATGATTGAAGATTCCGGAGAACACCTGTAACCCTGTGGAAGAACCGAATACGTATACTGTTGATGTTCATATGTGAAGGCAAAGAGAGGCTGTGAAGCCTCATCCAGTGGAATGCTGAAGAAGGCATTAGCCAGATCCACAACGGTGAAGTATTGGTGTTTTGGTGAGAGATTACTCAGTGTAATGTGAGGGTCAGGGACAGGTAGGTCAATGGGTGCAGTGACGTCGTTCACTGCTCGGAAGTCTTGTACCATCCGGTATGTTTCACCTCCTGTTTTCAAGACTGGTAAGATTGGTGTGTTCCATGGAGACACAGTGCGATATATGACACGAGCTCCCAACTGTTATGATTTAACTGGATAGAACCCAAATGCAGACAAGTACACCAAGCCAGAGAAGTTTTAACAGGTTTATTATAATGTTCAATAGTCCAGGTTTCCAATAAATGGGGAAGAGCAAGTCCAGGTTACAGGGAGGGTACAGATCCAGGTCAGGGCAGGTGTGGTACCGTAATGTCCTAGTGTCCGTGGTGAGTCCAAAGGAGAGGCCCGATAGTGGAGAGCAGGATGGTGGTGGCAGGAGTGAAGCGGAGGCAGGAGTCAGGTTCCAAATATCTGTGGCACAGGAGAAAAAGTAAATAAACAGTCCAAAAACACAAGAGCGAAAACAGACAGGTTGAGTCGGCAGCGAGACTAACATGGTTGTCTTGACTATGATCTGACGATGAGTGGAAAGTTTGACCGGGTCTTAAAGGCTGAGGTGATTATGGTGAATGAGCTGCAGCTGGAACCCTGACTCCCGCACACCAGACTTCACTCCTGCAATCAAGGACAGACAGAGGGGAGGGGGAGAGCAGAGAGAGAGCTACCTAGCAGCAGTAGGCCTAACAGTACCCCCTCTACGGACGCCACCTGGCGGCCGACAGGGTTTATCAGGATGTAACCTATGAAACTCACGAACCAGAGCAGGATCCACAATGAAGCTCCTGGGCACCCAGGAACGTTCCTCAGGACCATAACCCTCCCAATCCACCAGGTACTGGAAACCCACGACCCCGGCGGCGAACATCCAGAAGTCGCCGGACAGTGTAGACCGGACCCCCACCCACGATCTTGGGCGGAGGAGGGGACGAGAGGCGGGGCACAAAGGGCTAACCGACACAGGCTTAATCTGGGAAACATGAAAGGTGGAATGAACCCGTAGGGAGGCAGGAAGCTGTAGCTTAACCGCGCAGGGGTTAACAATAGACAGTATCTTGAACGGTCCTATAAAAGCAGGCGCCATCTTCTTCGACTCCACCTTCAATGGAAGGTCCCGTGACTTCAGCCATACCTCTTGACCAGGAGAGTAACCGGGAGCCTGGGACCGGTGACGGTTGGCTTGCCTCTGCATGTACGCCGAAGCTCGGGACAGAGCTACCCTGGCCTTCCTCCAGACCTTGCAGCAGCGGCGCATGTGGGACTGCACCGAGGGTACCGCAAGTTCCCTCTCTTGGGAAGGGAACAGGGGAGGTTGATAACCCAGAGCACACAGAAAAGGAGACAAACCAGAGGAAGCGTTAGTCAAGGTGTTATGAGCATATTCCACCCAGGGGAGCATGGAGCTCCATGACCCAGGGTTAGACCCAGTGACACAGCGAAGTGCGGTCTCCATCTCCTGGTTCGCTCTCTCGGCTTGCCCGTTGGTCTGGGGGTGATATCCAGAGGACAGGCTGGATGTAATGCCCAAAGCTTTACAGAAAGCTTTCCACACCTGGGAGACAAACTGGGGACCCCTGTCAGAGACAATATCCGTGGGTAGACCATGAGAGCGGAACACATGTTCAACCAAAATATCAGCCGTCTCTCTGGCAGTGGGCAGTTTAGGTAGGGCCAAAAAATGAGCGAACTTAGAAAAACGATCAATCACCGTAAGAATGACAGTCTTACCAGATGAGGGGGAAGTCCAGTGACAAAATCCATAGCGATATGCGACCAGGGCCGGCTGGGTATAGGTAGAGGTCGTAGATGACCAGCGCTGGCCTGGGTGGAGTTTTTACTTCGTGCACATACCGTACAAGCAGCAATGAAGGCTCGAGTGTCCGCCTCCATCGTGGCCCACCAGAACTTCCGTCGCACAAAGTCAAGGGTCCGCGAAACTCCAGGGTGACAGGTAAGGGGAGACGAGTGAGCCCACTGAAGTACCTGGGAGCGAGCAGACTCAGGGACAAACATCCGGTTAGGAGGACCCCTCCCAGGGTCAGCTTGATGATGTTGAGCCTGTCTAACAATCCCCTCGATGTCACATGTGATGACTGCAATACTGCAGGTAGGAGGCAAAATGGGTTCAGGGTTACTACCAGTATCAACAGCCGAATGAACACGAGACAGGGCGTCAGGCTTGACGTTGCGTGACCCAGGACGGTAAGACAGAGAAAAATTGAATCTCCCAAAAAATAGTGCCCACCTGGCTTGACGGGGGTTGAGCTGCTTCGCTGACTGGAGGTAAGCCAGATTCTTATGATCCGTCCAAACGATGAAGGGTTGTTCCGCCCCCCTCCAACCAATGTCGCCACTCCTCGAGAGCCAGCTTAACGGCGAGCAGTTCACGATTTCCAACATCATAATTCCTCTCTGCCTGAGAAAGTTTCCTTGAGAGAAAAGCACAGGGATGCAGTTTGTTATCTTCAGGAGAACGTTGTGACAACACTGCACCTACCCCAGTGTCGGATGCATCCACCTCCACGACAAACTGGCGGTCGGGGTCGGCTGCATCAGAATGGGAGCCGAGGCGAGCGATGTTTCAGTTCTTCGAACGCTGATTCGGCCCCTTCATTCCAAGCGAACGGTCGTGAGATGGAGGTGAGAGCGGTGAGTGGCGCCGCAATGCGGCTGTAGTCCTTGATGAACCTCCTATAGAAGTTCGCAAACCCCAGGAATCGTTGAAGTTGTTTGCGGGTAGAGGAGCTGGCCAGTCCGTGACAGCAGAGATCTTAGCTGGGTCCATCCGCAGCTCCCCCTGAGCTATGATGTAACCCAAAAAAGAGGTCTCAGACACATGAAATTCACATTTCTCCATCTTCACAAACAGTTTGTTCTCCAACAACCTTTGCAACACCTGGCGCACATGCAGTTCATGTTCCTGGGAGGACTCTGAGAAAATCAAGATATCATCCAGATAGACAAAAACAAACCGATTCAACATGTCCCGAAGGACATCATTGACTAATGCCTGAAAAACAGCAGGGGCATTAGACAACCCAAAAGGCATAACCCGATACTCAAAATGTCCCAAGGGTGTGTTGAAGGCAGTCTTCCATTCATCACCCTTACGAATGCGCACCAGGTGATACGCATTTCGTAGATCCAGTTTCGTAAAGATGGTAGCACCATGAAGGAGGGGAAAAAGCAGAATTAATCAAAGGCAGAGAATACTTGTTCTTAATGGTGATGTTGTTAAGTCCACGGTAATCAATACAGGGTCTGAGGGTCTTATCCTTCTTAGCAACAAAAAGAATCCCGCTCCTACAGGTGACGAGGAAGGACGCATAATACCTGCCGCCAAGGAGTCCCGAATGTAGTTCTCCACAGCCTCCGTCTCCGGCCGGGAGAGATTGTACAGGCGACTGCTGGGGAGCGGGGCTCCTGGCTGGAGGTCAATGGCGCAGTCGTAAGGCCGGTGAGGAGGAAGAGAAGTAGCTCTGTGTTTGCAGAAAACGGATGCCAGGTCATGATACACGTCAGGAACAGCAGAAAGATCCATGGACTCCAGTGGAGGTTGAGGCACAGTACTGGCAGGAGTCTGAGCAGAACACAAACAATTCACATGACAAAATGTGCTCCATGAAACAATGCTACCTGTCACCCAATCAATGTGTGGATTGTGTTTTATGAGCCAGGGGATACCAAGGACCAGGGGAGTCTGTGGGCAGTCGATAATATGGAATTGAATGTTCTCCTGATGATTTCCCGACACTCTAAGACAAACAGGAACAGTCTGATGGGTAATGCGGGTCAACAATTGTCCATTTAGACCCTTAGCCTGCAGCGGACAGTCCATAGGAACAGTCTCCAAATCCATTTGTTGAGCCCACTCTCTATCCAAAAGCTTTCCGTCGGCACCAGAGTCAATCAGCGCACTAACAGAGAAATTCTGGGACTGCCACTGGAGGGATGCCTGGAGCAGAATGCGGGGAGAAGAGGAAGAATCCGCTGCTCGGCTCACCAAAACTTCTCCCATAAATGATGAGCCGGCCCTTTTCCCCGGACCGAACTGGGCAGGAAGGAACGAAATGACCAGCTTCTCCACAATACAGGCAGACCCGAGCCTGAATACGACGTGCACGCTCCTCTGAGGACAACCGTGCACGACCCACCTCCATGGCTTCGGGTTCAGTGCTCCTCGTATCGACTCGGGAAGACACGGCTCTCTCCGTAGGGACGATGCAGGGAGGAGTTTGTTGATGACAGACAGGTTGCTTGGAACTAACACTCCTCTCCCGGGCGGCGCTCCCGAATCCGATTATCCAACCTGATAGTGAGTGAAATAAGATTATCCAGCGTAGGCGATTCATCATATGACACCAATTCATCTTTTAAAGTCTCAGACAAAGCATTGATGAACACTCCTTGTAATGCCTCGTCATTCCAACCACTCACTGCTGCTAAAGTCCGAAACTCCACTGCCATCTCCGCCACACTCCGAGCCCCCCTGCCGAAGAGAAAACAACCGTTTCGCAGCCTCCTTGCCTCGTACGGGGTGGTCAAAAACCTTCCTCATCTCCGTGGTGAAGGCCACGTAAGCGTTGCAAATGTCCGACTGACTCTCCCAGACCGCGGATCCCCAGGCACGAGCGGAACCGCTAGTAGAGTTGATAAGGTAGGCAATACGGGCTCTTTCTGAGGCGTAGGTGAGGGGCTGTTGTTCAAACACTAACGAGCATTGAGTCAAAAAATCGCCACAGGTTCCCATGTTCCCGTCATAGCGCTCTGGAGCAGGAACAAAAGGCTCTCTGATCTGGGCTGAAGGGGTAGTAAGGACAGACACTTGATTGGTGAGTAATTGAACCTGATTAAGCAGCACCTGACTGTCCTCAGCAATCGTCTTAAACAGGGTATCATGTTGGCCAAGTAGAATGCCCTGATTGGCTATGGCAGTCCAAATTTGAGTGCACTCTGGGGTGGTATCCGAGCTACTGTCTGCTGGGTTCATGATGGTCAGATCATACTGTTATGATTTAACTGGATAGAACCCAAATGCAGACAAGTACACCAAGCCAGAGAAGTTTTAACAGGTTTATTATAATGTTCAATAGTCCAGGTTTCCAATAAATGGGGAAGAGCAAGTCCAGGTTACAGGGAGGGTACAGATCCAGGTCAGGGCAGGTGTGGTACCGTAATGTCCTAGTGTCCGTGGTGAGTCCAAAGGAGAGGCCCGATAGTGGAGAGCAGGATGGTGGTGGCAGGAGTGAAGCGGAGGCAGGAGTCAGGTTCCAAATATCTGTGGCACAGGAGAAAAAGTAAATAAACAGTCCAAAAAACACAAGAGCGAAAACAGACAGGTTGAGTCGGCAGCGAGACTAACATGGTTGTCTTGACTATGATCTGACGATGAGTGGAAAGTTTGACCGGGTCTTAAAGGCTGAGGTGATTATGGTGAATGAGCTGCAGCTGGAACCCTGACTCCCGCACACCAGACTTCACTCCTGCAATCAAGGACAGACAGAGGGGAGGGGGAGAGCAGAGAGAGAGCTACCTAGCAGCAGTAGGCCTAACACCAACAACCCATCTATGGTTGGTTTGATCCCCATGGTCTGTTCAGGTTTCAGACGGTACTGTGTTCGGTAGATAGGAATTTGATCAGGGTTGAGTAAGGTGATGGTGACTGGTGCCACCTGTAGTTGTCCAACATCAAATGGGGTGTGTGTCCATATGCCTTCATCAATGGTGGAAAGCAGTGCTTGTGATGAGGGGTGGTCTGTGTAAGGTTTACCATGGTGTCTTGGGAGAGTCAAACGTTCAGGAAGGCAATGTTCCTCTGTGTCAACTGTCATAAACCTCCACATGTTCTCAGTGGTGGCTTTGGTTATTCCTGGAGTTTGGGTGGGTTCCCACTGGAGTTTGGATGCTCTTCTGATCATAGGCCCAAGGCTCCTTGCTTCAAAACCGTTTCCAACTGCCAGTGTAACATGGGGAGCAGATTCTTCGCCCAGTAGGTACCAGGATTTCAAATGGGAAGGTAGGATAACCGGAGCAGCCACTCCTTCCTGTCCACACACTATGGTACAACATCTGATTGTTGGTGTCAGGTGCATCATGTTTTCATCCCAGTCATCGGTATATGGGTTGACATCATTATCAGTCACATTAAGTGTACAGTGGATTTCAGCTTGAGGAGTCTTGTATGGGTGAAATGTGTAAATGAGTTGTCTCAGCTGGTTGAACTTGAATTGAACCTCAGGGGTTCCTTGGCCGGATTCGATGCACTTCAACCAGTATATTTATTGGGTCAGGGAGAGCACTGGGGTTGGGATGATGGGTAGCATCAGCACCCTAACTGGATGAACTGGTGTGGAGGTAATGGGATCAATGGAAACCTCCACACCCTTTTCGGTAAGGTAGATTGAACATTTCAGTTTGCACAATAGGTCCCTTCCTAATAGGTTGATTGGACAGTTGGGACAATATAGGAATTGATACTTCAAATTGGAAGGGCCCCATTGGAAGAGCAATGGTATGGTCTTGTTTTGTGCTTCGGGTGTTCCTGATACCCCCACCACCTGTATTGATTCCGAAGAGAGTGGTTGACGAGATCTTATGGCAGAGTACGTACATCCTGTATCTACCAAAAATTGGTGGGTAACTCCCTCCACTTCACACATGACAGTTGGTTCAGTGTGGAGTGGAAAATGCTGACCCCCATTCCCGTTCTGTGGTGGTGGGCAGCTTCAGGGCCAGGGAGGATATTCGTCTGACATGCCCTGGAAGGTAGGAGCTGGCTGCTGGTTAGGCTGTTGGTTTGGGTCTTGTTGTGGGTGGTTATATGCTGGTAGGGCAGCATGTGGCTGGTACATCGGTCTTGGGCCTCCTCTTGATCTGAAGGCATAACCTCTACCCCTGTTTGCCAGCCAGTGTTGCTGTTGCGGACTAGGTGGTAATGGACACCATCTGACAGAGTGTCCATATTGATGACAATTGTAACAGGCCCCCCATTACCTTGTGGCCTTGGCCGTCTCCATTGAGTCTGGTATTGTGGGGGTCCTCCCCTTTCCTCTACCTCTCCATTGTGGTGTACCTCTGCCTCTTCCCCTCCATTGGGGTTGATGGTTAAATTGTGGGTGTTCCTTACAATCACGCCTAAAATGTCCAGCTCCTCCACAATTGTAACACAGGTAGTTCCCTCCTCTTGGAGGACCTAATGGGGTGCCCTGCTGAGGCCATGGTCGTGGTTGTGGGCCAAAAGTCATGGTGCCTGTTAGGCTGTATAGTGAGGTGGGGCCAGGAGTGGTGCTGGTACTGGCCTCTGGGGAAGCTGCTTCAGTGGCCACACACATCGTATCTGTTTTCTTTGGTTGCACCCTCCTGCTCTCCACTATTGCCCATGTCCCTATTCTCAGCTCTTCCTCGGCTTTCTCAACTGCCACCTCTAGTCCTTTCTTCATAAAGGTGAGTTGCCCTTTAGACGGGGCACCCCCGCTAAAGTAACCTGCCTGTGTCCATTTGAGTTTCACTCCCTCCCACACTTTCTTCACTGTCTTATACTGTTCTTTCCCTCCCGCTCTATCCTGTATTTTTTGATCTAGATATTCATTAAATTTGAGTTTTGGGACGGTAGTGGTTGCCATGGTTATACAGTTTATTAGACTATCTTGGTGCTCTCTGCCCGTCACTGGCCGAATCCAGCAATGTATTCTTGGCGCTGACTGAGATTTATCTCTGATGTCCCACCCTCGTACACAAAAAATGTTCAATGCTTTATTATTAGGAATTATTTTGCAAAAGGTATTATTGTTTTTCAATTATTCGAATTATTATATATTTTCCCAAAAGGTATCAGAACCGCCCTTTTGGAACAATACATTAACAAACCCGAGCGCTCCCAAAACAATCATCAATTTAATCCCAGGAATTATTTTGCAAAAGTTATTATTGTCTTTCAGGTACTCGAGCTATTATATACTTTCCCAAAAGGTATCAGAATCGCCCTTTTGGAAGAATACATTAACAAACCCAAGCGCTCCTAAAATAATTATCAATTTAATTTTGGGAATTATTTAGCAAAAGTTATTATTGTTTTTCAGGTATTCGAGTTATTATATATTTTCCCAAAAGGTATCAGAATCGCCCTTTTGGAAGAATATATTAGCAAACTCGAGCGCTCCTAAAATAATTATCAATTTAATTTTGGGAATTATTTTGCAAAAGTTATTATTGTTTTTCAGGTATTCGAGTTATTATATATTTTCCCAAAAGGTATCAGAATCGCCCTTTTGGAACAATATATTAGCAAACTCGAGCGCTCCCAAAATAATTATCAATCTAATTTTAGGAATTATGAAAATACCAACACCACAAGAGGGAAAAAGTTCAAGTCAGCTTTTAGCGCAGCGGACTACATAACAGGCAAAATAGGACTCAGTGGTCCTCTTAAAAGTTATCCACTAGTTAGTCTCATGAACGGCCAATCTTACACAACATTCAGGTTATCATTTCAACAATTACATTTTCATTACATATCAGCATCAACACACGAATTCAGTTTAAGTTCCTCACAGTACATATAGTTGAGTGCCACGTCAACCAATTGCCCGACTATCTGAACTTGTATTTTTTTATTTTTATTTTTTGATTCTCCTCAAGGAGACTCCCAGTCGTTTAAACCATTCAACTGGCGTCTAGTCGGGAGAACCTTTTCTGGACTTGGATTCTCACGGAATTAACTCAACCCGACTATCTGAATCTTTTTATCAAGTCACCAGATCCTTCTCTTGTGGATCAAATAAAAGGGTCCATCGCTTGTGAACCAAAAACTGTAATAGGCTTCTCACTAGAAAGCCGCAATTCAACAGGAAATAAAACCACTGTAACTAGACTTCTTCTCTTAGAGTCACATTTCAACAGTAAAAACCTAAGATTTCAGATATCAACAGCAAAAAATAGAAGGGTCCGTCTCTCGTGAACCACAACCTCTGTAACTAGACTCCTCCCCTAGAGAGTCACATTTCAACAGTAAAAACCTAAGATTTCAGATATCAACAGCAAAAAATAAAAGGGTCCGTCTCTCGTGAACCACAACCTCTGTAACTAGACTCCTCCCCTAGAGAGTCACATTTCAACAGTAAAAACCTAAAGAATTCAGATATCTTTACATATGTGCCTTTTGAGTCATAATAGATATGTTATAAATTTATCAGTAATCCATACTCACGCCCAGTACTACTGATCATAATTTGGGTTTATCCTACAATACAATATGCAGATTTTGTTTTAACAGGTTCTGCTTACCTTTGTATTGACGGCCGTCTAGATCAGTTTCCTGAGGCGAGCTGGATTCCCGGCTGCTCCTGCGGACAGGTCACCCGTCCTTTCAGATCCGTCTCTTACTTGTCTCCTGTCTCTCTCAACTTTTATGGACCGAATTCAGAGTTAGAAAACCACCCTCTGCTACCAAGTTTGTTGATGATCACAAGTTTACTGGAGAACGGAGACCAAGTAGAGACTTTCGGACAAGGTGGATAATTGTATAATATGAGGCAGTTTATTCAGAGGTAAAGATATCTGTAAATAGCGTGCACGGACCCGTTCGTCAACCTCGTAGGGAGATATCTGAGAGAGCGAGCCCCTAAACATTGTGTGCTGACATTTTATACAATAAAATAAAGTAGGTTGATTCTAGTAGTTCTGATCTTCTGATTGGTCCTGATGAGTTGGTCGAGGTCACTTCCATTGCATTGGCTCTGAGTCGGGTTCTCTGTCTTCAGATGTTCAGCCTAAGAGAAGGGGGGTTTTTGTGTGTGTGTGCTTAACAATGATGATGTGTGTGTGTGTGTGTGTGCGTGTGTGTATGTGTGTGTGTGTGTGTGTGTGTGTGTGTGTATGTGTGTGTGTGTGTATGTGTGTGTATGTGTGTGTGTGTGTATGTGTGTATGTTTAACAATGATGATGTGTGTGTGTGTGTGTGTGTGTATGTGTGTGTGTGTGTGGGGGTGGGTGTGTGTGTGTATGTCCTCAGAGCAATAACTCGTGAGTTGGGAGAACTGAGAGACCTATGGCGTGGGTGTTGTCCATAGCCACCTGCTGATAAGGCCGACAAGATAGAAGTCTTTGTGCATTGTATTAAATCCAAAGGCCCAACACAAGATGGGTTATGCACAAGATTTTAGTCAGACCAAGCTATAACATAATATATTTACTACGACAGATGTCAGAGCGGGAAAACAACGTGATTAAAAAGGGAGGAATACACAGTGAGTAAAGGAAAGGACATTTATTCAACTGTGAAGACTTTGAGGGAAATAACTGCTAAATGAGCGAATTTGACAATGAAACGTCAGTGAGTGAAGTGAATGAAGATCACGGTACTGTGAGAGATTTATTATTCTCCCAATTGATGGGATGACTAACTTAGAAAGAATGCATTCTTGACTGGGCTAATGTAAGTTGTGTCACCTGGCAAGCTGTGATTGATGTGAAGAGCTGTTTTAGGGGGTAAAATGAGATAAGGATTTGTGTCTCCAAATACTAGACTATACTGGTTCTTTGTGATCTGTGAACCTTCCTAGGACGTAGGAATGGTGTCTAGGGGAGCTGGCTCTTCTCACTATGACAGGTTGTTATGATAAACGTATGCCTGGTAACAGAAGAGGCGGGGAACAGCCGGTGCGCCAACGGATAGGCTGAGTAAGTCTAAACCACGCTCAAGTCTCTACTCTGATTGGCCAGCAGAGAGGTGGGAAACTCTCTCTGTAAGAGTATTTGAAGAAAAATCTGAAACAATGGATTTAGTTCTCTGAAGTGCCCTGCGAGGTATTTCAAAGAGCCCGTATATACGAAACATCATATTTACCATTGAAGGTTTTTGCATTAATTAAAATAACTAGTATATCTTAGAAGTCGTGTTGACCTCTTTTGTTCCTAATGCCAGATTTGAATTGACGCAACTTTGACAATTGGTGACTTCCGACGTGATCTGGTAGAAGGGACTTCGCTGGGTATTGTCCGGCCCATTTGGTCACCTCTTTCATTGGACTGTGTGTTTCACAAAAAGTCCGGACTACTTAAAGAAGGTAAGCAGATACCTATTGTTAAATAACTAAAGATCTGCACATTGGCTTTATTCAAATTAATTTTGTGAAACAACTGTCTGATGTAAGTGAACTAAATTATGAAACTATTATGAGTAGATAAGCACAATATTGTGACATGTAAACCTGTGGTGAATGTGATGTTAAACCTTGGTACCATTGAGTATTGTTTCTTTGACACATATCCAGAGAGATATGGCTAGGTTCTGAGAAAATACTGAAGTCCCCAGGCTAGGATCACCAGGGGTGAGAACTGGAGACACAGGGAATTATTGGATAAGGGCGTTGGCTACTGACACATATCCATCGAGATATGGCTAGGATCAGAGGAGCGCCAAAATTTTAGTTGAGTATTGTTTCTTTGACACATATCCAGAGAGATATGGCTAGGTTCTGAGAAAATACTGAAGTCCCCAGGCTAGGATCAACAGGGGTGAGAACTGGAGACACAGAGAATTATTGGCTAAGGGCGTTGGCTACTGACACATATCCATCGAGATATGGCTAGGATCAGAGGAGCGCCAAAATTTTAGTTGAGTATTGTTCCTTTGACACATATCCAGAGAGATATGGCTAGGTTCTGAGGAAAATACTGAAGTCTCTGGACCTCAAATGGTGGAACTGTGAGATACAGGGATTAATTGATCAAAGTGTAACGTTGTGGCACATATCCACTGAGATACGGCTAGGATCATAACGGGCACTTACATTTTAGATAGTGTTACGCTACTGACACGTATCAGAGGGCTAGATACGGCTAGGATCAGGGGGACACTGGGTGTTGTTGTATGCATGAGTGCGCGAATGATCACAGACGAAATAAAATAGTGAATAGGGGTTATTAAAAATAATAAACCTGTATATTAAGACGTCTGTGGCTGTCCAAACTGTATAATTTGTGAATAACTGTTGGGTTTGTGGTTGCTTAAACCGTATAACCCGTTAATAACAAATGGGAATATGAAGGTAAAATAATGAATAACTAGTATGACTAAACTGAAACGTTTGAACTGATATAATTGAATTGTAATGTTTAATGTTTGACATAGCATAACACTGGTTTTAAATAAGTAAATTGAAGTAATATGGTTAAGAGCTTGATTTGATATAACAACCATTGGTTAAATAATTGAAACACTTGGGTTTATTCGTTTGATTTACCATTTGATGTGTAGCGCTTGATTTGATATAACAACCATTGGTTAAATAATTGAAACACTTGGGTTTGTTCGTTTGATTTACCATTTGATGTGTAGCGCTTGATTTGAGATAATAACCATTGGTTAAATAATTGAAACACTTGGGTTTATTCGTTTGATTTACCATTTGATGTGTGGCGCTTGATTTGATATAACAACCATTGGGTAAATAATTGAAACACTTTGGTTTATTTGTTTTGATTTACCATTTGATGTGTGGCACAGTAAGAACACTGCTTTCAAACAATTAGACTGAAATAATTCGGTTTATCGTTTAAATATAAACGTGCACCAACTTTAACTAATTAGGTGGGAATTATTTGATTTAAATAAATAGACTAAAGTACCTTAATTAACGGCAGAATATTGAAAACACTAAAACAAGAAACACAGCTCCTCAGAGGACACGGAAGGTAGAGTTGCGAGGGGAGGGGCTGGAGAGAGCGAAAGTGTGGCTTTTGGAGCCAGGAAAGACTGGGAGTTGGCTGGGAACGCCACACGGGGTGATTATTTGAGAGGTGCATGTGGGTTTCTGACGAGGGATGTTCTAAACTTGCTCACCCGAACGTAGACGTACAACATGGGTGAGAAAGTAGAGAACATTTACATTTGCATTTTTGGTAATTTGGCAGACGCTTTTGTCCAGAGCGATTTATGGGAGCAATTGGGGTTGAGTGACTTGCTCGAGGGCACATCGGCAGATTTTTCGCCTGGTCGGTCGGGGATTGGAACCGGCGACCTCTCGGTTGTTGGCGCGGCGCTATTGGTCACTAAGCTGCCTGCCGGCCCAAATGAGTTTAAGGTTGTGGCGTTGTTGGATCATGTGATGGTGGAATAAACTGACCATAACTAATGTTGTTTTAGACGTAATGTATAATATAGTACAAAGCAGATGGAGGGTTCAATTGAACTAATTATCATGGTAGAGCTAACGTAGTACAGTGAGGGAACTTCATTTTGTGTTAGAGGGTAAGATGAGAAATCATTGTAATATGCTATTGGTGGAAATCTATTTATCATTTCAAGGCATGGAGTAACAATCTGCATTTATGAGTGTAAATTCCACTGCTGATGTGTTGATTGAATGGGTACGATGGAGTATTTGGTATTCAGAGTATTCAGAGGAATGGTTATCACTAGGGAAATGGATAAAACAGGGGAAAAACATTACTGACTGGCAGAATACACCAAATGGGGATCAGTATGGCCACTCCACTGGGAGATATAGAAGAATGTTAAATTGGAGAGCAAAAACCCTGCCCGGGGTCCACTTGGAGACAAGTTTTAACGGATGACAGGAAGAGATTTTCTTAACTCAGGAACAGGAGGCTGAGTTAGCAGCAATTCCGTTCAAATTATGGTCACAAGGACCAGCAGATGTAGGACTAATTAAGGGGGTAGCTCCAGTACAAGTGATTCCTCGATCCGATAATAGACCATAACAAAAGCAATACCCTATGAAACCAGAAGCAATAAAAGGGATAACACCTACATTTCAGCATTTACTTAAGGGAGGGGTGATAATTCCTGGAGATGAGGCACAATGCAACTCTCCAGTATTTCCTGTTAAAAAGGCGGCACCTAGCGCCGACTGGAGGATGGTCATGGACTTGCAGGGGGTTAATAGAAATATAATTCCCAGAGCTCCATGTGTACCAGATCCACATACATTGCTGAACCAATTGAAACCAGAGAACTCCTATTTTACAGTGATAGATTTAGCTAATGCTTTCTTTAGTATCCCAGTTCATCCGGATAGTCAGGGGTGGTTTGGCTTTACTTTTCAGGGAAGGAAATGGACTTACGCTAGGATGCCTCAAGGCTACTCGGAAAGTCTTACAATCTTTGTCCAGGCTATAACTAGGAATTTGGGAAAGTTTGAACCTGGGGAAGGAAGCCAAAAATGTTAGTTTATGTAGATGATATTCTATTGGCTAATCCCACTCAGGAGGGATGTAAGAGGGATACAACCCAATTGTTAACCTTCCTGGCAGAACAGGGACACAAAGTGAGCAAAAAGAAACTTCAACTTTGGCAGAGCGAGGTCATTTACCTAGGACACACTATAACTCAGGAGGGGCGAATGTTAAACGCATCCAGGAAAACTGCTGTACTTGAAGCGCCAAAACCGTTAAACAAAAAACAAATGATGAGCTTTTTGGTAATGATAAACTGCTGTAAAGCTTGGGTACTCCATTTTGTACTGCATACGGGTAAATTAAGTGATCTTATCTATGGGAAGGCAATGGCAGCCCATGGTAAAATCATTTGGAACTCTAAGGAGGCATACATACATCAGGGATGTTATCCAAATGGTAGAGAGTAAAGAGGGATATGACATTGGTCGTGATTTAAAGATGATGAGGTTTTTTGGTGGGCTATTAGATATAACTGGGTTAATCATGAACATAGAGGTTTTTATTCTTTGTTGCTAGACAGAAGACTTAGGTGACCTAAATATGGACTTGTCATGTCCAACAATCAGTCTTCAGGTCAAGCCCGGGAGAGCCTGGGTAGAACAGAGTTTGAACTAAACATGAGTGTTTTTACATTTAACATTTACATTTAAGTCATTTAGTAGACGCTCTTGTCCAGAGCGACTTACAGTTAAGTGAGTGCATACATTTTTCATACCATTTTTCATACCATACAAGATAAGAGATTGATGATTGGATTACTAATTGATTCTGAACTGGATGAAAGTCGAATTTAGCTGCCATAAAAGACAAAGGAAGTGGGAGGAGCAATAAAGAAGCAAAAGACAATCTCAAAAATGAAAGGCATGGCAATTGGATGATAAATTACCTAAGGGATGGTTTAGGAAGGTGGTAATATTGACACATGGGCAAATCATGTGTCAAAAAGGGGGAGTGATAGGATTAAATAATAATGATAGGATTAAATAATAAATATATATAAAAAAAACAACAACAATAGAAATTGAGAGCTCAACATGTATGTGTGAAGATAGTTTATTAACCACACCCGTATGTCAGAGGTTTTGTGCCCCACAGGTGAACTAAAGGAGAAGGTGACCCACTCTATCTCACCAGGAGACTGGGTGTGGATCCAGTCCCTAAAAGAAGAAAAACTGGAAGCAGGCCTGTTGGGAAGGGCCCTACCAAGTCCTATTAGATCCACCTGGGTGCATGTCACATACTGCAAAAAGGTAAACCCAGTTACACCTGATGAACAAACACAGAGTTAGGAGAAAGAACCGATCACCACTAGGGCTCGGGGGTTGGCTCCTTAACGAAGATTCCCTTACCCTGTCTGATCATCCCTGTGTGAGTTCGGTAGAAGGTGAAGCAATGGGTTGGCGTCTGACATGTTCTCAGGGCGAGGGTGGGGATTCACAGGTCTCCCGACGGTAGGTAGCTGTCTGATTGTGGGGGCCATATTCCTAACACACTCAGACCCTCCTGATCAGCCAGAAGTAGTAGTTAACCTAACACAAGTTGATAAAATAATACCTGAGCACAGTCTACGAAGGCATAGGAGACAGCTAGACGTAGGGAAAGGGGAAGTACTAGGGACTTTAGGGAAGGACATCACCATATGTACAGTGGGGGAAAAAAGTATTTAGTCAGCCACCAATTGTGCAAGTTCTCCGACTTAAAAAGATGAGAGAGGCCTGTAATTTTCATCATAGGTACACGTCAACTATGACAGACAAAATGAGAAAGAAATATCCAGAAAATCACATTGTAGGATTTTTAATGAATTTATTTGCAAATTATGGTGGAAAATAAGTATTTGGTCAATAACAAAAGTTTCTCAATACTTTGTTATATACCCTTTGTTGGCAATGACACAGGTCAAACGTTTTCTGTAAGTCTTCACAAGGTTTTCACACACTGTTGCTGGTATTTTGGCCCATTCCTCCATGCAGATCTCCTCTAGAGCAGTGATGTTTTGGGGCTGTCGCTGGGCAACACGGACTTTCAACTCCCTCCAAAGATTTTCTATGGGGTTGAGATCTGGAGACTGGCTAGGCCACTCCAGGACCTTGAAATGCTTCTTACGAAGCCACTCCTTCGTTGCCCGGGCGGTGTGTTTGGGATCATTGTCATGCTGAAAGACCCAGCCACGTTTCATCTTCAATGCCCTTGCTGATGGAAGGAGGTTTTCACTCAAAATCTCACGATACATGGCCCCATTCATTCTTTCCTTTACACGGATCAGTCGTCCTGGTCCCTTTGCAGAAAAACAGCCCCAAAGCATGATGTTTCCACCCCCATGCTTCACAGTAGGTATGGTGTTCTTTGGATGCAACTCAGCATTCTTTGTCCTCCAAACACAACGAGTTGAGTTTTTACCAAAAAGTTCTATTTTGGTTTCATCTGACCATATGCCATTCTCCCAATCCTCTTCTGGATCATCCAAATGCACTCTAGCAAACTTCAGACGGGCCTGGACATGTACTGGCTTAAGCAGGGGGACACGTCTAGCACTGCAGGATTTGAGTCCCTGGCGGCGTAGTGTGTTACTGATGGTAGGCTTTGTTACTTTGGTCCCAGCTCTCTGCAGGTCATTCACTAGGTCCCCCCGTGTGGTTCTGGGATTTTTGCTCACCGTTCTTGTGATCATTTTGACCCCCACGGGGGTGAGATCTTGCGTGGAGCCCCAGATCGAGGGAGATTATCAGTGGTCTTGTATGTCTTCCATTTCCTAATAATTGCTCCCACAGTTGATTTCTTCAAACCAAGCTGCTTACCTATTGCAGATTCAGTCTTCCCAGCCTGGTGCAGGTCTACAATTTTGTTTCTGGTGTCCTTTGACAGCTCTTTGGTCTTGGCCATAGTGGAGTTTGGAGAGTGACTATTTGAGGTTGTGGACAGGTGTCTTTTATACTGATAACAAGTTCAAACAGGTGCCATTAATACAGGTAACGAGTGGAGGACAGAGGTGCTTCTTAAAGAAGGAGTTACAGGTCTGTGAGAGCCAGAAATCTTGCTTGTTTGTAGGTGACCAAATACTTATTTTCCACCATAATTTGCAAATAAATTCATTAAAAATCCTACAATGTGATTTTCTGGATATTTTTTTCTCAATTTGTCTGTCATAGTTGACGTGTACCTATGATGAAAATTACAGGCCTCTCTCATCTTTTTAAGTGGGAGAACTTGCACAATTGGTGGCTGACTAAATACTTTTTTTCCCCACTGTATGTCACCATGTACATCCTGGGACTATGTAGTTGCTCATACCGAGCGGGGGGGATATGTAAATCTCCATACACAGTTTAGGGACAGGTGTAGTATTGTGAAAGTAGGGAATTACCAGACATGGCAGTGCAACCCATAGAAGGGTAGGTACTGTCTGAAAGTCTGAAGTACGCAAAAACAGGTTTATCCTCCATGCAAGCCACCTGGGAATGTGGTGAAAGAGTCTTGTAGTAACTTGAACTATCTGTATCCCCCGATAACAAAGTCATTCCGACCTAGGTTGCCTACGTTTGAAGTCTCAGGGGGTTCTAATTGTTTTTCTAGGACTAGTAAGATAGGATACAGAGTAGGGCATCTTAGCTCCTGCTCCCACACAGAGAATATCACAACTAAAAGAGACCATGACTAATCTCTCCTCTTTGTTGCAGCCAGAGGATTTTAGGAACCAAAACCAGGCCCATGCTGACATCTGATGGTTGTGTGGTGATAACTGATTGTGAACTCACCTACATATGTAAACAATCAAACGTGTCAGAGACTGGTGAGTTGTCACGTAGAAAGTAGGACCTCCTCCCAGGATCCTTTGATGAAAAGATATATATATTGATGGGATAGGAGTATCTAGAGGGGTTCCAGAACAATTCAAAGCTAGGAATCAGATCGCAGCTGAGTTTGAATCAAGTCTTTTTTGGTGGTCAACAATTAATAAAAACGTAGATTGGATAAATTATATTTTTTTTTTTGAGAACTCTGTTTATTAAGTTTTACACACACACAGACAAGACAAAGCAATATAAATAATATACTCAACTAGACAAAAGTACAAATAATACATATATAAAATAAAAAAAATAAAAATAAAAAAAAAATAATAATAATAATAACTTTAAAGATACCATACTTTAGACAAGTTAAACACACCAGGCAGAAGGCTACAAAAGGTTAAAGGGCAATCTATAGTATAGGGACAGAGCAAACACCTCACCATTGTTCCTGTAAACAGTTAAGGGATGGGGTGGAGAAATGCAACCACTCACAGACAGTCAAGGCCACAGACCAATCATCCACTGGACCAAAAATAAAAAGTTACAATGCTTTAAAATAAAAAATGAATATTGATAATTTTATGTAGGCGTGAACAGAATTAAAAAATAAAAATAACTGGGAAAAACAAGCTCACACCTTAGTCTCTGCCCGGGCGAGATGAACAAGGCATCCGCAGGTCACAATCAATAAGCACATCAACCTTAATGCCCCCACCCCCACCCCAGAAAAAAACACAGAGAAATGCTCATCCAACCCCTAAGTCACAGGGGGGTCAAATACAGACTTATTTTGGTTTTAATAGGAATGCTATCCGAGGATGGACTGTTTAAAGTAAGACCGGAATGGAGCCCAAGCCTCATTAAACAGTTTGGGGTTCCCACGTGAATTGAATTTAATTTTTTCTAGTTTCAGAGAGCACAACACGTCTCTCACCCAATATTTATAAGATGGGGGAGCTGCCATCTTCCAGTTCTGTAGTATTAGCCGTCTAGCTAAAAGAGTTGTATAAGCAACAGTGTCCGACTGGATTCTTGACAGGGGGGTGCTTATGGGCAGTACTCCAAAAAGGGCTGTAAGGGAGAGGGATCTATAACAGTGTTATATATATCAGAGAAACATTTAAATATTAATTCCCAGAAACCTGACAGTTTATGACAGCCCCAGAACATATGCAACAGTGTGGCCGGTTCAATTTTACATCTGACACAGGTAGGATCAAAATCAGAGAATATTCTTCCAAGTCTGGCCCCAGACCAGTGGATACGGTGAACCACCTTGAATTGAATGAGGCTGTGTCTAGTGCTAAAAGAGGACGAATGCACCCTGCGCAGCACAGATTCCCAGGTGTCTTCCCCAAGTTCCTCCCCCAAATCCTTTTCCCATCGAGTCTTTAAAGGCACCAAAGAAGGGTTCTGTAAGTCATGAATGATTGTATATACATCTGAAATTGCGCCCCTAGGAAGCTTGTTCAGCTCCAGGATGCTCTCTATAGCTGTATTCACAGGCCTATGGGGAAATTCAGGTGTGTTAGCTCTGACAAAGTTCCTAGTCTGGAGATAGCGGAAAAAGTGGGATTGGGGGAGGTTGAACCTTTCCTGTAGCTGAGCAAAAGAGGCAAATGTATCATCAAAGAATAATTGGGCTAGTGAGGAGAGGCCTAGTGAGTGCCAGATGTCAAAAGCCCCATCATTCAAAGATGGAGGAAATAAAATGTTCTGATTGATTGGGCCTGATAGAGAAAAGCCTCGGAGGCCAAAGGCTAAGCGGAACTGATTCCAAATTTTAAGAGACTGCTTTACAATTGGGTTGACACACCTTTTGCCTAGGGACACTGGGAGAGACAGGCACAACACAGAAGAAAGTGCAGCAGGTTTACACGATTCAGACTCCATCTGGACCCAGATTGGTCTAGGGCCAGTAGGATCAGTCTGCAGCCAGTACAGAAGGGCTCTGAAATTTGCAGCCCAATAGTATGTCTGAAAATTTGGTAGAGCTAAACCCCCCCAATGACTTAGGCTTCTGTAAATGTTTTCTACCAATCCGTGGTACCTTGCCATCCCAAATAAAATGCATGAATGTTTGATCCAGTGAAATAAAAAAAGATTTTGGAATAAAAATGGGTAGACATTGAAATAAATATAGAAATTTGGGCAACACACTCATTTTAATGACATTAATCCTTCCGATAAGAGAAAGAGGTAGCGCATTCCAAAAAGCAAAAGATTGTTTCAAACTGTCTGCTAGAGCAACCAAGTTTTCCTGAAACAGATTTGAATATTTCCTTGTCACTTTAACTCCCAAGTAGGTGAATTGATCCCGGACAATCCTAAACTGAGAGCTTGTAAAAGAGCACTTTAAAGCAGCCTTGTTTACAGGAAAAAGCTCACTCTTGCCTAGATTCAGCTTGTACCCTGAGATTGATCCAAACCTTTTAAGAACAGATAAGGCGCGTGGCAATGAGGTATCAGGGTTAGAGATAAACAAAAGGAGGTCATCCGCATATAGCGAGACTTTCTGCTCTGAGCCCGTCCGGATTATTCCTTGAATGGCATCATTAGAGCGTAATGCAATGGCGAGAGGTTCGATTGCCAAAGCAAACAACAAGGGGGAGAGTGGACAGCCCTGTCTGGATCCCGCGGTGCAAGGGAAAATAGTCAGAGGACAAGTTGTTAGTCCGTACCGAAGCCATGGGGGAAAAATAAAGAATCTTTATCCACGCAATGAATTTGGGGCCAAAGCCAAATCTATAAAGGGTGGCTGTTAGGTAATCCCACTCAACGCGGTCAAACGCTTTTTCTGCATCAAGTGAGACCACCACCTCTGGGTCCTCCGACGCAGGGGAGTACAGTATATTCATAAGGCGCCTAATATTGAAAAATAAATGCCTATTTCTCACAAAGCCAGTCTGGTCAGAGTGTATTACTTGATGCAGCGAGCCTTCCATACGGATGGCTAAAAGCTTGGCTAGGATTTTGTAATCACAGTTTAAAAGCGAGATTGGGCGAAAGGATCCACATTCCAGAGGGTCTTTGTTTTTCTTTAATAGTAATGAAATTGAAGCTTGATAAAGACTAGGCGGTAGCTTTGAGGTATTAAGGCACTCTGCAAATAGTCGAGACAAGAACGGGCAAAGCAGACCAGAAAACGTCCTGTAAAATTCGGTTGGAAAACCATCCGGACCCGGTGATTTACCTCTTTTCATTGCGGACACTGCTGTTGCAATCTCCTCAGGTGTAAATTCTTCTTCTAGATAGTCATGGGTGTCTGTATCAATTGAAGGCATATTCAGGCCATTAAAGAAGGAATCAATCAGCAAAGGGTCTTGAGGGGATTCAGAGGTGTATAGCGCAGAATAAAATTGTTTGAATTGATCATTGATCTCTTTATGTATAACTGTGGTGGCACCAGACGGGGTCCTTATTTGTGGGATTAAACGTGAGGCCTCAGATTTACGGATCTGATGTGCAAGGAGTTTACTGGCCTTGTCGCCTTGTTCATACACTCTGTACCGAGCTCGCAAGAGTAGCTGTTCAGCTTGCCTGGTAGAAAGCTCATCAAATTCAGATTGGAGTAGTTGGCGCTCTTTATGCAGATCAGAGGAAGGAACCGTGGCATACTTCTCATCCAATGTGGCTATGGATTCGCTCAGGTCCCGAAGTCGCTGAGAGCGAACTCTGTTTTGGTTGGCTGTATAAGAAATAATTTGGCCACGTAGGTATGCTTTGAGAGACTCCCATATGGTAGAGCAGGACATACCTGGTGTTGAATTAGTTTCTAGGAATAAGGTGATTTCAGAAGAAATGAAACTGACAAACTCCTTATCTGAGAGTAAAATGGGGTTAAGACGCCATTGATAACACATAGGAGGTCGCTGGGGAAACTCTAGTTCAAGCACTAATGGTGAATGGTCCGAAATAACAATACTCTTGTAAGTACACTGCCGAAGGTTAGGCAAAAGTTTTTTGTCCAAAAAGAAGTAATCAATCCGGGAGTATGTTTGATGAACATGAGAATAAAAGGAATACTGTCTATCTGTAGGATGTAGGAAACGCCAGGCCTCAAACATGGCATATTTCTGAAGAAAGGCTTGAATAAGTAGGGCACATTTAGATGGGCCTGTAGTTGTTCGTGAGGACTTGTCAAGAACTGGGGACATTTTGCAGTTGAAATCCCCCTAAAATCAATAAATGAGAATCTAAATTGGGTATAGCAGACAAAAAGGAAGAAATGAAACTTGTGTCATCCCAATTGGGAGCATAAACACTAGCCAAAACAAGAGGGGTAGAAAACAGTTTACCGGTTACTATGACGTATCGTCCCTTAGGATCAGCGATAACCTCAGAAGCTACAAAGGGAGTGACTTTATCAACCAAAATGGCAGCCCCTCTTGATTTACTATGAAAGTTAGAGTGGAACACTTGACCAACCCAGTCCCTACGCATCCTAAAGTGCTCACCAGTCCTCAAGTGAGTCTCTTGTAGAAATGCAACATTTGCATTCAAACCCTTTAAGTGTGTCAACACCCTCTTACGTTTCACTGGGTTATTAACCCCTTTGGTGTTCCACGAAATGTATTTGATCGCATTGTTTCGGCCCCTCTGGGCATTCCCGTTATACAACCCCGTCATTAGAGCATAGAATGGAAAAGCAATGAGCGCCCAGAAACCCCAGAATAACTTGTCTCAGAGTAATAATGTACGGTGGTAGATGTTGAGAAAAAGTACCGAAAAAAAACAAAAAAGACAGAATGACAACATTAGAACTGAACAATTCAACCCCTCCCCCCACCCCCTCCCCCATCCCAGACAGTACCTCCCCAAACGAGGTACAAGCCTAAATAGAGCATGTTCTCTTCGCACAGTATGTCTGTGAGAGTGCGGTCTTAAACCTAAACCCACAGTCCCGCTCTTTAAAGTCGTGTTTTGTTAGTGGATCAAACAGCAAAAAGAGATAATCATTTTTTAAATAAAAGAAATTAAGGTGAATCCCTTGTGCAGACGAAATTACAAAAGCACCACTTGTAGATGTATATAATTATAATTATATTCCCAGTCTTATAACAGGCATTTGAGAGAGAAAATAAAGAAAATAAATAGAATGTGTAACGGCTCTCAGCCGAAAACCTAATTTGAAGTAAGGAAATCTTAGTAAGACAATCAAAGAAGATAATAATTATTATTATTATAATAGTTGTCTAGTTGAATGCTGAGACAACTTACAACCAAGACCAAAAAAACTACGTGTGCGCAACGTTTAACGCTTGCTGGGCATAAATGACGCTCTGAGCCTTAAAATTTAAGTGAAGACCCCAAAAAACGTGTCGCCTCGGGAAGCATTTACTGTTTACTGGGTCAATGCAAACGGATGCAGTAAGCAAATAACCAAGAATATTTTGAGTCACTGAGACACTATGTAAACAAACTGAATAGGTGAGCAAGACAGCCTAGAAAACACAGGAGTATAGTAAAACCGCAATACAATGAGATTAAAATGACTGAATGCTTGTAAGGCAAGCACACTAGATGATCAAAACATTAGATCACATCAAATAAGCCTGAATGGGTACGCCAACCCCCCAACTATACAAAATTAGCATGTTGTAGCTAAACATAGTTGTACCACAGGTGGGTTACTTACTATCCACAGTTCGCTAGCAATGCTGAACTATGAGCAAGTTCAAGACTTCTTGATGTGACGTTGAATGTGAGAGAGAGCCTCATCCGGAGATTCAAATGTGTAGTCTTTACCATCATGAGATAGCCATAAACGGGCCGGGAATCGCAGTCCATACTTCACACCTGGATGGTCCCGAAGTAGTCGTTTGGCCTGTCCGAAAGCTGCGCGCTGCCTGGAAACAGTGGGGGAGTAGTCCTGGTAGATGGAGAAGCTCTGTCCTTGAAAGCTCAGAGTGGTATTGCGGGCTCGTCGGAGAATCTCCATCTTCTCATGGAAAAAGTGCACTCGAAGAATTATGTCACGGGGCCTCTCCCCATCCCGGGGCTTTGGGCGCAGCGACCGGTGGGCACGATCAATCAGGGCTTTTCATCCAAGGCTAGAACATCCTTCAGCAGCCCAGAAACGAAATCCGTGGCGCGAGGCATTTCCGCCGACTCTGGGACTGATACCAGTCTCAGGTTATTGCGGCGAGAGAATCCCTCCAAACTTACACAGCTCTCCTTCACCTTTTTCAAGTCCGCAGCTAGGCGTTTCACGTCAGCCTCCAGGGATGTAGTTAAGTCGGAGACATTTGTAGCGAAGGTCTCCAGTGCTGCAATCGTTGTAGTGTGCGACTCCATTGTTGTTTTGAGTGATGCGATTGCCGGCACCGTCTCGTTCCGCAGGATGGTTAGATCTGCTTTTAAAGTATCAGAAACCTCCTTTATTCGGGCCTCAATCGTAGCAACCACCTCCGTTTTCATTTCAACTATCTCAGAGCGTAGTAGTTTGATGGCCTCGAGAATGTTCACTTCAGCGCCGCCAGGCTGGCCGCCCCTCCGGGTAGAGTATCAGTCCCCGGGTCGTCAGGCTCAGGGGAGGCGGTGATGAGAGTGTGTCTTGTAGGCCGGGTTTTCTCAAAGTCATGTTTTTGGCCTTATGTTTCGTCGACATGCTGATATTTGGAAGTAAAGTAGTCTTGGTTTTTACGGGAAGGGATCACCAAAATAATATATGAAAATAAATACGGTTTTGCTGCAAAATTCACATAAACTTTAAAAATACCACGGGAGCAAACGGAAAACACGTCAGTCGCACATGGCGTCCCTCCAATTCCCGATAAATTATATTTACTATAACCAGCAAAGATTTATAAACCACACTCGTGATGCATTAAAGGGATTAGCTGAACAGTCAGCGGCAACTAGCTTAATGACATGGCAGAATAGAATAGCTTTAGATATGCTTTTGGCTGAGCGGGGCGGAGTTTGTGTTCTGTTTGGATCTATGTGCTGTATTTTCATCCTCAAACAACATAGCACCGGACGGGTCCGTGACAAAAGAGCTTCAGGGGAGTAACTACGCTGACGAATGAACTGGCTGAGAACTCTGGTATTGATAGCTCCATAAACGGTTGGTTTGATAACATATTTGGTAAATGGAAAACTATTGTTGTAACTATTCTGGGTGAAGTTATAGCTTCTATGGGTATACTTGTTCTTTGTGGATGTTGTCTTATTTCCTGTGTCTGAGGTTTGGTGGGAAAGGAGATGGGGAAGGTGGTTTCCCAACAGATGGTGAGATACGGCCCAATCCTGGACTCCGACCTAAGGAATGAAGGATATGACCTACCAGGCTTGGTGGAGTGACACTAGAGGGTGTCTAAAGGGGGCCAAAATTTACTTCTCTGTTTTGTGTTTTATGTTTTAATAATCTTATGTTTTGTGTTCTATTAATCCTGTGTTTTATGGTTTGAAGTTCCTTGGTGACTGGTAACAATTTGCAAGTTGGGTGTAGATGGACTGAGGGTTTTAATTTTTTAGTATCATTATGGCCTATTAATAAAAGTGTGATTCTTTTTGTTTGTATTGTATTATAATGAATGACACCCTGTGTTTTCTTATTTTTTGAATCACACCCTAGTGGGTGTGAAAAGGGGGATTGTGAGAGATTTATTATTCTCCTAATTGATGGGATGACTAATTTAGAAAGAATGCATTCTTGACTGGGCTAATGTAGGTTGTGTCACCTGGCAAGCTGTGATTGATGTGAAGAGCTGTTTTAGGGGGTAAAATGAGATAAGGATTTGTGTCTCCAAATACTAGACTATACTGGTTCTTTGTGATCTGTGAACCTTCCTTGGACGTAGGAATGGTGTCTAGGGGAGCTGGCTCTTCTCATTATGACAGGTTGTTATGATAAACGTATGCCTGGTAACAGAAGAGGCGGGGAACAGCCAGTGCGCCAACGGATAGGCTGAGTAAGTCTAAACCACGCTCAAGTCTCTACTCTGATTGGCCAGCAGAGAGGTGGGAAACTCTCTCTGTAAGAGTATTTGAAGAACAATCTGAAACAATGGATTTAGTTCTCTGAAGTGCCCTGCGAGGTATTTCAAAGAGCCCGTATGTCACACCCTGGCTCTGGGACTCATTATGTTGAGCCAGGGTGTGTTCATTCTATGTTTTCTGTTTCTATGTTGGGTGTTCCGTGTTCGGTCATTGTCACTGAGGACTTCGCGAGTCGTTTATTGTTTTGTTATTTCGTGTGTATGCTTTAATTAAATAAAGCAAGTATGTTCGCTACTAACGCTGCGCTTTGGTCCACTCATTCATACGACGTTCATGATAGAAAAACCCACCATAAAAGGACCAAGCAGCGAGTCCAGGAGCAGGCAGACTGGACATGGGAGGAAGCGCCAGGAAAGGAGATGGAGAGGCTGGCGATGGCCCAGGTGGGCAAATCGTGGTCCTGGGAGGACATGCTCGGGGGCAAGGGACCTTGGGGTAGGATTAAGGCCCTGGCGAGAGAGGAGCAGCGGCGTCAGCAGTGCCATCGTCGGACGGACGAGAGGCACCCCCAATAATTTTTTAGGGGGGGGCACACGGCATGGGCGACTGGGCAGCAGGAGGCTGCCACAGGGCGAAATGGGAGACGAGGAGAGAAGGCCACCGGGTTACGGGAGCCATTGGCGAGAGGAGGGAAGGAAGTTGTAGAGGCACGGCGAGAGGTACTGAGGTGTATTGCCAGTCCGGTCCGGCCCGTTCCTGATCCCCGTTTAAGGCCAGTGGTGTGTGTTCCCAGTACGGTCCGGCCTGTTCCTGCTCCACGCACCAAGCCTACGGTGTGCGTCGCCAGCCCAGTCCGGCCTGTCCCTGCTCCACGCACCAAGCCTACGGTGTGCGTCGACAGCCCAGCCCGGCCTGTCCCTGCTCCACGCACCAAGCCTACGGTGTGCGTCGCCAGCCCAGCCCGGCCTGTCCCTGCTCCACGCACCAAGCCTACGGTGTGCGTCGTCAGCCCAGCCCGGCCTGTCCCTGCTCCACGCACCAAGCCTACGGGGTGCGTCGCCAGCCCGGCCCGGCCTGTCCCTGCTCCACGCACCAAGTCTACGGTGCGCGTCGCCAGCCCGGTCCGGCCTGTTCCTGCCACTCGCACCAAGTCTACGGTGCGAGTCGCCAGCCCGGCCCGGCCTGTTCCTGCCACTCGCACCAAGCCAGGGGTGCGAGTCGTCAGTCCGGCACAACCCGTGCCTGGGTCATCGGTGCCAATTCAGGTACCGCTCTACTGCTCCACTAAGGAGCTGAAGCCTACCGCTCCTGCTACGTCCAGTCCAGCTCCAGCCAGCGGGGCCAGACCGGACCAGGGGCGCTATGGGGGTTTGTTGGAGGGTGGTGGGCAAGCCCGAGCCGGAGCCGCCGCCGAGGAGGAATGCCCACCCAGCCCTCCCCTGTTTTGCTCGTATTTAGGCGCGGTCGCATTCCGCGCCTTTAGGGGGGGGTACTGTCACACCCTGGCTCTGGGACTCATTATGTGGAGCCAGGGTGTGTTCATTCTATGTTTTCTGTTTCTATGTTGGGTGTTCCGTGTTCGGTCATTGTCACTGAGGACTTCACGAGTCGTTTATTGTTTTGTTATTTCGTGTGTATGCTTTAATTAAATGAAGCAAGTATGTTCGCTACTAACGCTGCGCTTTGGTCCACTCCTTCATACGACGTTCGTGACACCGTATATACGAAACATCATATTTACCATTGAAGGTTTTTGCATTAATTAAAATAACTAGTATATCTTAGAAGTCGTGTTGACCTCTTTTGTTCCTAATGCCAGATTTGAATTGACGCAACTTTGACAGTACTGAGAAAAATAATGCCCTGGTTGAGGATAATATTGAAGGGAGTGACAATGAAGAGCCTATTGAGAAACAAAAAATGTCTGGAATGGTTGGAAACATTGGACAGTTTGATGAAAGTAGGTGTCCATTCAACCTTTTTATGTGAATAAAGTACATGTCGGATAAAAAATGTCATGACAGGCCTGATGGAAACCGAAAATTTGTCGGTGAACATTCCAAATGTCGACAAAAGAAATTACACTAGACAAGGTGGGATTTTTTTGTGTCTGTAAAATTATGTGAGAAATGACGGTGGAAACGCTTTTATACACAAATATTGTTATAATAACCATCATATCGAACTAAACTTGGAGTCACACGTTGACATGTTGTGTCGTCCTCCCACTACAACTAATGATGAACTTGTCACGGATTCTGCCGAGGCTGCTCCTCCTCCTGGTTCGGGCAGGCTTCGGCGTTCGTCGTCCCCGGAGTACTAGCTGCCACCGTTGAATGTTTCTATGTGTGATTGCTTTTGTCTGTCTGTCACACCTGTGTCCGTTTGTGTCTGATTACGTGTGCTATAAGTTGCCTGTGTTGTATTGGTTAGGTTGTGTGTTGTTTTCCGCCTGTCCGTAGTGCTGCGTGTTTTGTATTTGTTTTCTTGTTTATTTGTTATACGCATGGTTTGCGTATTGCTCGCCTCGGTTTTGTTGTTGAGGCCGTTTACTGTATTTTTGGCCAGGTGTTTTCACAGTAAACTTTGTTGGACTAAACTTCGGTGTCCTGCGCCTGACTTCCACACTCCATACACCTCAGCTCATGACAGAACTTCACAGGATGGTGAAAGTACAAGGTGATGAGCTTGATGCTCCTTTCCAATAAATATCGAGGGTTTTATTCTGGTGACAATGATCATTGATGCTTGGCTGCCGTTTGAAAAATAAAAATGATCTCGCTCTTTTGTCCATAATAATCTCATCATGTAGGCCATACCCACACTGTATCTGCAAGCTTTTGGCTAGAGTGCATGTGCCAATACCAGAATGGGCACACTCGCTTTACAACAAAAAAAAATTGTGAGAAAACCAAATGTATTTTTATGTGCACTAAGTCATCAGAGACAGCCTTTTATCCGCAACAGGTCAATTTGATGGAAACACATCTCTGGTAGAAACATTTGCATATTGTTTTCATGTAGATTTTTGAATATTTGCATGAAATCTGTCGCCAATTGGATGGAAACCTAACTACTGATGAGGAAAACATTTTGCCTACACAGCCTGCTACAGCCAGACAGGCCAGGTAATAAGACATATGGGGATATTGTGGAAATTCTGAAAGGACACTTTTCACCAAAACCACTATTTATTGCTTAAAGGTTTAGGTTCCGCAGAAGATATCAGGAAGAGGGAGAATCAGTGAAAATGTTTGCTGCTGTGATAAAGAAACTATCAGAGCACTGTGAGTTTAAAGATGCGAGGAAGCATTCGTGAAATCTGAGGTACTGATGCACTTCGACCCGTCATTGCCCATCCAACTAGCTTGTGATGCTAGTGCGTATGGTGTGGGAGTAGTCGTGTCCCATATAATGCCTTCCGGTAAGAGAAGCCGATCGCTTTCCAGGTTACCACTACCTGTGGACAAACCAGAGTCACGCCAAGTGAACATCTTCTACTTCAGACAAGTGGGAAAATGCATCAGTCACTTCAACACAAGTGCAGAGAAACACAAGAAACGACCCGGTGTTATCTGAAGTGATAGACATATTATCAAAGGTAAAGTTGCTCCAAAACTGAAACCTTACCTTTCCAGGAGAACTGAGCTGTTCCTCATGTCAGAAGGTGCACAACGTACCTCAACTTGCACCTCTTCATCCGTGGGATTGGCAGGAGGAGGCATGGCAACGCATACATGTCGACTTCGCTGGTCCATTTGAAGACTGAATGTTTCTAGTGGTCATAGAGAGAGCTACGCACAAATTTCGACCTACTCAAACCTCAGAACGCAAAGAAGACAGGAGAGCCAAGTCAAATGTTGTGAACTGACAGCAAAGGACAGAGCTTTCGATCCTGGAGAAACGGTCTAAGCTAGGAACTTGCCTGGCTACCAAAACTCCTTGCTCCGGCCAAAGGCTACGGACGTTAGTTTCTTCTCCGCAATGAGTCTGGATCTGAGTACCTCCCCTAGGATTTCAAAACGTAAATCGCCTGATTGGTCCCAAAAACCGATGGGTTGGGCCAGAGCCAGAACGCACGTGGGTAAAGCAGCATTTGAAAATTCGTCATTGGCTTTGAAACTCTGATTGGTTAGAGATGATCCAATTGCTGACGACTTTGTTTTGTACAACACCCCTCATTTTGACCTCACCACAAACTACTTCAATGATGGCAGTCTCAGACTGAAGTATGTAGCGAACAATAGAGCAGTGGAAGAATTCAGCTTCAGTTGTCAGGCAAGCTAGGAACTACCTCAATGGACCAAAGTGGGTTCCTGCTACGGTCATTGCGCAGACTGGTCCTGTGTCCTACACTGTCCAGACTGCAATGAACGTCATCTGGAAAAGGCACACAGATCAGTTAATGTTGAGTAAAGCCACACCGACAGAACCAGCAGACGTGAGTAGTCCAGAACTATTACTGGGTGACACCCTGACCCAGCAGTGACAAAAGCTGCTCACATGCCTACACCTGTGTCAACGCCACAGTCTAAAGACATTGTTGTTGAGAGTCAGGTTGACTACCGTTACCATACGAGAGATAGGTGGGCACCTAGACGCTTGGACTTGTGAAACAGACTCTCCCGACAGTTCATTTAGGAGGGGAGGAGTTGTTGTGTATTGGGGTTGTGCCACAGAGCATCATGGGAGTTGTGGAGTGTGTCGAGATGATCACGTTCCAGATACATGTTTGAACTGAATTCCTAAAATAGTTGCAAGGGAGCAGCAAGCAGCCACGCAAAACGGTATTGAGTGGCAACCAATCTGCCCAATTAGCTGTTATGTTTCCATATGCCCACTTACACTGAGTGTACAAAACATTAGGAATGCCTAACTAATATTGAGTTGCACCCCCTTTGCCCTCAGAATAGCCTCAATTCGTTGGGGCATGGACATTACAAAGTGTCAAGTGTTCCACATGGATGCTGGCCCATGTTGACGCCAATGCTTCCTACAGTTGTGTCAAGTTGGCTGGTAGTGGATCTCAACTCCAAATAGCTAATGTCCAGTGTTTCCATTCCTTAGCCCACTGCAACCGCAGTTTCTTGTTTTTTGCTGAAAGAAGTGGAACTCTGTAAGGTCGTCGGCTGCCATACCCCTTTCGTGTGAAGGTACGATGAGTTGTGCATTATTTTATGGGTGTTTGGGCACCAATGTTGTACTGGACTGTCAGTTGACTAACTGTAGCCCGTCTGTTGCTCTAAACAATTCGCATCAGCCTCCTTTGTCCTCTTTCGTGAATGACCCATTTTCGACCACTGGCCGGCCGTTGGTTGGATGTCCAGATCTACTTCAGCACTAAACCCCTCCTCAACCCACCTCTGACCCACATTGAATCCTGCCTCTGCAATAAAAACCTGGATGCAACAAAACTTCCTCAAGCTCAACCATGACAAAACTGAACTCCTCATAGGCACCAAAACCACACTCAGCAAAGTTGGCAACCTCATCCTCACCATTGATGACACCATTGTTTCTCCTTCCCCCCACGCACGCAACCTTAGCGTTATCCTGGACTCTCCTTAGACCACCACATCTGACAGACAGTCAAATCCTCCTTCTTCCACCTCCTCAACATTGCCAAAGTCAGGTCCTCCCCCTCTTCTATTTATTTTTTAAATAAATAAAAAAAGTAGGACAAAACACATTCTCCCGTCTTGCCACTGAAACCCTCATCCATGCATTAATCTCTTCCCGTCTCGACTATTGCAACTCACTACTCTCTGACATCAACTCACTACTCTCTGACATCAACTCACTACTCTCGGACATCAACTCACTACTCTCTGACATCAACTCACTACTCTCTGACATCAACTCACTACTCTCTGACATCAAGTCATGCTCCCTCCATAAGCTTCAAAAGTCCATAGAGTACATCACCCCTGTCCTCCGTGAAATCCTCTGGCTCCCTTTCCACCACGTTACACCCCCCTTCTTCTCCCCTACCAACCCACACACTCACTCTGTTCTACCACAGCAGGCCACCTTGTCATCCCCAGGTCCAAGCTCCAGAGCTTCGGCGACAGGGCCTTCTCCAGGGTTGCGCCGAGGCTCTGAAACTCCCTTCCCCAATCAATCAAACAATATTTGTATTTTCCTAATTGGGAAATTTGTAGTGTAGTCAGGGTTACAACAATAAAAAAAACATTTAAAAACAGTGAGAACTATACAACAGATATACGCATAAGATAAATAGTGAGATCGGTTACAGTCTTAAAATCATAAAATAGAAGCAGTCTATGTGCAAATGTGCAGCAATAAACAGACATCATTTCATGATCTGTTGCTCTTGAGTTTGGGAAGTCTAAAATGACAACCTGAGTGGAGGAGCTCAAAATCGGCAAGGAGGGCATGATCAGGACAGTCAATGATACTGTTAGCTCTTCTCACCACTTACTTCCTGATCTACCACAGAGAGCTGTGCCTGTTGCACCCTGATGACCTGGCTGGCCATCTTTATGACCCTGTCCAGGCTGTTCTGGTTGCCAACATTATTATTACCAAACCAGGCCACCATAGAAAAATCAATAGCTCTGGTCCAGGGTGTTAGTGCGCTGCGCACATACCAACTGAGACTTATATAGTGTGTGTGTGTGGGGAATGTATTTCCTTTGATGTGATCCAATAAAAACAATTGTTCACAAAAAACAATGCACGCACAATGGGCACAGATGTCAGTTCAACGTCTAGTTTTGATTTATGTTTGGTTGAGTTGTCAACGAACAAGAATTCAACGTGAAATCAACAGAACATTTCACCATGTCATTGGATTTAGATTAAAAGTTGGTTGAGAAAAATACAAAATTCCCATATGTTGATTACTTTAAAAAAATGTTGATTCAACATCATCACATTACATTTTGGGGTTCAAATGACGTGGAAACAACGCTGATTCAACCGGTTTTTGCCCAGTGGGATGCACATGCGAAATTACCACGGGGGATGGGGGGACATGTCCCCCCCCATATTCAGAACAGGTGCATTCACCAACCCCCCCCCAATAATTTCTTTAAAATCCCTCCCCAGATAGCATATGAACACGTCATAAGCAATGGCAAAATGTGTAGAATTGCAGGAAATGAACTTTAACGGTCGACTTTGAGCACGAAAAACAGTCCAACTCCTCCTCTTTCAAAATGTTCAAACTAAAATGGGGTGTGCCTTTGGTGGTTCAACAATATGTAATTCTGGTCATGTGCGCCACGACCAACGTATAGTGGGGAGAACAAGTATTTGATACACTGCCGATTTTGCAGGTTTTCCTACTTACAAAGCATGTAGAGGTCTGTAATTTTTATCATAGGTACACTTCAACTGTGAGATACGGAATCTAAAAATAAAAAATCCAGAAAATCACATTGTATGATTTTTAAGTAATTCATTTGCATTTTATTGCATGACATAAGTATTTGATACATCAGAAAAGCAGAACTTAATATTTGGTACAGAAACCTTTGTTTGCAATTACAGAGATCATACGTTTCCTGTAGGTCTTGACCAGGTTTGCACACACTGCAGCAGGGATTTTGGCCCACTCAGACTTTCTCCAGATCCTTCAGGTTTCGGGGCTGTCGCTGGGCAATACGGACTTTCAGCTCCCTCCAAAGAGTTTCTATTGGGTTCAGGTCTGGAGACTGGCTAGGCCACTCCAGGACCTTGAGATGCTTCTTACGGAGCCACTCCTTAGTTGCCCTGGCTGTGTGTTTCGGGTCGTTGTCATGCTGGAAGACCCAGCCACGACCCATCTTCAATGCTCTTACTGAGGGAAGGAGGTTGTTGGCCAAGATCTCGCGATACATGGCCCCATCCATCCTCCCCTCAATACGGTGCAGTCGTCCTGTCCCCTTTGCAGAAAAGCATCCCCAAAGAATGATGTTTCCACCTCCATGCTTCACGGTTGGGATGGTGTTCTTGGGGTTGTACTCATCCTTCTTCTTCCTCCAAACACGACGAGTGGAGTTTAGACCAAAAAGCTCTATTTTTGTCTCATCAGACCACATTACCTTCTCCCATTCCTCCTCTGGATCATCCAGATGGTCATTGGCAAACTTCAGACGGGCCTGGACATGCGCTGGCTTGAGCAGGGGGACCTTGCGTGCACTGCAGGATTGTAATCCATGACGGCGTAATGTGTTACATAATCAATTTCACCCTTGGTTGGATGTCTTCAGTGTGCACCATCTGCAGCTGGATGCTTCTCGGAATTTCCCATCTCTTGTTCTATCAGTAGTAATGTTGAATGCAAACAACAGTGATGATCAATTTCTAGAACTTCATTGTCGTGTCAGAATATGGAGAATCATCCAGCTAGACTGTAATGGGGATTTGGGTTAGGGCATATCTCAATGGTAAGAAGTAGTAAGTGGCCTATGTATGTACATAGCAAATAAAATAACATCGCTGAATACAACAGGTGTAGACTTGCTTACTTTATGAGCCCTTAACCAACAATGCAGAGTTTTAAAAAAGTAAGAAACATTTGCTAAATGAACTAAAGGAAAGGACAAATAGCATGAAGGAAAGCATTTGATTAGAATAAATCAGCTAAATCAAGTAAGCTGATATTTGAAGCTGATTGGCCACACTTCAATCAGGATTTTTAAATGATTCCATAATCACTCCTGATGTGATTTTTTTTTTGCCTAGCTTAATTCAGTTCATACCCTCACATTATCTCTGTAAAAGTGTCACGCCCTGACTTATGGGACTCTAGTATGTTGAGTCAGGGTGTGGAGATCTATGTCATTATTTCTTTGTTTACTTTCTAGGTGTTTTATTTCTATGGTTGGCCGGGTGTGATTCCCAATCAGAGGCAGCTGTCGCTCGTTGTCTCTGATTGGGGATCATACTTAAGTAGCCTGGTTGCAATCATTAGTTGTGGGATCTTGTTCCGTGTGTAGGCTTGTTTTGTGTTTAGCCTGAGGACTTCACGGCACATTACGTTGGTTTGTTGTTTTGTTCGTGTGTTTATCGTTGAAATAAACATGTAGGCATTTCACGCTGCGCCTTGGTCTGACCCGTCCTTCAACGAACGTGACAAAAATTGAGTTGTCTAGTGCTGAAATACATTGTCTTTTAGATGTCAAAGACTATATGCAAATATATGCTAAAATGATCCAATCTATTAATTTAATTTCTGTTCCACAACAACAAGAAATTCTGTAAGATTTAAAGTAGCACCTCTTCCCCTGATGCTCGAGCATGGAACCCCTCTTTCCAACAAGGAATATTGAAAATAATAACAATGCAAATAGTCCGGGTAGCCATTTGATTAGCTGTTCAGGAGTCTTATGGCTTGGGGGTAGAAGCTGTTAAGAAGCCTTTTGGACCTAGACTTGGAGCTCCGGTACCGCTTTCCATGCGGTAGCAGAGAGAACAGTCTATGACTAGGGTAGCTGGAGTCTTTGACAATTTTTAGGGCCTTCCTCTGACACCGCCTATAGAGGTCCTGGATGGCAGGAATAATGGCCCCAGTGATGTACTGGACCGTACACACTACCCTCTGTAGTGCCTTGCGGTCAAAGGCCGAGCAGTTGCCATACCAGGCAGTGATGCAACCAGTCAGGATGCTCTCGATGGTGCAGCTGTAGAACCTTTTGAGGATCTGAGGACCCATGCCAAGTCTTTTCAGTCTCCTGAGGGGGAATAGGCTATGTCGTGCCCTCTTCGACTGTCTTGGTGTGTTTGGACCATGATAGTTTGTTGGTGATGTGGAAACCAAGGAACTTGAAGCTCTCAACCTGTTCCACTACAGCCCCGTCGATGAGAATGGGGGCGTGCTCGGTCCTCCTTTTCCTGTAGTCCACAATCATCTCCTTTGTCTTGATCACGTTGAGGGAGAGGTTGTTATCCTGGCACCACACGGCCAGGTCTATGACCTCCTCCCTATAGGCTGTCTCATCGTTGTCGGTGATCAGGCCTACCACTGTTGTGTCATCGGAAAACTTAATGATGGTGTTGGAGTCGTGCCTGGTCATGCAGTCATGGGTGAACAGGGAGTACAGGAGGGGACTGAGCACGTGCCCCTGAGGGGCCCCCGTGTTGAGGATCAGCAGATGTGTTGTTACCTACCCTTACCACCTGGGGGCGGCCCGTCAGGAAGTCCAGGATCCAGTTGCAGAGGGAGGTGTTTAGTCCCAGGGTCCTTAACTTAGTGATGAGCTTTGAGGGGACTATGGTGTTGAACGCGGAGCTGTAGTCAATGAATAGCATTCTCACGTTGGTGTTCCTTTTGTCCAGGTGTGAAAGGGCAGTGTGGAGTGCAATAGAGATTGCATCATCTGTGGATCTGCGTTTGGTATGCAAATTGGAGTGGGTCTAGGGTTTCTGGGATAATGGTGTTGATGTGAGCCATGATCAGCCTTTCAAAGCACTTCATGGCTACAGACGTGAGTGCTACAGGTCTGTAGTCATTTAGGCAGGTTACCTTCGTGTTCTTGGGCGCAGGGACTATGGTGGTCTGCTTGAAACATGTTGGTATTACAGACTCAGTCAGGGACAGGTTGAAAATGTCAGAGAAGACACTTGCCAGTTGGTCAGCGCATGCTCGGAGTACACGTCCTGGTAATCCGTCTGGCCCTGCGGCCTTGTGAATGTTTACCTGTTTAAAGGTCTTACTCACATCGGCTACGGAGAGCGTGATCACACAGTCATCCGGAACAGCTGATGCTCTCATGCATGCTTCAGTGTTGCTTGCCTTGAAGCAAGCATAGAAGTAATTTAGCTTGTCTGGTAGGCTCGTGTCACTGGGCAGCTCGCAGCTGTGCTTCCCTTTGTAGTCTGTAATAGTTTGCAAACCCTGCCACATCTGACGAGCATCGGAGCCGGTGTAGTACGATTCAATCTTATTCCTGTATTGACGCTTTGCCTGTTTGATCGTTCGTCGGAGGGCATAGCGGAATTTCTTATAAGTGTCCGGGTTAGAGTCCCGCTCTACCCGGCTCTTCCCTTTAGCTCAGTGCGGATGTTGCCTGTAATCCATGGCTTCTGGTTGGTGTATGTACGTACAGTCACTGTGGGGACGACGTCATCGATGCACTAATTGATAAAGCCAGTGACTGATGTGGTGTACTTCTCAATGCCATCGGAAGAATCCCGGAACATATTTCAGTCTGTGCTAGCAAAACAGTCCTGTAGCTTAGCATCTGCGTCATCTGACCACTTTTTTATTGACAGAGTCACTGGTGCTTCCTGCTTTAGTTTTTGCTTGTAAGCAGGAATCAGGAGGATAGAATTATGGTCAGATTTGCCAAATGGAGAGCGAGGGAGAGCTTTGTACCCATCTCTGTGTGTGTAGTAAAGGTGGTCTAGAGTTTTTTTTCCTCTGGTTGCACATTTAACATGCTGGTAGAAATGAGGTTTCCCTGCATTAAAGTCCCCGGCCACTAGGAGCGCCGCCTCTGGATGAGTCTTTTCTTGTTTGCTTATGGCCTTATACAGCTCATTGAGTGCGGTCTTAATGCCAGCATCGGTTTGTGGTGGTAAATAGACAGCTACGATAAATATAGATGAAAACTCTCTAGGTAAATAGTGTGGTCTACAGCTATCATGAGATACTCAGGCGAGACTTCCTTAATATTAGATTTTGTGCACCAGCTGTTGTTTGCAAATATACACAGACCGCCACCCCTTGTCTTACCGGAGGCAGCTGTTCTATATTGCCGATGCAGCGTAAACCCCGCCAGCTGTATCCATGTCGTCATTCAGCCACGACTCGTTGAAACATAAGATATTACAGTTTTTAATGTCCCGTTGGTAGGATATTCGTGATCATAGCTCGTCTATTTTGTTATCCAATGATTGTACATTGGCTAATAGGACTGATGGTAGAGGCAGATTACCCACTCGCCTTCGGATTCTTACAAGGCACCCCGACCTACGTCCCCGATATCTCTGTCTCTTTCTCCTGCGAATGATGGGGATTTGGGTCTTGTCGGGTGTCTGAAGTAAATCCTTCGCGTCCGGCTCGTTAAATAAAGAATGTCCGTCCAGTATGAGTTGAGTAATCGCTGTCCTGATATCCAGAAGCTCTTTTCGGTCAGAAACATTTTGTACAAAATAAGTTACAAATAACGCGAAAAAACACACAATTGGTTAGGAGCCCATAAAACGGCATGATAATTGCGCCAGAGGAGACTGGCGGTACTGCAGTTAAACTGACACTGAGCCCAGAAAGACAATTCCAATAGACACCCCCATAGAGAAGTCAATTAACACAATTCCTAAAAATACACTTTCATTATCACCTTTGTGCCAAAAATATCCATTACATTTTTCCATGAATTGTCTTCAAGGTCAAGTTTTTTTCTTCATCACTCACAGCCAAAGTTATTACCGTTTTAAATTCATGCTGTTACATGCATGAGCTTGTGTCACATGCACACGCAGAAGGAAAAACAATGGAACCTGCTCATTCAAGGTACTGGATTCCTGAGACTGGAAGATGAGTTGAAGACTGACTGAAGTGAATGTATCCAAATAATATCATTACATTAACAGTTCAAGTAAGTTGGTGATTGATTTGTAGTAAAGATTTTGTGTAATAAATAACTAGCTAGCTACTTCATCTTGAAAATAAAGTTGATTTTAGCTATCTTGTCAGTTTGCATTGTGATTTGCTATAGCTAGCAAACTTGGTTAGCCCACAATCAATGTCATTGAGGATAGCTAGCTAGCTAGCAAACATTAGCTAGTAGCCTGCTTCAAATTTGCATTAAATAAATATTGTTAGCTTTCAAAATCACTTAGCTGTCTAGCTATCTAGCTAGCTCGTTAATATTAACTACAATTGGGCTGAGTGTAGTTAGCTACTATGTTCCCCTTTATATCTTAATTTTTCATGTGAAAAAAAAGGCTCATTATTATTAATGACTTTGCAACAGCTTCTTGCAGTTGTCCACTACAAGAAACGATCACTGGTACCCTAGTTTATAAAAAGACCCATAAACGGTAAATTACACTCACGCCAATGAGGAAGTATGGAGAGAAAAAACGTCCCTCTTTCCAGGGCTTCCTCCTGGGCGACATCCTGTCATTGTCTCAGTTGCCTCCATTCATATTGCAGTTAAGATACCAGCAAATTACAGGCCACCAGGTGGGTTGGGCTGCCACACTGCGTCCAAGTCAGGTCACCTGAATATAACGAAAGCTACCAAAACACAGCACACCCAGTGGCACACAATAGCATTAACACTGGAGCAGTATTCATAGTTCATAGTTCAATTCACACTCGATGTCCAATATCTACTGTTATAGTTTAATAGTTATGTTGCAGCTGTGACAGTCACACCAGGATCCATACAGTAAGTAGTCCTGCAGAAGGGAGAGGGAAAGGGCACACACGCAGGTGGTTATCTGAGGACTTTAAATAAATTATAAATTAATGGCCTGTCTTGGTTTGAAGGCCACTCACCACGTCAAGGTACAGGCTAAGAGTGGGTTGTTAGTAGACAAAGACAATGTTAGTTAAGAACATAGATGTGGTAAAGGGATCACTGGAATGCAGGACGCCATCATTGGCGCACATTCAACAAATCTAATGTAACAAAGTGGATATTCGTTTTTATCTTCTTTCGACATGTTTCCAATTTATTTATCCTACTAACCTCAAGTTACACTTGAGTGTTCTGGGTAGTGTTCAGGAACACAAGGGGTGTCCTGAATGGCATAACCATGATCGATAGAGTCTGACACCACACTTTCCTCACATACTGTACATCCACCATCACAGCTATATCGTTGTGATGTAGGCCTACATCTGACACAAAAGTAGTATCATCATGCATATCCAGCATCACAGTGATATCGCTGTGATCAATGTCTGCATCATCATTATCAACTACCTCTACTTCATCAAGATCACAGTAAGTGTGATCATGTGCAGCAAGATAAACGTTGCCACTTACCTCAGTACTTACCTTACTCCTTTGTTTCCCCCTGGGGCCTTGTGACCACTTTTGTAGATGAGCTGGGAAGGAGAAAATGGTGGGCACAGCAGTCCGGGTGAGGCTGACTCTTCCCATCTCATCACGGTGAAAACACTCATCTTCAAAGTGATGGGCATCCCTAGTGACAATTTAAACAGACAGTGAAATGGTTACCAGTAGAAGAACATAGTGTCCCAACACAAAATAATGACACAAGCGCATTCTTCTAGTGTATGAGGTCCTTAATTGACACTAAAAGGTTGTACCCTATTCTATACCCATTTGAAGAGAAAAAAGACCCCCACCACGATATTTGTGACCAAGTTTGCATCTGACTTGTCTCAAATAACTTTGCTATCAGGCAATGTAGACACAATGACCAAAAATATAAATGGTCCCATGTTTCATGAGCTGAAATAAAAGATCCCGGAAATTTTCCATACGCACAAAAAGCTTATTTCTCTCAAATGTTGTGCACAAATTTGTTTACATCCCTGTTAGTGAGCATTTATCATTTGCCAAGATTATCCATCCACCTGACAGGTGTGGCAAAGCAAGAAGCTGATTAAACAGCATGATCATTACACAGATGCAGGGGACAATAAAATGCCACTAAAATGTGCAGTTTTGTCACACAACACAATGCTACAGATGTCTCAAGTTGAGAGAGCTTGCAGTTGGCATGCTGACTGCAGAACTGTCCAACAGAGCTGTTGCAGTTCACAGCCAAACTAACAGGTAAGCAGACTTTCATTTTATTTGATTATGTCAAATTCTGCTTATCTGTGGTAAGGCTTAGCTGTAACGGACGTTTAAAATTCAATATTTTTTAAAGGGGGACGATGAGTGGTGTTGAGTTGTATAGAAGGGATGTAAGGAGAATTATCAAATTAGACAATAACATGGTGCTATGATTCAAAACAGGGTGTGTTAAGAGTAATGAGTACAAAGACAAGAGAGAGAATAAGAGAGATGTGTTGTATCATCATGGAATAAGTCATGAAATAAGAGAGGTGTGTTGTATCATCATGGAATAAGTCATGAAATAAGAGAGATGTGTTGTATCATCATGAAATAAGTCATGAAATAAGAGAGGTGTGTTGTATCATCATGGAATAAGTCATGAAATAAGAGAGATGTGTTGTATCATCATGAAATAAGTCATGAAATAAGAGAGATGTGTTGTATCATCATGGAATAAGTCATGAAATAAGAGAGGTGTTGTATCATCATGGAATAAGTCATGAAATAAGAGAGATGTGTTGTATCATCATGAAATAAGTCATGAAATAACTATTTTAGATGTGTAGTATCTTCATGAGAATAGAGAGATGTGTAGTATCATCACTTTTAATACCTTGGTAAAAATAATTAAGGAAATAGGTTACGGACCTCTGATGTGTAGTATCATTATTAGATTTGAATACCTTGTTTTTCTGTGAAAGACTCAGAGCAGATGCAATGTAACATATTGAATCATAGCACCAAAACGACAAATAGGAACTACATTTTAATACAGATCAGGATGGGGATTTAATTTAAGTATTTAATTACTAATAATGCATGAACTAATAGCAGTAATGAATGGCCAGCTTAGTAGACCGGTATCTGGAAAAACAGTCACCATTAAAAGTAAAGCGTTTAACTCAACGAGAGAAACAGGAAATTACGAAATTATTAAAGGAAAATCCGCATTTAGAATAACTATTTTCTAAAAGTAACGTAAATTAAGTAAATTAGGGTTTTTCAATGTGGGACCATATCTTGGTGATTTATCAGCATGGATAGATAATGAGTAAGGTTGTTTAAGCAACATGAAATAAAGCATGCGATTTAATGAGCGCACGATGGCAAGGAAATATAAGTAATAAGGAAATAAGTCAGCTAACAAAGTTATGTAATTGAATGGGACAACATGGGTTATCTTATGAACAAAGAGCAGAAAGTAATTTGAATCTGAGGGGTGCATAATAAGTTGTAAAAATGGGTATAATAATTTGATATAAGTTTGGATAAGAAGTAAAAAATATATAACAGAATTAAGTCATTGAATATCAAGGAGTGGTATGGAGATTGTGAGGTTATTTTATAGAGTAGTGGAAAGGTCTATATTTTCTGGATAGGCAGGGCAGTGTCCTGAAATTACAGTCTATTTTTGGTCCGCGGGGAGTGTTTGTAGAAGTGATTTGTGTCTATTAAGAATTGGTTAAAAACACCACGAAGGGATTATTTGATGTGAGTACCTAGAAGTTTATAACGTTATATATGTATTAATTTGCTCACCCATACGTAGACGTACGTTATGGGGGGAGAAATAATGAATAAGTGTTTTATAAATTGTACGGTTGTGGGATCATGTGATAGAGATAAGGTTTAAGGAATAAACTGACCATAAGTAATGTGGTTAAAGGCGTAATTTATAATAAAGTACAAAGCCAATTTAGGGTTTCCATTAAACTAATTATCAGTGTGGAGATAAGGTGGTGAAGTGAAGGAACTTTATTCAGAAGTTAAGATGACAAACCATTGTAATGTCTATTTGTGGAATTTATTTCTAATTTCAATGGCATAGAGTAAAATCTGTATTTATGAGTGTAATTCAACTGCTGGTATGTGTTGCTTTAACGGATACTACAGAGTATTTGGTTTGGTGATGTTGAATGGAAAATTTTAAGCGGGCATGGTTGTAATGGTAAGACTCACTTATTTAACAGGATGGGAGACGATTTCGTACTAGTAATTTCTTTGAGTTGACTAAGGGTTGGATAGATTAAATGATTGAGACTGGTGGTGTAATGTCTATCAATAAATGGGGTATTGTTACGATGGATAAATGCAATATATACTGGCAAACTACAGCAAGTGTTTGGTCTTACTTGTAGCCTACTTAGAAAGGACAGTTACCTACATCTGCTGTATTCTAATAATGGCGGATTGGTGGTTTCATATGAGTTGTGGCTATGATCTTAGTTGATTACAGGGGAAATAGAATGTAGTTTAGGCATAGAATGTAGTCATAGCGAATGTCTTATATTTATGGGAAGTGAAGCAAGGGAACTCAGAGAATAATAGGAATATTAAACAAACACAAGGGATAATGTAGCTTTGTTAGAAGTATTATTGACAATATCGTAACAGATAAACTGAACCAAACATGATGTTACTACAGCAATTTAGGATGGTTAATGTTGTTACGTTAGTTTTTAAACCCTACGATAGAGGTAAATGCAGAACGCTGTTTGAGAATGTGTTATTTGGTATACTAGTAAAAATGGAAGAGTTGCCATGTTTTTTGTCTGCGGGTGTTAATTATTGGGGCTCGCTGAAACGTGAGAGCGTTGTAAGGGACATTATGGCTTACGTTAGATGTACAAGGATCAACGGTTGCTGTGGAGAAGGAAGCCATAGGGGGTTGAATGTTTGGTGTGAAAGGGCTAGCTAGTCAGTGGAGAGAACTAGTGACGTTTAGAGTGGTGACGTAACTTGCTATGCGACGTGGAAGTAGTTGTTTAACGTGCTTTGCAAGGACAGCGGATTTTGTGGAGCGACGGGTAACGGTGTTTTGATGTTGTCATTTAAATTTCATTTAGTTTGGTTTAATAAACAATGTTGGTCTTTTGTTTTTGAAAGCATGAATCACGTTGTGACTCATGTGTTCAAAAGGGGGTAGTACTGATGGCATAAGGATTTATTGGATTTGGGCATTTTCTGTGCATGGGAGACTGTGTTGCAGTAAAGGATTACAGAAGTCAGAGATGGACATAATCTAGGTGGAGTGGTTAGTACTAGGTGTTAATGGCTACCTCGATGGAGGGGAAAGTAGAAGAGAGAGATACCTGCATCTATTTGTCCCACTGTAGGAGGTAATAAAAATAACAGGAGGAAGATGGAACTGCCACTATGGAGCATTGTTTTTGTGTTTGTGTCTGTGTCTGTGTGTCGTTGCAGCAGTGAATCTTGAATTCCATATTGGTGTGATGCAAGAAGGACACACTACACAGAGCAATGTGAAGAGAAATTGGGAAGTATATTAGAAATTGGTAGTAAGAATAATTGTTAAAACATAATAATTTGTTATATAGTCAATGATTGTATGGATTTATTGGATTAGAAATTAAATCAATTAAAATGTTATGTTTGTCTTCTAGTGAGGTAAATACAGATGGTGTCTTGATGCATAGCAGGGATAATTTGGCCTAGAATGGTGTGAACATAAATAAAAGTTACAACCTATGAACCGGCTGAAGATGAATATCAGAGGCGTTGAAGATATTTTGTAAAGCACCACTTCTACAGGCAACTGGTGTACAACAGACAATCAAAGCTATCAAAGGATTTTATCATGTTTTTATATAAAGAGAGTGGGACAGGAGTCCACCATTGAGTGAGAATGGAGAAATATATGTTCAGATACAACATTTCTGATGTTGTGGGCAAATGGTTGGCAAATGGACAAGAAAAATGGGTTGTAGAAAATGTGGTGACTCGAATGAGACATTGTAGTTGTGACATTGTCATGGGCAAGTCATTTTGAAATGTGAAGATATCTGAAGAACATAATGAAGAGACGCCGGAAGATTTAAGTGCCGGGAGAAAAAAGGGGTTATAGTTGTGTTCATAATACAATTAGATTTATATACATTTGCTAATTTGGGTATTAGGTATATAAACTGCTAAATTATTTAAGAATGCATTGAGATAATGATCTGTATTTATTATCAGGATGAGGAAAGTCATGATAGAATTATGGATGTTTATACTGTATGTTAATATAAGTGTACATTCTGACAGTTGTAATGGGTGATACATTTGAGGGTTTTAATTTTGATAAGAACCAAGTGAATCAATAACAATTGTCATTTTAAATTTGGTTGAGTTAAGTCATTTGGTTGGTTATAATTTATAAGATGACTGAATGATTTAAGTAAATCATTAGTATAATTATTTTCAAAATGAAGAATATTTATTGTATAATTGAGAAATGTTTTATATAGATATTATGGGTTAAAAACTGTGATACATTATGGTAATGTGTTAGGATACACTTATGATTTATTTTGGGTAGACATTGTTGAATCATACTGTTTGAAACATGGAAGTTAATGTGAGGATTGTGACTGAAATCACGAATATGTTGATTAATTGGGTTAACGTATTAACATATTAGTCATTATATACATTTGAAGTATTAGGTGATATTGATATGGATGTTTAGAGTGGTACATATCTACAGTGAGGGAAAAAAGTATTTGATCCCCTGCTGATTTTGTACGTTTGCCCACTGACATGATCAGTCTATCATTTTAATGGTAGGTTTATTTGAACAGTGAGAGACAGAATAACAACAAAAAAATCCAGAAAAACGCATGTCAAAAATGTTATAAATTGATTTGCATTTTAATGAGGGAAATAAGTATTTGACCCCCTCTCAATCAGAAAGATTTCTGGCTCCCAGGTGTCTTTTATACAGGTAACGAGCTGAGATTAGGAGCACACTCTTAAAGGGAGTGCTCCTAATCTCAGTTTGTTACCTGTATAAAAGACACCTGTCCACAGAAGCAATCAATCAATCAGATTCCAAAACTCTCCACCATGGCCAAGACCAAAGAGCTCTCCAAGGATGTCAAGGACAAGATTATAGACCTACACAAGGCTGGAATGGGCTACAAGACCATCGCCAAGCAGCTTGGTGAGAAGGTGACAACAGTTGGTGCGATTATTCGCAAATGGAAGAAACACAAAATAACTGTCAATCTCCCTCGGCCTGGGGCTCCATGCAAGATCTCACCTCGTGGAGTTGCAATGATCATGAGAACGGTGAGGAATCAGCCCAGAACTACACGGGAGGATCTTGTCAATGATCTCAAGGCAGCTGGGATCATAGTCACCAAGAAAACAATTGGTAACACACTACGCCATGAAGGACTGAAATCCTGCAGCGCCCGCAAGGTCCCCCTGCTCAAGAAAGCACATATACAGGCCCGTCTGAAGTTTGCCAATGAACATCTGAATGATTCAGAGGAGAACAGGGTGAAAGTGTTGTGGTCAGATGAGACCAAAATCGAGCTCTTTGGCATCAACTCAACTCGACGTTTTTGAAGGAGGAGGAATGCTGCCTATGACCCCAAGAACACCATCCCCACCGTCAAACATGGAGGTGGAAACATTATGCTTTGGGGGTGTTTTTCTGCTAAGGGGACAGGACAACTTCACTGCATCAAAGGGACGATGGACGGGGCCATGTACCGTCAAATCTTGGGTGAGAACCTCCTTTTCTCAGCCAGGGCATTGATGGGTATTCCAGCATGACAATGACCCAAAACACACGGCCAAGGCAACAAAGGAGTGGCTCAAGAAGAAGCACATTAAGGTCCTGGAGTGGCCTAGCCGAGAAGATCTGCAAAGAGGAGTGTGACAAAATCCCTCCTGAGATGTGTGCAAACCTGGTGGCCAACTACAAGAAACGTCTGACCTCTTTGATTGCCAACAAGGGTTTTGCCACCAAGTACTAAGTCATGTTTTGCAGAGGGGTCAAATACTTATTTCCCTCATTAAAATGCAAATCAATTTATAACATTTTTGACATGCGTTTTTATGGATTTTTTTGTTGTTATTCTGTCTCTCACTGTTCAAATAAACCTACCATTAAAATTCTAGACTGATCATGTCTTTGTCAGTGGGCAAACGTACAAAATCAGCAGGGGATCAAATACTTTTTTCCCTCACTGTATGTAACAGCTTGGATGTCATCAGGCTTTAGAAGACATTGTATGCATTGTTTAGTTTACAAAACCTTACAGAAAACCATCCCATCCATCACATAAAATAGCATCACCTATACCTTGATGAAAGAGACCTAGTGGAAAGTCTACATATGTATTAGCGTGGCTGTTATCAGTCTTTGGGCAAGTCATGAGGATGTTAAATCATCCTGTCTCTCTCGCTCCTCTCTGTCACTCCTCTTTCACTTCTCTCCTCTGTCTCTCCTCTACAGCACATGCACATTGCGGCACTCCTGATTAAGTTCAATGCCCGTGTGAACGCCACAGAAAAGTGAGCCTTCAACCCTCTCCACAAGTCAGCTCAGAAGGTAAACATAGTGAATGTATGCATGTGTTATATCTCTCTAGTTGCACAAGTGTTTGACTTACAATGACGTAGTCTCGTCACAATTCCCATCCAATATACAGTTGAAGTCGGAAGTTTATATACACTTAGGTTGGAGTCATTAAAACTAGTTTTTCAACCACTCCACAAATTTCTTGTTAACAAACTATAGTTTTGGCAAGTCGGTTAGGACTACTACTACTTTGTGCATGACACAAGTAATTTTTCCAACAATTGTTTACAGACAGATTATTTCACTTATAATTCACTGTATCACAATTCCAGTGGGTCAGAAGTTTACATACACTAAGTTGACTATGCCTTTAAACAGCTTGGAAAATTCCAGAAAATGATGTCATGGCTTTAGATGCTTCTGATAGGTTAATTGACATCATTTGAGTCAATTGGAGGTGTACCTGTGGATGTATTTCAAGGCCTACCTTCAAACTCAGTGCCTCTTTGCTTGACATCATGGGAAAATCAAAAGAAATCAGCCAAGACGTCAGAAAGAAAATGGTAGACCTCCACAAGTCTGATTCATCCTTGGGAGCAATTTCCAAATGCCTGAAGGTACCACGTTCATCTGTACAAACAATAGTACGCAAGTATAAACACCATGGGACCACGCAGCCGTCATACCGCTCAGGAAGGAGACGCGTTCTGTCTCCTAGAGATGAACGTACTTTTGTGCGAAAAGTGAAAATCAATCCCAGAACAACAGCAAAGGACCTTGTGAAGATGCTGGAGGAAACACGTACAAAAGTATCTATATCCACAGTAAAACGAGTTCTATATCGACATAACCTGAAAGGCCGCTCAGCAAGGAAGAAGCCACTGCTCCAAAACCGCCATAAAAAAGCCAGACTACGGTTTGCAACTGCACATGGGGACAAAGATCGTACTTTTTGGAGAAATATCCTCTGGTCTGATGAAACAAAATTAGAACTGTTTTGCCATAATGACCATCGTTATGTTTGGAAGAAAAAGGGGGTGACTTGCAAGCCGAAGAACACCATCCCAACCGTGAAGCACAGGGGTGGCAGCATCATGCTGTGGGAGTGCTTTGTTGCAGGAGGGATTGGTGCACTTCACAAAATAGATGGCATCATGAGGAAGGAAAATTATGTGGACATCAGTCAGGAAGTTAAAGCTTGGTCACAAATGTCACGATCGTCGTAAAGGAGAGTAGACCAAGGCGCAGCGTGTGAAACGAACATGACTTTATTTAATTAAAGTACTAAATACAAACAAAACACGACTCGTGAAGTCCACGGTTACACTGACCGAATAAGGAACAAAAACCCACAACACCCAAGGGAAAACATACAGTTCAAATATGGCTCCCAATCAGAGACAACCCACAACAGCTGACACTCGTTGCCTCTGACTGGGAGCCACTTTGGCCAACATAGACATAGAACAACATAGAATGAACACACCCTGGCTCAACATAATGAGTCCCAGAGCCAGGGTGTGACAGTACCCCCCCCTAAAGGCGCGGACTGCGACCGCGCCTCAACTAAAGCAAAACAGGGGAGGGCTGGGCGGGCATACCTCCTCGGCGGCGGCTCCGGCTCCGGGCTTGCCCACCACCCTCCAACAAACCCCCCATAGCGCCCCTGGTCCGGTCTGGCCCCGCTGGCCGGAGCTGGACTGGACGTAGCAGGAGCGGTAGGCTTCAGCTCCTTAGTGGAGCAGTAGAGCGGTACCTGAATTGGCACCGATGACCCAGGCACGGGTTGTGCCGGACTGACGACTCGCACCCCTGGCTTGGTGCGAGTGGCAGGAACGGGCCGGGCCGGGCTGGCGACGCGCACCGTAGACTTGGTGCGAGTGGCAGGAACAGGCCGGGCAGGGCTGGCGACGCACACCGTAGGCTTGGTGCGTGGAGCAGGAACAGGCCGGGCTGGGCTGTCGACGCACACCGTAGGCTTGGTGCGTGGAGCAGGAACAGGCCGGGCTGGGCTGTCGACGCACACAGTAGGCTTGGTGCGTGGAGCAGGGACAGGCCGGACAGGGCTGGCGACGCACACCGTAGGCTTGGTGCGTGGAGCAGGAACAGGCCGGGCTGGGCTGTCGACGCACACCGTAGGCTTGGTGCGTGGAGCAGGGACAGGCCGGGCTGGGCTGACGACGCACACCGTAGGTTTGGTGCGTGGAGCAGGGACAGGCCGGGCTGGGCTGGCGACGCACACCGTAGGTTTGGTGCGCGGAGCAGGGACAGGCCGGGCTGGGCTGTCGACGCACACCGTAGGCTTGGTGCGTGGAGCAGGAACAGGCCGGACCGTACTGGGAACACACACCACTGGCTTTAAACGGGGATCAGGAACGGGCCGGACCGGACTGGCAATACACCTCAGTACCTCTCGCCGTGCCTCTACGACTTCCTTCCCTCCTCTCGCCAATGGCTCCCGTAACCCGGTGGCCTTCTCTCCTCGTCTCCTATTTCGCCCTGTGGCAGCCTCCTGCTGCCCAGTCGCCCACGCCGTGTGCCCCCCCCTAAATAATTATTGGGGGTGCCTCCCGTCCGTCCGACGATGGCACTGCTGACGCCGCTGCTCCTCTCCTGCCTGGGTCTCCCCCTTCATAGCCCTCCGGTACCGGACGGCCTCCTCCTCGGTAATCTGCCCCCAACCGAGGAGGACATCCACCAGCGTCACCTCCTGCGTTTGTTCCTGGACACGCTGCTTGGTCGTTGTATGGTGGGTTTTTCTGTCACGATCGTCGTAAAGGAGAGTAGACCAAGGCGCAGCGTGTGAAACGAACATGACTTTATTTAATTAAAGTACTAAATACAAACAAAACACGACTCGTGAAGTCCACGGTTACACTGACCGAATAAGGAACAAAAACCCACAACACCCAAGGGAAAACATACAGTTCAAATATGGCTCCCAATCAGAGACAACCCACAACAGCTGACACTCGTTGCCTCTGACTGGGAGCCACTTTGGCCAACATAGACATAGAACAACATAGAATGAACACACCCTGGCTCAACATAATGAGTCCCAGAGCCAGGGTGTGACAACAAATGGGTCTTCCAAATGGACAATGACCCCAAGCATACTTCCAAAGTTGTGGCAAAATGGCTTAAGGACAACAAAGTCAAGGAATTGGAGTGGCCATCACAAAGCCCTGACCTCAATCCTATAGAAAATCTGTGGGCAGAACTGAAAAAGCGTGTGCGAGCAAGGAGGCCTACAAATCTGACTCAGTTACACCAGCTCTGTCAGGAGGAATGGGCCAAAATTCACCCAACTTATTGTGGGAAGCTTTTGGAAGGCTACCTGAAACGTTTGACCCAAGTTAAACAATTTAAAGGCAATGCTACCAAAAACTAATTGAGTGTATGTGAACTTCTGACCCACTGGGAATGTAATGAAATAAATAAAGCTGAAATTAATCATTCTCTCTTATTCTGACATTTCACATTCTTAAAATAAAGTGGTGATCCTAAATGACCTAAGACAGGGAATTTTTACTAGGATTAAATGTCAGGAATTGTGAAAAACTGAGTTTAAATGTATTTGGCTAAGGTGTATGTAAACTTCCGACTTCAACTGAATTTTGACACACATGGCTAGGGAAACCCCTTATCACCCAGTAACTCTCCCTCTGACCATATTCTCCTCCTTCCTCAGGCTGATATCTGTGCCCTGTTGATGGACACTATGCCACCAGGCGCAGAGAAGAGGGATCACCAGCTCAGCTCATCAAACTGTCCAATCGCTGAAGAGGACAAAGGACATTGCTCAATATGCGCTTGATTCGGCCAAACGGACTAATGCATAAATCCTTTAGCCATTGTATTTTAACATTTTGTATGTATTTCATAAAAGCTTGCAGGTTGTTAAGATATTATTGCTTTGTAACTCTCAGACATCTGTAATCATATCCTGTAATCATGTCCTTCAGGGCTACAATGTTAAACGTCAAACTCCATTCTCTTATATGCCGAGGTGAACTGATGGACAGTATGTATCCTGACACCACTGGAGGTCTTGATGGTATTTGTGTAGAGCAAGAAAGAAAACAAGTAGGCGGCCAGTACAAGCAGAAAACTTCAGTGAACTATTTACAGATAACATATATAAAAGAATACATACAGTATGTAAGTAGGAGCAGATCAGCCTATAGTTTACAGCAACATCAACATGACTTTATCCCTGGCCAACGGCAGTAGCTCAGACAGCTCCATCCCAACACTGATGTCCATGTACCCCAGAACTCCCTCATCCCCATTCCACTCGTACTCCTGGAGGTCCTGCTCGCCCATCAGTAGGGCCCCCTAAAGCTCCCTTGTCTTCTCCTGCATCACCCCAGAGTGTCGGTGGAGGGCTGGCAGGCCATTCAAAATAGACAAAGCGAGGACATTTGTAAACAATGTGCTTATCACAATTGTTCAGGGTTTGGGAGGGCACTGGGTAAGCCATCCTCACATAAAACATAATAGCCTAGTTCTGCATGGCATTGTTTATTTCACCCTTTGGGGCAATTCTATATTTTTTAGATGTCATCCACCATAACCTTAAAGTTAATATATAGAGAGAAGCACATCATAGACCAGGGCTATACACTGAGTAGACCAAACATTAAGAACACCTGCTCTTTCCATGACATAGACTGACCAGATGAATCCAGGTGAACACTACGATCCCTTATTAATGTAACTTGTTAAATCCACTTCAATCAGTGTAGATGAAGGGGAGGAGACAGGTTAAAGAAGGATTTTCAAGCCTTGAGACAATTGAGACATGGATTGTGTATGTGTGCCATTTAGAGGGTGAGTGGGCCAGACAAAATATGTAAGTGCCTTTGAACTGGGTATGGTAGTTTGTGTCAAGAACTGCAACGCCGCTGGGTTTTTCACGCTCAACAGTTTCCCGTGTATATCAAGAATGGTCCACCACCCAAAGGACATCCAGCCAACTTGACACAAATGTGGGAAGCATTGGAGTCAACATCGGCCAGCATCACTGTGGAACACTTTCGACACCTGTAGAATCCATGCCCCGACAAATTGAGGCTGTTCTGAGGGCAAAAAGGTGGGGGGGACGACTCAATATTATAAAGGTGTTCCTAATGTTTGGTATACTCAGTGTATGTTTTATGTGAGGATGCGGGATGTTTAGATTTCTTCTCTCCATTTAATAACATTTCTTACATAGTTAAAATATTCATTTGTATATAAATATTATTTGAACCATTCTTACTCTGATTAAACAATTGTTGATTGTTTTGAATAGCAGGACATAAAGTACGTAATGCTGTACTCATATTGAAGAGACAGGTTGAAGAGATCTGGCGGTGGTTAGAGAGGATGGTCCCCATGTAGTCACAGAAAACCGTATATCAGACATCACTCCTAATATTGGTTTGACATCACTCACAATGTCATAATGTTGTTGTGAGCGTCTTATAAAATCCTGGTGTCATTGATAAACTAATAGTACAAAAAGCTTCTATCAAATACTGTCTATGTCTATATTTTAGCAAATGTTGTTATACAAGGTGACTGTACTCATTGCTAGACTGATTGATTGGGACACAGCTCGAATTATAAGCTTGCTTTGTTAATAGGTATATCATAACTGCATAAGTTTTTAGTAACGTTTTCAACAACTTCATTTTCATGTCTCTGTGTCCAGTATGAAGGGAGTTGGAGGTAGCTTTGCGAGACAATGCTAACTAGCGTTAGCACAATGACTGGAAGTCTATGGGTGTCTACTAGCATGATCGCAATGACTGGAAGTCTATGGGTATCTACTAGCATGCTAGCAGATAACCATAGACTTCCAGTCATTGCGCTAATGCTAGTTATCATTGGCTCGAGAAACTACCTATAACTTCCTTCATACTGGACAGAGACATATAAATGGTATCCACGATTTCATCTGACTCTGGGGAAGAATATATAGGGCCTCATTGCCAAAATCCCAAAGTGTCCCTTTAAACAGAAAATATCATACATTCTTTTACTTTTGGATTTGTGTGTATTGTTGTGAATCGTTAGATACTACTGTTGGAGCTAGGAACACAAGCATTTCGCTATTCCTGCAATAACATCTGCTAAATATGTGTATGTGACCAATAAAATTTGAATATTGGTCCTGAATAACTTACTTGCATACACAAAACGTTCTTCATGTTTTCAGTGGTTGTGTAGTGGTACTTCGTGCCTGCAGATTTCCTGCTGCACACACTGGGCTCAAGGCTGTGCTCGGCTGAGCTCCAGTGCTAGTGCACATGTATTAATGGGCTCCTGAAACCGGAAATAGCAAGATGTCAGCCTCCACAAATCGGTGTATGCAACCATGAGTAGATTACATTGAAAACAACAGTTGGCCATCTTGGAGGCTGTCTCTAGTTCTTATTAAAGCTCAATGTTCCAAACCTGGGACCTGCAGTACATCACCCCTTATTATTTGTTTGACATGTAGCCTACACCTGGGGGCAGCATTGGATTAAGCGAGCTAGAGACTGAGGTCAATAATGCTTCAACATTCACAACATTAAATTGTAATATTTGTGAGTGAATATCCAATTCAGTATAGGATTTACCTATAGTATCAGATGGGTTACTAAACCATGGTTTATTGTAAACCATTGATACTGAAATCCCCTTGAAACAGGGCATAAAAGCCCTATTTCAGCACAAAAAGCTGTTGAAATAACGAGCATTCTTTAGGACCATGGGGTAAACTGTCCCATTTGCTTTGTACCTTCACACTCACCCAGCACTAGATTGATAGCTGGTAAAGTCTGAAAGGCTGCTATTAGAGACTTTTACATACAAAGCACAGTGCAGCTGCATTCACTTCACAAGTAAGATCTGTGGTAGGTCAATAGCCGGTGGCGTGTGTCTGTATGGTGCACGTGTTCCCCGCTGTCTTCATCCCATCTGAGCAGAAGCCAAAATGCAACACCCCCATTGCAGGCACACAAAAGAGAAATGTGATTGATGTTTTTCGCTCTGGTGAAATCGGACTGTTGAGGCTGGTTTTAACACTTTTTGTTAGATTAGGCGGAGACTCTGAGTCCTGGCTAGATTTATATGGGATAGCCTGTAGAGAATTCCTACTGAAAGGGAAGGAGCGCTGACGGATTGTTAAACCCTCCGTCCACTTCTGTTTCCCATCGGATCTAGTCTACTCGCCGCAGAACGCGCTTTCACATTGGAAGGTAAGCTTTTGTGAATGCCTTGCCAGTCAGATCACGAACTTGCAGGTTACAGCAACAAATGATTGCACCAAGATGACACTAGTGCATAACACTGTCTACTTAAATGATTCGCAATTCAAATAGGGTAGCCTACAATTGTCAATTTTATACATGACGTTAGTTTTTATAGAATAGACTGTGGAGAACACAAGCAAGCCTATAAATGTTATTTTCATTGATTAGTTTTGGATGATGCTGGTGAATTATAAAACGATAAAGGGGTTTGCATGTAGACTACTAGTTAAAAAATATATGCGTCAAGGTTTCACAATAACAAACATTGCCGCATCTCCGCGTGGCCATAGCCTTTAAGGCTTTTTTTCTTCTTCTTCTTTATGAGTGATAGATGTTTGGCGACCGTTCCGTGTTCATTACAAACAAGGTAAGTAAAGGACCTTGAATAACAGCTCCATGGACAACTCCTCCGTTCACCCGGAGACTTCATGCAACTATTTTGATCTGCCGCTGACCACGTTTTAACCTACTTCATTTACATCAGGGTTCTTCCATTCCGGTCCTGGAGGGCCGAAACACTTCTGGTTTTTATTTCTACCTGGTAGTTAATTGCACTCACCTGGTGTCCCAGGTCTGAATTAGCCCCTGATTAAGAAGGAGAGGATGAAAAACAGAGGTGTTTCGGCCCTCCAGGACCGGAATTGAAGAACCCTGATTTACATTGTGTCATAGCCTACACTTGGATGAGCCTACACCAGGGCTCTCTAAACCCGTTCCTGGAGGGCTACCTTCCTGTAGGTTTTCACTCCAACCCGAAATCTAGCACACTTGATTCGAATAATTAGCTGGTTGATAAACTGAATCAGGTTAGTTCAGCTTTTCCCAAACTCGGTCCTGGAGACCCCAAGGGGTGCACGTTTTGTTTTTTGCCGAAGTACTACACAGTTGATTCAAATAATAAAAGCTTGATAACTAGTTGATTATTTGAATCAGCTGTGTAGTGCCAGGGCAAAAAAACAAAACGTGCACTGAGTTTGGGAAACGCTGGGTTAGTTACAACTGGGGTTGGATTGAAAACCTACAGGAGGGTAACTCTCCAGGAACAGGGTTGGAGAGCCCTGCCCTACAGAGTAATTCATTAAACTGAACTGGATTATTTTACCAGAATTGCAATCCAGTGCATGCACGATTTATGGAATTAAAATGATAGGATATTGGGCAACCCGTAGGCGTGTTATGTTGCCCGCTGCACATAACCCACAAACTGAGAGACAGTGCATTCTGAAAGTATTAAGACCCCTTCCCTTTTTCAAATCAAATTGTATTTGTCACATATGCGTGTTTTAGCATATATTATTGTGGGTGTAGCAAAATGCTTGTGCTTCTAGCTCCGACAGTGCAGTAATATCTAACAATTTCACAACATATACCCAATACACACAAATTTAAGAAAGGAATGGAATTAAGAATATATACATATATGGACGAGCAATGACAGAGCGGCATGGACTAAGATACAGTCGAATAGTATAGAATACAGTATACACATATGAGATGAGTAATGCAAGCTCGGGTGCATCCTGTTTCCATTGATCATCACTGAGATATTTCTACAATTTGATTGGAGTCCACCTGTGGTAAATTCAATTGATTAGACATGATTTGGAAAGGCACACACCTGTCTATATAAGGTCCCACAGTTGACAGTGCATGTCAGAGCAAAAACCAACCCATGAGGTCGAAGGAATTGTCCGTAGAGCTCCGAGATAGGATTGTGTCGAGGCACAGATCTGGGGAAGGGTACCAACATTTATTTACAGCATTGAAGGTCCCCAAGAACACAGTGGCCTCCATCATTCTTTACATGGAAGAAGTTTGGAACCACCAAGACTCTTCCTAGAGCTGGCCGCCTGGCCAAACTGAGCAATCGGGGGAGAAGGGCCTTGGTCAGGGAGGAGACCAAGAACCCGATGGTCACTCTGACAGAGCTCAAGAGTTCCTCTGTGGAGATGGGAGAACCTTCCAGAAGGACAACCATCTCTGCAGCATTCCACCAATCAGGCCTTTATGGTAGAGTGGCCAGACGGAAGCCACTCCTCAGTAAAAGGCACATGACAGCCCGCTTGGAGTTTGCCAAAAGGCACCTAAAGGACTCTAAGACCATGAAAAACTCCTGTAGCTCAGTTGGTAGAGCATGGCGCTTGCAACGCCAGGGTTGTGGGTTCGATTCCCACGGGGGGCCAGTATGAAAAATGTATGCACTTAACTGTAAGTCGCTCTGGATAAGAGCGTCTGCTAAATGACTAAAATGTAAATGTAAAATGTAATGAAAAACAAGATTCTCTGTTCTGATGAAACCAAGATTGAGCTCTTTGGCCTGAATGCCAATCGTCACGTCTGGAGGAACCCTGGCACCATTCCTACGGTGAAGCATGGTGGTGGCAGCATCATGCTGTGGGGATGTTTTTCAGCGGCAGGGACTGGGACACTAGTCAGGATCGAGAGAAAGACGAACGGAGCAAAGTACAGTGATATCCTTGATGAAAACCTGCTCCAGAGTGCTCAGGACCTCAAACTGGGGCAAAGGTTCACCTTCCAACAGGATAACACAGCCAAAACAATGCAGGAGTGGCTTCGGGACAAGTCTCTGAATGTCCTTGAGTGGCCCAGCCAAAGCCTGGACTTGAACCCGATCGAACATGTCTGGAGAGACCTGAAAATAGCTGTGCAGCGACGCTCCCCATCCAACCTGACAGAGCTTGAGAGGATCTGCAGAGCAGAATGGGAGAAACTTCCCAAATACAGGTGTGCCAAGCTTGTAGCGTCATACCCAAGAAGACTCGAGGCTGTAATTGCTGCCAAAGGGGCTTCAACAAAGTAGTGAGTAAAGGGTCTGAATACTTATGTAAATGTAAAATATTTTATTTTAATTTTTTTTAGCAAACATATTTCTAAAAACCTGTTTTTGCTTTGTCATTATAGGTTATTGTGTGTAGATTTATGAGGGGGAAAAAAACTATTTAATCCATTTTAGAATAAGGCTGTAACGTAACAAAATTTGGAATAAGTCAAGAGGTCTGAATACTTTCCGAATGCACCGTATATTGCTTTCATGGGAAGTTAAGTTGTTGACTGGTAGGCTATCCTAACACTCATTTTAAAACGTAAACATTATCTGGCCTGATTGATTACTTCCTTCCCATTGTCATCTCTTTTAGCCAATATGTGATACCTTTTTTAGGTGACATTGTAACCGTTCAGATACATAGGCTATAGCCCTGAAACTCAACTCTGGACCTCAAAGCCAGTTCCACTGCATTTTGTCCATTGTTCCCCTCTAATCAGGGACTGATTTAGACCTGGGACACCAGGTGGGTGTAATTCATTATCAGGTAGAACAGAAAACCAGCAGGCTCCGGACCTCGTAGGGTAAGCGTTGAGTAACCCTAGGTTGAGCCTTTTGTAATAAAGTGCTGTAAGAACTGGCAGACACAACACCTGGAATATTGTGAATACTAAAACATATTTTTCCTGCTTTTCTAAAGCCATGCGAAAATGTGATTAACATGACATGGGAGGACTATAGTCTAACAACTGACAATAATGATTTCTATCAAACCTACTGAAATTCATATTTTACACCTTCATCTTTTTTTGAATCCAATCTCCAAAAAAACTGTCAGAGGAAAATAATCTTTACCGTTTCCATTGTATTTTAGTGTTGAGAGGGGGGACTGATTGTCACTTCACTTCACATTCTCACTTCATTGACTTAGCTTGTCAAGACTGAGTTATAGGGCCTCCCGAGTGGCGCAGTGGTCTAAGACATTGCATCGCAATGCTAGAGGCGTCACTACAGATCCGGGTTCAATTTGCCCAGCGTCCGGGTTAAGGGAGGGTTTGGCCGGCTGGGATGTCCTTGTCCCATCGTGCTCTAGCGACTCCTTCGGTCGCCAGCTGTATGGTGTTTCTTCCGACACATTGGTGCGGCTGGATTCCAGGTTAAGCGAGCAGTGTGTCAAGAAGCAGTGCGGCTTGGCGGGTTGTGTTTCGGAGGACGCATGGCTCTCGACCTTCGCCTCTCCCGAGTCTGTACGGGAGTTGCAGCGACTGGACAAGACTGTAACTACCAATTGGATACCACGAAATTGGGGAGAAAAAAGGAGTAAAAAATAAAACATTTAAAAAAAAAGACAGAGCTATAGTCCCTTTCAAAGTGGCCCATCTACACTGAACAGATATAACGCAACATGCAAAAATTTCAAAGATTTTACTGAGTTCCAGTTCATAAAAGGCAATCCAGTCAATTTAAATAAATAAATGATGCCCTAATCTATGGATTTCACATGACTGGGAATACAGATATGCATCTGTTGGTCACAGATACCTTTAAAAAACAGTAGGGCGTGGATCAGAAAACCAGTCCGTATCTGGTGTGACCATTTACCTCATGCAGCGCGACACATCTCCATCGCATAGAGTTGATCAGGCTGTTCATTGTGGGCTGTGGAATGTTGTCCCACTCCTCTTCAATGGTTGTGCGAAGTTGCTGGATATTGGCGGGAACTGGAACACGCTGTCGTACACATCGATCTAGAGCATCCCAAACATGCTCAATGGGTGACATGTCTGGTGAATATGCAGGCCATGGAAGAACTGGGACATTTTCAGCTTCCAGGAATTGTGTACAGATCCTTTCGACATGGGGCTGTGCATAATCATGCTGAAACATGAGGTGATGGCGGCGGATGAATGTCATGACAATTGGCCTCAGGATCTCGTCACGGTATCTCCGTGCAGTCAAATTGCCATAGATAAAATGCAATTGTGTTCGTTGTCCATAGCTTATGCCTGCCCATACCATAACCCCACCGCCACCATGGGGCACTCTGTTCTCAACGTTGACCTCAGCAAACCTCTCGCCCCACACGACGCTATACACGCTGTCTGCCATCTGCCCGGTGCAGTTGAAACTGAGATTAATCCGTGACGAGCACACTTCTCCAGTGTGCCAGTGACCATCGGAGGTGAGCCAAACAGCAGTCAGGTCAAGACCCTGGTGAGGACGACGAGCACGCAGATGCGCTTTCCAGAGACGGTTTCTGACCTTTTGTGTAGAAATGTCTTCTGTTGTGCAAACCCACAGTTTCATCAGCTGTCTGGTTGGCTGGTCTCAGACGATCCTGCAGGTGAAGAAGAAGGATGTGTAGATCCTGGGCTGGCGTGGTTACTCGTAGTCTGCGGTTTTGAGGCTGGTTGGACGTACTGACAAATTCTCTAAAATGACTTTGGAGGCGGCTTATGGTATGAGAAATGAACATTCAAATTTCTGGCAACAGCTCTGGTGGTCATTCCTGCAGTCAGCATGCCAATTGCATGCTCCCTCAATTTGAGACATCTGTGGCATTGTGTTGTGTGACATAACTGAACATTTTAGAGTGGCCTTCTATTGTCCCCAGCACAAGGTGCACCTGTGTAATGATAATGCTGTTTAATCAGCTTGTTGCAATGCCACACCTGTCAGGTGGCTGGATTATCTTGGGAAATGAGAAATGCTCATTAACAGGGATGTAAACCAATTTGTGCACACAATTTCACAGAGAAGCTTTTTGTGCGTATGGAACATTTCTGGGATCTTTTATTTCAGCTCATGAAACATGGAACCAACACTTTACATGTTAATATACTGCACAAAAATATAAACGTATCTCTTCAGGAAAAGGACTGTGCCATTATTGTCCTTATTGCATGTAGGCTCAGTCCTGAGTTAAGCCTTTAAAAGCTTGTTCTTGTAATGGCCAATAATGGTCATATGCTCAGAGATGGCACTATGTCATTGAGCCAAAACGTGACCAGCTAGATATTCTCATAATGTAAATAGAGATTTTGTAATGTTGAACAGTTGTCCCTTACATTTACATTTACGTCATTTAGCAGACGCTCTTATCCAGAGCGACTTACAGTTTGTGAGTGTATACATTATTTTTACACACTGGCCCCCCGTGGGAATCAAACCCACAACCCTGGTGTTGTAAACACCACGCTCTACCAACTGAGCTACATCCCTGCCGGCCATTCCCTCCCCTACCCTGGACGACGCTGGGCCAATTGTGCGCCGCCCCATGGGTCTCCCGGTCACGGCCGGCTACGACAGAGCCTGGATACGAACCAGGATCTCTAGTGGCACAGCTAGCACTGCGATGCAGTGCCTTAGACCACTGCGCCACTCGGGAGTCCCTTCTATAGGCTTTAGCTTTGACCTTAGCTTTGAGCTTTGAAGGGGATAGAAATTGAATAGTGGCAGTCCATCTTAATTCCACTGGAGCCTTTAATTTGCTAATGAGCCATTAATTTGCTAATGTTTGATATAACGTGCTTAAAGGCTGTTGGTTAACTGTCCCTGAGGCCATGAATGCAAAGCAGCATGTTGAACTCTTTTGCAAAATACAAAAAGCAAACACATAAAGGATTGAACTCAAGCCAAGGGAGTCCCAATACCTCCCACATTCAGTGATGTGTCTAATTAGTCACAGGATGCTGCACAAGAAGCTGCTCTCAGTCTGTGGCAATACACTTAAAAGCTGACCAGGATGCCATGTCCATTAGAGCCTGCCCTGCAGTGGGCCATTTCTCATCCTGCACACACAATTTACTGCTGAACCTAGCAAAAAGGGCCTTTCCATTCCAGACCTTGGCAAGGTATAGCATGCAGATAGATAATGCAATGGTGGAATCTATGGCTCTGACATGCAACGTTACTGCTTACGCAGGGACTACATTTGCATGGTTGAGAACCAAAAGCTTGCAGGGCTGAGAGAGGGAAAGAGGGGGGTGAGGTGTGTGTACACATGCAGGCATGTATGTGTTTGCCAACAAAATGCATTTGTTGGTACACACCCCACCAGATGAAATGCAAAGTGATGTAGGCTGGGAGTTAAAGTGCCTTAGGCAGCACCGAACCCCTCAGGATTTAATGCTTGGCAGGGTTGATGTTTTGTAACTGGCAGCTGTGCAATTAAGATGGTGGATGTTAATTGACAAAACACTCTTCACTTTTTGATAACCCCTTTACCTGACCATGTTTCTGACTGAGCTGGATTTACCTAAATAAATCAGCACAATTAAATACATTTACAGCTGAGTGCAAGATTACATGAAAATAGGCAGAAAGCCAATCACTGATAACCCCCCCAAAAAAAAAAAAAAATGTTTCTCTCATCTGAATTACCAATTCAGTAACCTGAATAGAGGAAGCATGTAGAGGTTTAAAGCTCTGTCTGTGTTTTATACTGCTTTTGATGGAGGAAAAAACAACAATGTAAATCGAATACAAAAGCCCTTTTTATCTGATAAGCCATTTTAATCTGACCTCCCACAGGAGAGTGCAGCCTACCATTCCATGCCTTCCCTAACCCAAGGCCCATATGAGAGAGGCCTTTAAAGAGGAGGGGATTTGATCAAACAATCCAGCTCTGTAAGCCGGGATGGAGGTTGGACCGGGACAGGGAGCGGGGTCGGGCTCCAGCCAGGCTGTGGAGGTGGAGTACCCCACCCAGGGGACAACTTCTCCAGCCGGGGGAGGAGGTGATGCAAGGCTTGGCTCTTGCAAGCACAATGGACTGATCAACACCCGCAGCTTGATGGTGGAGACTAAGGAAGGGCTGGTGTCTGTGTACTCGGCCCCCCAATATCAGGGTCACATGGTGGTCAACCTGTCCCCCCAGCAGGAGCAGAATGGCCGGGGAGTGGGCGGAGGAGGGGGACACCCACAGCTGCTCAACCCCAGCGCTCTGCCCCAGGGCATGGACCCATGCTTCAGGCCCGACCTGATCCTGTACTCTGAGAACACACTGCGGGCCTGGGGGGATGGAGGGGTCGGGGATTGCTGTGAGACCACCTTCATAGAGGACTTGGCATCCGGCTCCTCTGCCGCCTCCAAGGATGCGGTGATGTTTGCCGATGGCAAGTTCCTGGACCTGTCTGTGGAGGATGCAAAGATCCAGACCCTGTCCTATGACGATGATGAGTTCCAGGAGCTGGAGGTAAGGCTTGGGGCTCTGTCTTTTATCATAACACATTAGACTGTAAGGGACACTACCGTTCACAGGTTTGGGGTCACTTAGAAATGTCCTTGTTTTCCATGAAAACATACATGAAATTAGTTTGACTAGGAAATATAGCAAAATGCATAGGAAATGTAGTCATTGCAAGGCTAGAAATAATGATTTTTAATTGAAATAATAATTGTGTCCTTCAAACTTTGCTTTCGTCAAATAATCCTCTATTTGCAGCAATTACAGCCTTGCAGACCTTTGTCAATTTGTTGAGGTAATCTGAAGAGATTTCATCCCATGCTTCCTGAAGCACCTCCCACAAGTTGGATTGGCTTGATGGGCACTGTTTACGTACCATACGGTCAAGCTGCTCCCACAACAGCTCAATAGGGTTGAGATCCGGTGACTGTGCTGGCCACTCCATTATAGACAGAATACCAGCTGACTGCTTCTTCCCTAAATAGTTCTAGCATAGTTTGGAGCTGTGCTTTGGGTCATTGTCCTGTTGTGGAGAAAATTGGCTCCAATCAAGCGCCGTCCACAGTGTATGGCATGGCGTTGCAAAATGGAGTGATAGCCTTCCTTCTTGAAGATCCCTTTTACCCTGTTCAAATCTCCCACTTTACCACCACCAAAGCACCCCCAGACCATCACATTGCCTCCACCATGCTTGACAGATGGCATCAAGCACTCCTCCAGCATCTTTTAATTTGGTCTGTGTCTCGCAATTGTTGTTCTTTGTGATCCGAACACCTCAAACTTCAATTCGTCTGTCCATGACACTTTTTTCCAATCTTCCTATGTCCAGTGTCTGTGTTCTTTTGCCCATCTTAATATTTAATTTTTATTGGCCAGTCTGAGATATGGCTTTTTCTTTGCAACTCTGCCTAGAAGGTCAGCATCCCGGAGTCGCCTCTTCACTGTTGACGTTGAGACTTGTGTTTTGCAGGTACTATTTAATCAAGCTGCCATTTGAGGACCTGTGAGGCGTCTGTTTCTCAAACTAGACACTCTAGACACTCCTCTTGCTCAGTTGTGCACCGGGGCCTCCCACTCTTCTTTCTATTCTGGTTAGAGCCAGTTTGCGCTGTTCTGTGAAGGGAGTAGTACACAGCATTGTATGAGATCTTCAGTTTCTTGGCAATTTCTCGCATGGAACAGCCTTCATTTCTCAGAACAAGAATAGACTGACGAGTTTCAGAAGAAAGTTATTTGTTTCTCGCCATTTTGAGCCTGTAATCGAACCCACAATTGCTGATGCTCCAGATACTCAACTAGTCTCAAGAAGGCCAGTTTTATTGCTTCTTTAATCAGCACAAACGTTTTCAGCTGCGCTAACAACATAATTGCAAAAAAGTTTTCTAATGATCAATTAGCCTTTTAAAATGATCAACTTGGATTAGCAAACACAACGTGCCATTGGAACACAGGACTGATGGTTGCTGATAATGGGCCTCTGTACGCCTATGTAGATATTCCATAAAAAATCAGCAGTTTCCAGTTACAATAGACATTTACAACATTAACAATGTCTACACTGTATTTCTGATCAATTTGATATTATTTTAATGGACAAAAAAATGCTTTTCTTTCGAAAACAAGGACATTTCTAAGTGACCCCAAACTTTTGAACGGTCGTGTATGTATGAAACGCATGAATGTATTGCTGTATTGTTAGACGTTTGTATTATATTTTTGTATTATTGTATTTAGAGCCAAATACAAATGGACCAGATGGATTTCTGAGGTTTTTGTTTGAAGGAGAAAGATCTATTGGGTCCTTTAAGCTGTTCACTAAGAGCACCCCTTTATGCAGTAAACAGCTGAATATTACACACTGCTTGAAATATAAATATCAGGCTTTTTAAAGGCTACCTCAGCATGAAAGAGGCTCCGTTGCGAGACGGGGCGATAGGAGAGGGGGGAAAGGAGATGATATGGTGAGAGGAGACTGAGGAGGAGAGATGATAGAGGGGAGCAGAGGAGAACTGGGAGGAAAAGGGTAAGGTTGTCTGGACCACTAGGTCCCTGCTGCTTCCGGCTGTGTCCACCACCTCTGATTCAGCAGGCATTTCCCTGCTCAGTAGGCCTCAGGACAGACCAGGCAGGAAAATACATGTACATTATGTGGGCTCAGGTGGCCGGCTTGTGGATATAGCACTTCCCTATCCCTGGGTCTATGTGACCTTCAACGACTAGTTATTTTAATACAGGAAACATTTGAGTCAACACTAAAATGCTGGTTTCTGGTGTTGCTGTGGTTTCTGGTGGTTGTCACTGGAGCAGTCAAGGTATGCAACATTTTTATAGATCATTCTTAATTTAATATGGTCTTTGTTTACTGTATGTTGTAAAATGATAGAGAAAGCAAAAAAAACTCCCCCGCTTCATTTTGACTTTATTCGCTACAAAAGTAGTTCCTTGGATTCTGAACGTGGGTTGTTTGAAATATACACAGCAATGTAATAATATGAGGTGCCCACAGAATAATTGTAGATGACTACCAAAGCCAAAAGTGGTCCCTGAAAATTGCACACTACGTCACAATGTAGATATGTGCACCACGTCATTGCTTTTCACGCTGCTGTGTGTGCACCATTATCTGACGGTAATGGGGAAACAGAGGCTATGAAAATAAATATCAGAATTGAGCTACCTGTCTAAACATAGCCTCTGTTTCCCCATTACCGTCAGATTCAGGCACTGTGTGTGGAATGAGATTAGTGAATTTTTAGCATCATGCTCAGAATCCATCGGAAGTTAATCAGCTACTCTGAGGAGGTGCAATGATTTGTTGTAGTGTCCTGCTAATCCACCCTCCAGGACAAGAATGCCCTCATAATTAAGGCCATGCTTTTTTGGCTTTTTTATGGGAGGCACTTTGATTTTACCAGTATTTCAAGCCTGATCCACTAGGTTTGCTGCAGGTAGAAATCCTAGGAATTGTTATTTAATTGACACAAGCTGTCTCCAATCTATGTCTGGTGGTGCGTGTGTGTTTCGTGGGGGGATTGCCTAAGCAAGGGGAGGTGTAGCAGCGAATACTATTTGGAAGGGAATACTATTTGTAGATCAGTGATTCTACACCTCACTTTGCTCAAGCTGATTGTAACTAAAAACAGGTCAATTAGGAGCAGTTAAAGGGTAGAGTCAATGAAACCAACCATATAAATATATTGTAGCGAATTCGGGGGTAGCCCAGACCGGTTTGAGATGTCGGCTTTTCAGTTACTGGACCCAGGTTTGAGTTTGCCCATCATTGTCCAGTTGGTATGGCTGGTTGTGCCCCTGTCTGGGTGAAGATATGTACAGGGCCCTCTCGGTGCAAATCGACTGCTAGAGAGCCCAGCTGTGCAAGCTCAGTGCCTTTACAAACCTGTGCTGAGGTGAGGAAAACAAGAGCCATCTGTAGTCTATACAGAATGACAATTATTTCAACTAAACATCAGCAAGGCCACCGTATGCTGTGCTGTAGTGCAGTCTTCTGTAAACCGCTCATCTTTCTTGACCTCCATCTAAAGTAGTTACTCTTTGTTCTTTCACAGAGCGAGTACTCGAGCGACTCGGAGAGTGAAGACAACTTTCTCATGATGCCACCGAGGGACCACTTGGGCCTGAGTGTCTTCTCCATGCTATGTTGCTTCTGGCCCTTGGGAATCGCTGCCTTCTACCTGTCCCATGAGGTAAGGACTACTACACTGTCAATGATACTACACACACCACGGCTGCTTCACCACTAGTAGTTACAGTAAATGTCAAGGCAGTCTTATGAGAATGTGTATATACCCTCACACAATAAATAACCTAAAGAAGTAAATCATTTATAGATTTAGGTCATCATAGTATTAGGTGCAAGTCTCAAAAGTACAGTGCCTAGTGAAAGTCTACACACCCCTTGCACAAGTCTTCACATTTTGCTGCCTTAAAATTAAATCTAAAAAGGGATTACTTTTTATTTAGTTTTTACTAATCTACACATTTTCACACGCCAGAGTTAATACTTGGTGTAAGCACCTTTAGCAGCAATTACAGCTGGAATCATTTTGAATAAGGTTCTACCAACTTTGCACAACTCCTAGGGCAACAGACAGTGCCTTCAGAAAGTATTCATATATTTTGTTGTTACAGCCTGAATTCAAAATTGATAAAAAAAATAAATATATATATATATATATATAGAAAATAAAATACTGAAATATCTCATATACATAAGTATTCACACCACTGAGTCAATACTTTGTAGAAGCACCTTTGGCGGTGATTACAGCTTTGAGTCGTCTTGGGTATGTCTGTATCAGCTTTGCACGTTTGGATTTGGGGATTTTCTTCCTTGCAGATTTTCTCAACTAATAATTATCAGCTTCCATTCAGTCAACGCATAAAACTGCTTCGTCAGGCCAAATATATACACTCCTTTCTAGAAACATTAATATTTTAACAGACTTTATATCTATTATAGACATAGGCTTTCAGTGTGTGACAGGTTCGTGATTCTGAAAGGACAGCAACCGTAATACCAGCACACTCATGTTGGAGAGTTCCCTTTTTGTAAAACACAAAGCCGTATACCCACTTTTCTTTCAGTGGGCATTGCTTATACTCACTTCTTAATCGCTACTGGTGCATATCAAAGTAGTGTAGTGGAGGTGTACGACTTATCAATTATGTAGTACAATAGAGAAATCATGCACAAAGTAGCCTACACAATCACAAAGCACGTGAAATATATTCGCATAGCCTAGTTTCAGCGGAATATCATCTGCAGGCAGCAAGAGTATGCATCTCTCAACTGGTTTTGGCATGGAGCAGCTCACAGAAGAATGACATTGGTAGCCGGTACAGTAGGAAAGACGTTTCAACTCATGATATTTACCAGTAAATGATTATAGTGTTATTCTTCCTGGGGTTGTATATGAACAGATTTCAATAAGATTTAATGTTGCTAAAATGCTGTCAGTTCCACTTTAAATGCAACAATGTTTCACACACAAGTTATTTTCAAAGAAATGGCTAACAGCAAGTGTGTTGCAATAAAAATAAAGTTCCACTCACGAGGTGATGATCATTTGAAACTTAACTTCTTGTTAAAAGGTATTCTTGAAAAGAGAGAAGCTAACGAATTAGCAACAACATCATCTTTGATAACACCTGCTGCAGCCGCTGCAAACTAGCTGACAACAAAAGCTAGCTAGCTAGACCATGGGCAAACTACTGCTCGCTATTGCGCAGTAACCTGTTGGCCTTCAAGAAGGCAGAAGTTTCCATACGTTTTAGTAAAAACGCTCCCACTCATTAAGTCAAAATGTGATTAGTTGACTTAGCTAGCTAGATTTATCTCCCTAGAGACAGCAAAGAAAAATCCTGATTGGATATTTTTTTCTCTTCAGTGTTAACCCTTTCCTTTCCAACAAAACTGAAGAAATTAAATCAGAACATAATTGAAAATAATACAATTATTATAATCATTATTTTATAAATCCTTCTCTGAAGGCGTAGAAGGCCCATTGTTCCCCACTATGTTTGGGTTAGTAATAATTTGTAGAGTGGCTCTACTTTCCCTCAGCATGCATTTTTTCACTATTCTGAATGTCTAAAGAATCCATATGTTGTTCTGAAATATGAACACCGAAATACTGGACATTTTGAACTCTTATGGTGGTGATTTAACAAAATTACAATCATGGTCTTGAATTGGACTCGCATTTTTCTGGTCTGACTTGACTCGGTCTCTGTCCCCGTCTCGGTCTTGACTTGCTCCGTTCTTGGTCTTGAATCTGTCTCGCTTCAGGTGGTCTCGAACACAACACTGCTTCATGGTAGCGATGGTGTTGGACGGGTGATGAACTGTGACTGGTTTTCTCCAGACATAGCGCTTTGCATTCAGGCAAAATAATCATATTTTTGTCTCATCAGACCACAGAATATTTTGCCTTATGCTCTGAGTCTTTCACATGCCTTTTTTGTAAACTCCAGGTTTGCTGTCGTGCTTTTTTCTCAGGTGTGGCTTCCGTCTGGCCACTCTCCCATAAAGCCCAAATTGGTGAAGTGCTGTAGAGACTGTTGTCCTTCAGGCAGGTTCTCCCATCTCAACCAAGGAACTCTGTAGTTCTGTCAGAGTGGTCATTGGGTTCTTGGTCACCTCCTTGACCAAGGTCCTTCTTGCCTGGTTGCTCAGTTTGGGCGGATGGCCAGCTCTAGGCAGTCTGGGTAGTTCCATATTTCTTCCATTTCCCCTTTGATGGAGACCACTGTGCTCTTGGAAACGTTCAACACTCTAGAAATGGTTTTATACCCTTCCCCAGATGTATGCCTCATCACAATTCAATCTATGAGATCTACGGACAGTTCCTTGGACTTCATGGTATAGTTTCTGCTCTGACATGCACTGTCAACTGTGGGACCTTTATATAGACTGTGTTTCCAAACAATCATGTCCAAACAATTGAATTGGCCACAGATGGGACTCCAAGTTGTAGTGATGTCTCAAGGCTGATAAAGGGAAATTGGATGCACCTGAGCTCAAGTTGAAGTGTCATAGCAAAGGCGTGAGAATACTTACAGTACCAGTCAAAAGTTTGGACACACCTACTCATTCAAGGGGTTTTATTTTATTTTTTACTATTTTCTACATTGTAGAATAATAGTGAAGACATCAAAACTATGAAATAACACATATGGAATCACGTAGTAACCAAAAAAGTGTTAAACAAATCAAAATATATTTTATATTTGAGATTCTTCAAAGTAGCCACCCTTTGCCTTGATGACAGTTTTGCACACTCTTGGCATTCTCTCAACCAGCTTCATGAGGTAGTCACCTGGAATGCATTTCAATTAACAGGTGTGCCTTTCTTAAAAGTTCATTTGTGGAATTTATTTCCTTAATGCGTTTGAACCAATCAGTTGTGTTGTGACAAGGTAGGGGTGGTATACAGAAGATAGCCCTATTTGGTAAAACACCAAGTCCATATTATGGCAAGAACAGCTCAAATAAGCAAAGAGAATGGACAGTCCTTAATTATTTTAAGACATGAAGGTCAGTCAATCTGGAAAATGTCAAGAACTTTGAACGTTTCTTCAAGTGCAGTTGCAAAAACCATAATGCGCTATGATGAAACAGGCTCTCATGAAAGTAAGACCCAGAGTTACCTCTGCTGCAGAGGATAAGTTCATTAGAGTTAACTGCACCTCAGATTGCAGCCCAAATAAATGCTTCACAGAGTTCAAGTAACAGACACATCTCAACATCAACTGTTCAGAGGAGACTATGTGAATCATGCCTTCATGGTCGAAGAAACCACTATGAAAGGACACCAATGAGAAGAATAGACTTGCTTGGGCCAAGAAACACGAGCAATGGGCATAAGACCGGTGGAGATTTGTCCTTTGGTCTGATGAGTCCAAATTTGAGATTTTTGGTTCCAACCGTTATCTTTGTGAAACGCAGAGTAGGTGAACAGATGATCTCCGCATGTGTGGTTCCCACCATGAAGCATGGAGGAGGAGGTGTGACTGTGTGGAGGTGCTTTGCTGGTGACACTGTCAGTGATTTATTTAGAATTCAAGGCACACTTAACCAGCATGGCTACCACAGCATTCTGCAGCGATACACCATCCCATCTGGTTTGCGCTTAGTGGGACTATCATTTCTTTTTCAACAGGACAATGACCCAAAACACACCTCCAGGCTGTGTAAGGGCTATTTGACCAAGAAGGAGAGTGATGGAGTGCTGCATCAGATGACCTGGCCTCCACAATCCCCTGACCTCAACCCAATTGAGATGGTTTGGGATGTAGTTGGACCGCAGAGTGAAGGAAAAGCAGCCAACAAATGCTCAGCATATGTGGGAACTCCTTCAAGACTGTTGGAAAAGCATTCCTCATGATGCTGGTTGAGGGAATGCCAAGAGTGTGCAAAGCTGTCATCAAGGCAAAGAGTGGCTACTTTGAAGAATCTCAAATATATTTTGATTTGTTTAACACTTTTTTGGTTACTACATGATTCAATATGTGTTATTTCCTAGTTTTGATGTCTTCACTATTATTCTACAATGTAGAAAATAGTAAAAATAAAGAAAAACCCTTGAATGAGTAGGTGTGTCCAAACTTTTGACTGGTACTGTATGTAAATTAGATATTTCTATATTTCATTTTCAATACATTTGCAAAGATTTCTAAAAACATGATTTCACTTTGTCATTATGGGGTATTGTGTGTAGATGGGTGAGGAAACAATATATTTAATACATTTTTAATTTGGGCTATAACACAACAAAATGTGAAATAAGTCAAGGGGTATGAATACTTTCCCTTGTTTTTGTCAAAATTGCTCAAGCTCAGTAAATTTGGTTGGGAAGCATTGATGGACAGCAATGTTGAAACATCTCAGATTGTCTAGTAAATTTAAGTCAGGACTGAAACTAAAACACTCAGGAACACACAACCCCTTGTAGAAAGCCATGCTGGTGTGTATTTTGGAAAAATAAACTCTATCCGGGGTTTAGGTTTCAGAAGATTGAGGCGGGTTTTCCTCTAACTTTTTACCTGGGCTTTGCTCCTTATTTATTTTGATCCTGACGAACTCCCCAGTCCCTGCCGGTTACAAGCATACCCTTAACGTGATGCTGCCACCACAATACTTGACAATACAGAGGGTTTCACTCTGTATTGGATTTTACCCAAACCTGTAGTTTTGAATTTAGGCCGAAAAGTTAATTTCTTTGCCGTGTTGTAGGGCTGGGCGGTATACGGTATTTTACGATATACTGGTATTGATGCACGGACCGGTTTGGGGTTTTACGTTACCTTCTATAACGGTATTTGAATGTTTGGTTTGTTAAATGTAATACGCTGTGTGTAACGTCCATTTTTTTGGTTTACTCCGCTGCTTGATTCATCTCTCTCTGCTCTGTCTTTCTCCATGCCGCTTTCCACACAGACCTAGCCCCGCCCCCTGTCACTCAAGGAGCGCATTTGTTGTTCCTCGACAAGAGACACTTGTGTTCAGTCTGCATGGTCAATGCATTACATGCAACAATGTTGATGACAACGGTGCTGTTTTCACTTTGTTTTTTAATATAAATCTATAAGCTTTCTATAATTACACTATTAGCTTGTGTTTCCTACATCTGCAAACGGCTAGTTTGTCTTTTCTTAGCAAGTTGGGCCTAAATCGTGTTAGCTAGCTAGCTAATAAATGTACTGAGTCAGAACAAGCATAACTAGCTATACAGCCTGATAATACCAGTGATGGAGTAGACCTAAATCAGTATGTTTGTGCAACAGTAGCTTCTAAATTAAAGAGGAATAGGCGAAGCATGAATATGTTAGCTACATGAAGTAGCTAAGAGAACATTCAATGTAGCCAAATATTATAGGGTCTATTAGGAAACACATATTAACACTTTGGTTCCTACCCTGTCACAAATTAATTTCCCCTGGCATTTTCATTCATTGTCATGTCAAACAACACTGTATTCAAAGTGCCCGCTATTATATTCTAACTATAGAAATAGATAATCATTCTATTTTCATGATTCCAACAGTTAACCCAATTGTTTTGCTCTAAATCGCAAGTCAAATCGCAATTGCAACATTTGGTTAACAATAAGGCCTAGATTGTTTGCCCATGTTGTGCAGCCCTACGTGGCAGTGTGGAAATGACCTCAAATGAGTGTAGTAAATGCAGAAATTTATGAAAATGCAGAAAATTATTTTTGGCTTAATTGAACAGTATAAAACAATCAGAATGGAGAAAGACGCATTCTAAGTGATTTCAATGGATGTGTTGCCACCCTAGGGTCTCACACTACTCATAAAGCAAATTTAGAACTTTTATTATTCAAAAACATAAAATACCGTCAGTCATACCGTCAAATTTTTTTAAATACCGTGATATGATATTTTGGCCATAACGCTCAGCCCTACCATGTTGTTTGTTGCCCTAAGAGTAGTGTAAAGTTGGTAGAATCTTATTCAAAATTATTCACAGCTGTAATGACTGTCAAAGGTGCTTCCACCAAGTATTAACTCAGGGGTGTGAAGACATACGCAATCAATAAACATTTTTTTTATATTATTAAAGGTGCAATACGCAAAAACGCTCCGCCATTTCCTGGTTACTAAAATTCTAATAGTTCGCCTAATTGCAGTTTGTGACAAAACAAGCAATGCATAGTGTAGAGAATCATTGTACCATCTAAACCGCTGTGAAATATATTTTCAATAACCAAAAATAATGTATTTTCAGCTGTTTGAAGCTGGTGTACAAAACCGAAAGGAAAGGACGCAAAAACAAAACTTAAGAACGCAAGCATAGAAATAGAACAGATCTACCGCTTCTTAGATTTGCTTTCAATAAAAATGACAGATCAATAACTCACATATTGCAGCTTTAATTTGGAACATTTTTCAAAAACTCTTTCACTTTGAAGATGTGTAGATCAGTAGGGGAACATTTTTATCCATTTTTAGATTTGAATTTTAAAGCAGAAAAATGTGACGGCTGCAAGGGGGCGTGTAGATGTTCACTAGGCACTTTATGTCAAGATCTAGTGGCAGGTATTCATTGTTAAAATGGAAATAAAGTCAAATATTCTTCATTCCTTTCCAATGTGCCAGACATTGGATCTGTTGCCTGGGACTGTTGCCTGTGTGCCTGTTTTTTTATTTTATTAGATGCATCATACAGTGAGGGGAAAAAAGTATTTGATCCCCTGCTGATTTTGTACGTTTGCCCACTGACAAAGAAATGATCAGTCTATAATTGTAATGGTAGGTTTATTTGAACAGTGAGAGACAGAATAACAACAAAAAAATCCAGAAAACGCATGTCAGAAATGTTATAAATTGATTTGCATTTTAATGAGGGAAATAAGTATTTCACCCCCTCTCAATCAGAAAGATTTCTGGCTCCCAGGTGTCTTTTATACAGGTAACGAGCTGAGATTAGGAGCACACTCTTAAAGGGAGTGTTCCTAATCTCAGCTTGTTACCTGTATAAAAGACACCTGTCCACAGAAGCAATCAATCAATCAGATTCCAAACTCTCCACCATGGCCAAGACCAAAGAGCTCTCCAAGGATGTCAGGGACAAGATTGTAGACCTACACAAGGCTGGAATGGGCTACAAGACCATCGCCAAGCAGCTTGGTGAGAAGGTGACAACAGTTGGTGCGATTATTCGCAAATGGAAGAAACACAAAATAACTGTCAATCTGCCTCGGCCTGGGGCTCCATGCAAGATCTCACCTCGTGGAGTTGCAATGATCATGAGAACGGTGAGGAATCAGCCCAGAACTACACGGGAGGATCTTGTCAATGATCTCAAGGCAGCTGGGACCATAGTCACCAAGAAAACAATTGGTAACACACTACGCCATGAAGGACTGAAATCCTGCAGCGCCCGCAAGGTCCCCCTGCTCAAGAAAGCATATATACAGGGCCGTTTGAAGTTTGCCAATGAACATCTGAATGATTCAGAGGAGAACAGGGTGAAAGTGTTGTGGTCAGATGAGACCAAAATGGAGCTCTTTGGCATAAACTCAACTCGCTGTGTTTGGAGGAGGAGGAATGCTGCCTATGACCCCAAGAACACCATGCCCACTGTCAAACATGGAGGTGGAAACATTATGCTTTGGGGGTGTTTTTCTGCTAAGGGGACAGGACAACTTCACCGCATCAAAGGGACGATGGACGGGGCCATGTACCATCAAATCTTGGGTGAGAACCTCCTTCTCTCAGCCAGGGCATTGAAGGGTCGTGGATGGGTATTCCAGCATGACAATGACCCAAAACACACGGCCAAGGCAACAAAGGAGTGGCTCAAGAAGAAGCACATTAAGGTCCTGGAGTGGCCTAGCCAGTCTCCAGACCTTAATCCCATAGAAAATCTGTGGAGGGAGCTGAAGGTTTCGAGTTGCCAAACATCTGGCTCGAAACCTTAATGACTTGGAGAAGATCTGCAAAGAGAAGTGTGGCAAAATCCCTCCTGACATGTGTGCAAACCTGGTGGCCAACTACAAGAAACGTCTGACCTCTTTGATTGCCAACAAGGGTTTTGCCACCAAGTACTAAGTCATGTTTTGCAGAGGGGTCAAATACTTATTTCCCTCATTAAAATGCAAATCAATTTATAACATTTTTGACATGCGTTTTTCTGGATTTTTTTGTTGTTATTCTGTCTCTCACTGTTCAAATAAACCTACCATTTAAAATTATAGACTGATCATATCTTTGTCAGTGGGCAAACGTACAAAATCAGCAGGGGATCAAATACTTTTTTCCCTCACTGTATATTCAATATTCCTGTGTGTTTCAGTATTTAACATTTGTAATATAGGACAGCAGAGCTACGGTCCCAGGGGGCTGCCTAGTAGGTAGAGAACGGGATGAAATCTCTGCATGAGCAGTGGCTTTTTTCAGCTCACAGGTCACCAATGGCAGTGGGGAGAAAAAAGGAATAGGACAATTTGTTTACAGCCAAAGCATGCACCTAGACAATGTTATTCTCTCTAATGTGAACCATGGGTTTGTTAGGACACCATGAGGACCACTAAGGACACCATGATATTTAATCCTTGCTATTTGCAGGAAGGGCTTAGCTGTAATAACAGTATAACACAAAAAAACATGCCGTTACAGAAAAATCCCTGTAGTTTCAGACCATGTACAATGTAAATCCCACATAAAAACAACATTATGTAACCTTGTACTTTGTATAGTTTTACCACCTTGATGCATCTTAGAGCCAGGAAAATGAGAAGAAAAACATTGATTCAGTTGATAGATAAGAGTGGGCTTGATGAAGATGTTAGACAGTTGTTTTACGTGTGTAATGATCTCATATCTCTGCTTGAAAAGCCTCTGGCAGCAGCCTGCTACCCACACTGAATCACTCTGGTCTGACTGCACGTCACGACTCGCACACCTACATCTCTCTCTTATGCTCTAGGTTTTTATAAAGTCTGCTCGGTTGGCATGGGCAACACAGCCCATGCTAAAATTAATTTCCTAAAATCCAACTACAAAGCCTTGTAGCCGCAGGATACAAAATGTTGCAGGCCGAAATTAAAACAACAGAAACCCACATCACCATGGTGGTAGGTTTTGAAAAGCTTTAGGGCACGTGTCAAACTCATTCCACGGAGGGCTGAGTGTCTGCGGGTTTTCGCTCCTCCCTTGTACTTGATTGATTTAATTAAGGTCACTAATTAGTAAAAAACTCAATTCACCTGGTTGTCTAAGTCTTAATTCTTATTGGTTTCCTTTAGTAGTGGTTTCTTTGCAGCAATTCGACCATGAAGGCCTGATTCATGCAGTCTCCTCTGAACTGTTGATGTTGAGATGTGTCTGTTACTTGAACTCTGAAGCATTTCTGAGGCTGGTAAATCTAATGAACTTATCCTCTGCAGCAGAGGTAACTCTGGGTCATCCTTTCCTGTGGCGGTCCTCATGAGAGCCAGTTTCATCATAGCACTTGATGGTTTTTGCGACTGCACTTGAACAAACTTTCAAAGTTCTTGACATTTTCAGGATTGACTGACCTTCATGTCTTAAAGTAATGATGGACTGTCATTTCTCTTTGCTTATTTGAGCTGTTCTTGCCATAATATGGACTTGGTCTTTTACCAAATAGGGCTGTTTTCTGTATACCACCCCTACCTTGTCACAACACAACTGATTGGCTCAAACGCATTAAGAAGGAAAGAAATTCCACAAATTAACTTTTAACAAGGCACACCTGTTAATTGAAATGCATTCCAGGTGACTACCTCATGAAGCTGGTTGAGAGAATGCCAAGCGTGTGCAAAGCTGTCATCAAGGCAAAGGGTGGCTACTTATGAAGAATCTAAAGTATATTTTGATTTGTTTAACACTTTTTTGGTTACTACATTATTCCATATGTGTTATTTAATAGATTTGATGTCTTCACTATTATTCTACAATGTAGAAAATAGTAAAAATAAAGAAAAACCCTTGAATGAGTAGGTGTACAAACTTTTGACTGGTACTGTATGGAAATTGGGTAATGTGATAATTGGATGGAAAACCATGCATAGATTGATAAAGGAACTGCTGCAGTAAGGCTCAACCAGTTTCTGCTCCAGTCTGTATTTCTGTGTACTCTAAAGATAAACCATGTTGTCTACAGCCCACACATACAGAGTGTGTGCCATAGCATAGGTTCCCTTTCAACACCTCTCTCAGGAGTTTGTGTTTCAGATATCAATCACCTTGAGTGCACTTTAATCAAGATCAGGTTATTGCTTATGGGCTCTCTCTGTGAATATGTGTCTCACGCGCAAAGCAAAGCAGAGCAGAAAGCAGCTTCTGTGTCGATGGTAGAACATTAATAAGAGCTGTGTTTTGAGTGGTGCACTTGGTTTCTGCATATCGAGAGCAACTGTAAAGGCCGTTGCCATATTTAATTGGTTCCAGTTACCTTTTGTACTGCTCAACACTGCAATTAATTTCCTCCTTTTGAGGAGGAACAAAGCAATCAATACACAGCTCTTTGGGGCGACAGGGTGTAGGGGGGAAAAAAGCTTTAACCACAACCAATCTAGATTTCATGGGTGAGATTGCAGGGGACCCCCCACCCGCTCTGTTAGATAAACAACCCAGTAGCTTTACAGTTGCCTGTTAGAAGGTAAACCAATCTGTCAGAATGACTTGGATTTTAGTAACTCATTTCTGCACAGTAGTTTTTGCTAATTTGTCTTTATTTCTTCCTCCTGTTCTTCATCATTATTGCATTGATGGTCTTTACATCTTATGTGATAATGATGCAATTTTCTGAGAGCAGTTAAGTAATACTACTATACGGTATTATATCGATCAACAGCTCCTACCATTCCACTGGTTGAATCAACATTGTTTCCACGTAACGACGTTGAATCAATGTGAAAAACGTATTGGCTTTCCAATAAGTCATCAACGTAAGAGAATTTGGTATTGGTATTTTGTTCACCCAACTTTTAACATAAATCCAATGCCACGGTAACATTTTGTAAAAAATGTCACGTTAGTTGACAACTCAACCAAATGTAATTCAAAAATAGACGAACTGATGTCTGTGCCCAGTGGGATCCTTACTCTAATGTTACTGTCTCAAACTCAACGGAGAAGCATGAATTGGCTTTTATTGAAGTGAAACTCCCAGACTGACTCGGACTGAATTGATGGCAATTAGGCTGAAAAGTAAGCCTGTTTGAATAATAATACATTTAATTTGTATAGCGCTTTTATTAGTAATTTTTTAAAATATATATACAATATAAACATCATACATTTAGAATCAAGGCAAGTAAAATGGCAATAGTGTGCTAGGTGCTAAATACATTTTAGATTGGGACTAGGACTCTGAATAATAGTCTGTAGAAGTGGGTTTTAAAGTTCAGAGTGATGGAGTGGCTCTCAGATGGTCAGGGAGAGCATTCCATAGGCGAAGGGCAAGGGAGCAGAAGGCTCAGTCCCCCATAGTTCAGAGACATGACTTGGGGACATTAAGCAGTAGGGAGTGGCTGGAGCGGAGAGTGCGAGGTAGCTCGCTGATTGAGATGAGGTCGCTGATGTAGGTGGGACTCAATCCATTTAAGGCTTTAAATACAAGCATGAGAATTTTTATCTGGTAGTTGACCGGTAGTCTATGGAGTTGGGCCAGGATCGGGGTGATGCGGTCTGACTTCATGGTCCTGGTCAGGACCCTGGCAGCACTATTCTGGATTGGTTGGAGCCTCTATAGTGATTTGGCTGGGAGGCCCCCAAACAGCAGCGCATTGTCGTAGTCGATCCGAGAGAAGATGAAGGCGTGGATGAGTTTCTCTGCATATGTCCTGTCAATAAATACTCAGATCAATGCAGACACAGTGCCTGTTATTCTTTTCCTGGAAGTGTCCTAGGGTAAGGAATGTTTTTTGGATTTTCAAGTCCCTCAGTTGCCTGATTCCCTATTTTTGTTGAAGCTGGGCTGAAACGTGTTTGGGTACGCTTTCTTTTCATTACTATGATACCAGCAGTGAAACATTTGAGGATGACACTGTCCCTCTGACTGGAAGCCAGCGAGCATTTGGCCTCCCTTGATAAAAATAAACAAAATAATAGCCAATCAGCGTTGAGCTAAACTGAGTGAGCTCAGCTGTGAATGGTCCTGGCGCAACAAAAAAACATGTCAAGGGAAGCCTGTTTGGATTTGGCTTCAGACCAATCACATCACAAGCCAAACGTCATTATTGACAGGAAAAAACTTGAATTGTTGCATCTCGTTGTGTTGTCCTCCGGTGGCTAGCTAGCTAAAATCATCCCTTTCCTAAATTAGCCATGGATGGCGAAAGGGATTTGGACTTGTGGTTTTACTTAATTCTCCATACTGGCCAATGGTTATAACGGCGATACTGAGCCAACCATAAATTCATACATTGTGCCCCTGGCCTGAGAGGATGGAAGTTCAACATGTAGTATGCTAATGTTAACTAGCTGGCCTGGCACATCGTTGCCCATGAAAGGTAGTTAGGCTAGCGGGCAAGCATTTTAGCCAGGTAGCCTAGGACATCAAATACTAAAAGCATGTACTGTATGACAGAGACATAGACCGTTTAGGCAACATGAAAGAGGAGGATGGCATTGGCGTTTCTCTACAAGTAGGGGTGAGTCAACATGTTTTTCTACACACACACACACATAGAGAGAGAGAAATCGGTACCATGGACAGCCACATCATATTTAGCTTACATTGATTGGACTAAATGGTTTTTGGTATCTTTTAGTTGTCACTGTATTAGACGAAGCATAGGTTATTAGATGTTGAAATGTTGAAGTTGAAATGGTGCTGGAATAGTGGAGGCAGCTCCTGTTTTGTATGTATTTATTTATTTATGTATAGGCACAAGTAATTGTATCGCAAATTTTGGCTAATTCAATTTACTTTAGGGGAAGCTTATCTTCCCATAGCCTATTGGACGCATCGCTTATGCCGACATCAATGTGAGAGTAACTGGTGCATTAAACAGCTGGCCGTGAGGCTTACAAGGCCGAGTTCAAATGTCAACATCAAATTCAAAGCAATCGGCGCACTGCCTAAACGGCTGACCGGCAAAGCAAACTGTCTGGCACTGTCTCTGCTCTCTGAGAGAATGGGTGCAGGCTGGCAGCTTTTCTCCGAGCAATGCTTCGCATGGTCCTAAAGCCAGCCAGTCATTATGCTAAACAGATGTTACATTTTAATTGGGATTGGAGTGATTTTAGTGTACTTTTTTGTAGCCTACTTTAAAATGTTGGGTACCCATACCCAACTGACACCCAGGCTAACTAAAGGCCATTGACAGAACATAAACCTGATATGCATGCTCCATTGTTCCACAGAGAAATACTGCTGTGTAAATGGACATGCATAACTCTTTCAACATTTTAAAGTGCATTTCTATGGGGGTATTTCCCTGGTTTGAATATGCTATTTAGTATTTAATTTTAGGGCTGAGCTATATATCTAATTAATTTCAATGTATGTTTTAGTGCGATATTCCAAATGCCTGTATTGTGTAAGAATCAAGTTTATTTATTTTTTCTTTAGTTTTTATGAACGCTTATGTCTGCTTGTTCTCATGTTGTCTTTTTGATCTTGTCTCCTTCACTCCTTCTGCTGTGACTGTGCACCTTCACATTTCACACACACACACCAAGCCCCTCCCCCTGCCACTCACAACAACAAAGATGAAAGACCACTTCTTCCTCTCTGAAAACCAGCGGTTTCCACTCGCTATTTGCGTTTGGGGTGGTCCAACAGAATTGGTTATATGGACACCGAAACACATTGAGACAATATTTTACTGTAATAGAGGTCAACTTAACCTTTCTAACGATACCCTTTTTATGTTTCAACTCCTACTAAAACAGGAGTATCAATGAACACTGATTCTGGAAATGAATGCTCAGTTTCTATTGCGCGCGTGTACCGCTAGCAGCATTTTTGCCACAGACTGTTATACTGTCTAGTCTGTGTTTTATAAATGTACATAAGCATAAAAAACTATTATAGAAGGATTTGGGAACTCGTTCTCATTCTGAAAAATAAGGTAGGCCATTTGATTTCAACATCTGAACAAAGTAGACAGGCTAGCATGCTGTTCACACAGTTGGAGACAGACAGAAGGGTGTGTTCAGGGTTTCCAGGTGTAGCTACATTGAGCCCAATGACCACTTAAAACCCGCCGAAAAGGCCTGAAAACTAGCCCCATTTTTTTTCACAGCTAGAGGAGTTGCCATATTTATATAATAACCCCTTTTTCCATAACATTATTGAGCCAATTAAGAAGGAATATCGTAGTAACTTCTAACGATGTTAGAAGCTAAATTCTGTTTTCCTCAAAATAATAATTATTGCAAGCTATGATGTAATAAAGGAATTTGAATGTCGCAAGAGAAAATATAATTAGCCCTTATTAAACTAGCCAGATCTTTTCCAACAATATATGTCGATTTAACTCGTTATACCACGGCTAAGGGCTGTACTTAAGCATGACGCTACACGGAGTGCCTGGATACAGCCGTTAGCCGTGGTATATTGGCCATATACCACAAACCCCAGGGGTGACTTATTGCTATTATAAACTGGTTACCAACGTAATTAGAACAGTAAAAAGTATTTTTTTGTCATACCCGTGGTATAAGGTCTGATATACCACGGCTTTCAGACAATTAGCATTCAGGGCTCGATCCAGGTTTATAATTGTAAATAAATCCCCTTTGCGGATGTGCATAACTATAGATAAATCCGACAGGAGAGTTTGAGTGATGGAAGTTGGACAGAGGATCTCGTAATCTCTGAGCAAGAAACACTTGGACGAACATAAAATAAACTGTTAGGCTATTTTCTGGCAATTGTGATGTTATTATGTGCCAGATGTTAAGACTACAAACCGTTATAAATGGCCTATTTGCGAGATTGACTTGTTATTTCAATAGGCATAAGCTACAGACTACAATCAGGGTTTATGATTGTAATTTAATTTTGCCATGGGTTTGCTTAGATAAAGGCAGGTAGTTTATAGCCTCTGGTAGACCTACATCTAATTTCAGATAGTCTACAGTAGCCTAGACAAGATGTAGACAAGATGTGAACTGAACGATTTAGCAGCTTGCTTAGTTCAAATTAACAGACAAATGTATTCAACATGAATAGCGAGGCGATTTCGAGGTAAGAAGTGCTTGTGTTTCCCAATAGCCTGCTGGAATAGGCTACTGAGGATGGGGTCGTAATTTCTTTCCTGTAGCCTAATCTGACTACTGTTACCGTCAATCTAATGCGTTCTAACAACTGATCTGCAATTGCCATAGAGCTTTGATAACTTACAATTTAATTAACTAAACATGTCCATTAATAATTGCATAATAACATAAGGCTACAACAACAATAATCTGAAGTTATAGGCAATTTATTGAATTGGTTTGCCAGCTCCAGGTAGGCTGCACAAGTGGCAGAAATTGATTTGCAATGACTCCAGTGATATGATCATTTCAACATTTATTGGATCAAATGGTAGCCTACAATGGCATATAAATGAATAGGCTACTTGATGGCCAACAGAGGCAAATGTATCATTTTCCACATTTAATGTCAGTTTCATTGAGGACTTTCCCCCATTAAAAAAAACCATGCGAGGGAGTTCCATAACTTCCATTTCAAATGTCCACTCGGGCAGCCCAGAGACCCAAGAACTGAACATGCATAAAACACTTAGCTTGATACAGTTTTCTTTAAGCAAAGTCAACATTGGAATGCAGTTTAACCACCTCCGAGCGAATGTATGTAATGCGCTCTAGTGCGCCCAAAGTTGTTATTTCCATAATTTCTTGATGCGCATCAGTTCTAGTTTATTCATAGGTTTTACGGAAAAAGGGTTGGAAATAGGTGTCTCCGTAATAACAATCTAAATAGCCTACCACTGGTAAAAAGTTGTGCGCGCGTGCTGCTCCCTCCTCTCGCTCACGTGACTCAATAGCTGTAGTGCTCTCTCAACACACACACACACACACACACACACACCCCTCCGTCCCTCCGGCCCTCCCCACCACTCACTCACTCAGCAACAGCCTGCCTCACTGCCTGACAGTTAGCAGCAGGTCACAGTGAAGAAAAAAATATACAGTGGGGATAACAAGTATTTGATACACTGCCGATTTTGCAGGTTTTCCTACTTACAAAGCATGTATAGGTCTGTAATTTTTATCATAGGTACACTTCAACTGTGAGAGACGGAATCTAAAACAAAAATCCAGAAAATCACATTGTATGATTTTTAAGTAATTCATTTGCATTTTATTGCATGAAATAAGTATTTGATACATCAGAAAAGCAGAACTTAATATTTGGTACAGAAATCTTTGTTTGCAATGACAGAGATCATACGTTTCCTGTAGGTCTTGACCAGGTTTGCACACACTGCAGCAGGGATTTTGGCCCACTCCTCCATACAGACCTTCTCCAGATCCTTCAGGTTTCGGGGCTGTCGCTGGGCAATACAGACTTTCAGCTCCCTCCAAAGATGTTCTATTGGGTTCAGGTCTGGAGACTGGCTAGGCCACTCCAGGACCTTGAGATGCTTCTTACGGAGCCACTCCTTACTTGCACTGGCTGTGTGTTTCGGGTCGTTGTCATGCTGGAAGACCCAGCCATGACCCATCTTCAATCCTCTTACTGAGGGAAGGAGGTTGTTGGCCAAGATCTCGCGATACATGGCCCCATCCAACCTCCCCTCAATACGGTGCAGTCGTCCTGTCCCCTTTGCAGAAAAGCATCCCCAAAGAATGATGTTTCCACCTCCATGCTTCACGGTTGGGATGGTGTTCTTGGGGTTGTACTCATCCTTCTTCTTCCTCCAAACACGGCGAGTGGAGTTTAGACCAAAAAGCTCTATTTTTGTCTCATCAGACCACATTACCTTCTCCCATTCCTCGTCTGGATCATCCAGATGGTCATTGGCAAACTTCAGACGGGCCTGGACATGCGCTGGCTTGAGCAGGGGGACCTTGCGTGCGCTGCAGGATTTTAATCCATGACGGCGTAGTGTGTTACTAATGGTTTTCTTTGAGACTGTGGTACCAGCTCTCTTCAGGTCGTTGACCAGGTCCTGCCGTGTAGTTCTGGGCTGATCCCTCACCTTCCTCATGATCATTGATGCCCCACGAGGTGAGATCTTACATGGAGCCCAAGACCGAGGGTGATTGACCGTCATCTTGAACTTCTTCCATTTTCTAATAATTGCGCCAACAGTTGTTGCCTTCTCACCAAGCTGCTTGCCTATTGTCCTGTAGCCCATCCCAGCCTTGTGCAGGTCTACAATTTTATCCCTGATGTCCTTACACAGCTCTCTGGTCTTGGCCATTGTGGAGAGGTTGGAGTCTGTTTGATTGAGTGTGTGGACAGGTGTCTTTTATATAGGTAACGAGTTCAAACAGGTGCAGTTAATACAGGTAATGAGTGGAGAACAGGAGGGCTTCTTAAAGAAAAACTAACAGGTCTGTGAGAGCCGGAATTCTTACTGGTTGGTAGGTGATCAAATACTTATGTCATGCAATAAAATGCAAATTAATTACTTAAAAATCATACAATGTCATTTTCTGGATTTCTGTTTTAGATTCCGTCTCTCACAGTTGAAGTGTACCTATGATAAAAATTACAGACCTCTACATGCTTTGTAAGTAGGAAAACCTGCAAAATTGGCAGTGTATCAAATACTTGTTCTCCCCACTGTATATATATTTTATTTTAAAGAGAAATGCCATGGCGGCCGAGGTGCAACTTAGAAATAGCCCAAAAACCCACCACCTGTGACATCGTTTTCAAAGTAGGGCAATTGTGGGAAAAGATCTGTCTACTCACTAGCGGCTGGGCTTGTGCTTGAGAGATTGTTTATGAGACCTATAATACCTGCTATAATGAAGTTTGTCATTATTAGTGAATGTGCATTATGCATCGTTCTGGTTAAATCTGTAACAAAAAGGGCATTTTCATAGACTGACAGTGATTATTGCAACAACAAAAAAAGCAGTTTAAACTATTTAGATAAAAATAATAAAATAAATTGATAGACAGTGCCCTCCGTAATTATTGGGACAGTGAAGCATTTTGTATTATTTTGGCTCTATGGTCCACAAGTTTGGATTCGAAATCAAACAACGACTATGAGGTGCAGACTGTCAGCTTTAATTTGAGTGTAGTTTCACCTATATCGGGTGAACCGTTTAGAAATTACAGCACTTTGTACATAGTCTCCCTATTTTAGGGAACCAAAAGTATTGGGACAAATAAGAATATAATATGTTTCTAATCACTTCTAAATTCATGTGGATGCTACCATGATTACGGATAATCCTGAATGAATCGTGAATAATGATGAGTTAGAAAGTTACAGACGCACAAATACCATACCCCCAAGACATGCTAACTTCTCACCATTACAATAACAGGGTAGGTTAGCATTCACGATTCATTCAGGATTATCCGTGATCATGGTAGCATCCACATTAATGTAAAAGTGCATGGGCGTATTTACCGGCTCACAGATGCATAAGGCACTGGCCAAATACAGATTGAACGGCCTAAACACAAGATCTGCTGGAGATTAAACGCCCTGACTGGTCATTTAGCTGCTGTGTAAGAATACTGAAAGTAACATCTAATTTAGTTGAGGTTGAGACCAGTATAGTGCTTCTCCACAGGGTTACCATTATCAAAGCCACAGACACATAAATAAACAGTCTTCTACTATTCAGATTCAGTGTTTTAATAGTCACATGTACAGGGTTGCAGGTGTGATTGCAGGGTACAGTGAAAATCTTAGGCTTCGAGCTCCAACATGCAGGACTAAGTGAAATGAAATAATGAAAATGGTAATAAAAAAACTAACAAGAGAAATAGCACTATATACATCATAACTGTAGCAGTGATGAATGAATAAATGTCCATTGGGGTGGAGGCAGAGTAAAGACTGTTTAGGGGGTGTGGGGGAATGACCATGGGGGGAGTAGCATGACCATTGAGTGGGTGTGGGGATCAAATGAAATAAAAACAATAAAAATGGTAATAAAAAAAAGTTATAATATACAGTACATATTAGCAACAGTGACTAATGTCGTTGGGGTGGGGGCAGAGTAAAAGTCTATGGGGGTGGAATGTCCATAGGGGGAGGGGGGGAATGTCCATAGGGGAGAGGGTGGAGCAGGTGAGGCTCCTGTAGAACACTGTGAGTGCCCTCGGGGACAAGCCAGATTTCTTCAGCATCCTGAGGTTGAAGAGTCGCTGTCGTGCCTTCTTCACTACATTGTCCGTGTGGTTAGACCATTTCAACTTCTCTGAGTAGTGTACGCTGAGGTTATTTGAAGTTATTGACCGTCTCCACGGCGGCCCTGTTGATGAGGATGGGGGCGTGTCCACAATCAGCTCCTTTGTTTTGCTAACGTTGAGGGAGAGGTTGTTTACCTGGCACCACACCTGGCATGTGTTTGTGTGTTTATTATCACCTGTAACACTCAACCATTTCTTCTGGCATTGGCTGATTTTGTGGATTCATTGGTGTCGTCAAGGAGGATTGTATTGGAATAGTTATTCAACTACTCTCCTGAGCATACTTTTTACCAGGTAGTTGTTATTCTTTAAATAAGGTGGTGGTGTATACAAATGTTGAGATGGAAAAACACATAGGATTATATGTGCAGCTTAATAATTACCTTTTTTTTTCATTTTAATCAAGCTCCGTCATATCACATGGGCAAAGTTGAATAAGTCCCGACTCCCTAAAGAGGTCTCTCAATGTTACGATACCAAACTGCAACAATCTGTTTTTGCTACGCCAGTGTGTATAATCTGATTCACTGCTTTTAGAGCATGCTCCACACAAATTGGGTAAGCTTTTTACATAATATTTTGGCTCGATAGTGTGAGAGTTGGCCTTGTATGGAATAAGCTAGGGACAAAAATCCTCCTTGGGCGATGACGGACATATTCCACAAAGCAAAGGTTTTTACCATGTATAAAATATTTCACTCATAGATATATCCACAATGACCTATCCTTTCATTTAGTGTATACAGTACATTTATGTCCCTGTGGATGATGGTGTAGGAGCACTTTTACGTTTTTTGTTGAAATGAGAAAGATTTTTTTCAGGCAACACACTCAGATCTCAAGGGTAGAAGATAATTGTGTTTGTAAAACACGTTTTTCATCCTCATTCTGAAAATTGTTGTTCTCTTTTTCTCTTTCTCCTTACTGCATCTGAGGAACTGCGGTTGCTCCGTGGTTAATTCGTTTTTGATTTGATTGTAATTAATTAAGCTGACTTAAATTGAACCAGTAATTACAAAGAACTGTTTCTCGCCTGTGCAGAACAATAGGATTGTTAAACATATTTACATACTTAGTATGCTCATTAACTGCTGGGAGGGCTGGGTGGAAAATGGTAGGTTCTGTAAGATTTCCCCAAGACTCAATAACACCCTATGTGGCATCCTCTAGTTAAAACAGATGATAGTTAGAATAATGAGACACAGACTGGGAGCAGTGTGGCTCATCTTGCTACATTTGTCAGTCATCTGAAACAAACAGTCTGTGTTACTAAGGAATGTTGATCCCAGTATGTTATCCGCCTCTTATCCTTTAAACAATAACATCGAAGCAATTCTATAGAGATGTCTCTCATACACTGAGTGCACAAAACATTAGAAACACCTGGTCTTTCCATGACAGACTGACCAGGTGAATCTAGGTGAAAGCTATGATCCCTTATTGATGTCACTTGTTAAATCCACTTCAATCAGTGTAGATGAAGGGGAGGAGACAGGTTAAAGAAGGATTTTTAAGCCTTAAGACAATTGAGACGTGGATTGTGTATGTGTACCATTGAGGGTGAATGGGCAAGACAAAATATTTAAGTACCTTTGAATGGGGTATGGTAGTCGATGCCAGGCGCACCGGTTTGAGTGTGTCAAGAACTGCAACGCTGCTGGGTTTTCACGCTCAACAGTTTCCTGTGTGTATCAAGAATGGTCCACCACCCAAAGGACAACCAGCTAACTTAACACAACTGTGGGAAGCATTGGAGTCAACAGGGGCCAGCATCCCTGTGGAGCGTTTCGACACCTTGTAGAGTCCATGCCCCGACGAATTGAGGATGTTCTGAGGGCAAAAGGGTGCAACTCAATATTAGGAAGGTGTTCCTAATGTTTTGTACACTCAATGTATATTCATCAACAGTCATTTTCATGTCCACCTGCATGTTTCATTGTCCTCATTACAATTCTGCTGGCAGCCTAAACAACCATGTCCTGCTGACCTTTCCAAGTATGCAGAAATTATTCATATTTTGTTTCGTACACTGTATGTAACGTGATAGACATAACGCAGATCAATTATGGTTCATTGTCATGTTAACAAAGGCCTATATTACCTTCTCATAGCTCTGTGAATGATTATACTGTGCATGTGTACTCACAACTTGGAGATCGTGAAGGTCATTGTTTGTATCTATGCCTGACTCCCCCTCCCCCCTGGGTAAATGTGTGTTATATCAAACACAGAGAGTAATCATAAAAGCTTCAGATTTTAGATGTCACTGGGGCAGCGGGGCAGAATGCTCCCTGATACTTGGGCCAAGGCCCACGTCAGCTCGACGTATGCTAAATGATTAGTTGTGCCTTTCAGTAAATCTGTAACGTGGCCTGCAGTCCCTCTGCTCAGGTCTGCTATTGATCTACAAGGTCACTGTTGAGGCTTATATTTTCCAGGATGGTGGTTTATTCGGAGCCCCATTAGCTTTTGCCGAAGCAGCAGCTATTCTTCCTGGGGTCCACAAAAAACACAAAACATGACAAGTAACAAAACACTGATACACTGATAGTCAAGGAAAGTCACACAAATGTAAAATACAACGATATACAAACAATGCAACAAAAATATAATGGTACAAACAATACAACTAAAATGTGTGTGCATGTGTTGCCCCCTCACCTGCCGTTCCAAGAAATGTTGTTTAATCTTTTTTTGGAGTTGATTTTGCTGTTTGCTTGAGTAATTGGAGATTGAAGGGAGTTCCATGCGATCATGGCTCTGTATGGTGGAGGCAGTGGGTGGGAGTTTGATCTCTTTAAATGAAATAATACCATCAGGCTCAGATGAACAATGGATCAGGGATCCCCACACAGGGGATGATAATCAGCCTTTGGTCCTCATGGTAGTATTGTTTGGAGTTGGACAGAGACTGTGTGCGGATTTGTGTGTGTGTGTGTGTGTGTGTGTGTGTGTGTTAGGGGTGGGTTGTCTACCCAAACACAGTAAAGGTCATCTATTATATACGTAAGAGAGTATATTTGACCTCTCAATGCGAAGCAGCAAAAACTTTAAATAATTGTTTGAATTACCTTGATTACCTTTGCTTCCAAGAATTAAGCTTTTTGACAAATTGGAGAAATCATCATGCTTCCTTTTTTAAAGACAATTACTTTGTTTTGTATATCTCCCCCAAAAAATGTGTCGATCCAAAAATGAAGGGATTATTAGGTAATATATTATTAGTCCATCTCTCTTGCCTCTTTTAGTAGATTTGTCATTAAGGGATGTAGGCATGAGAGTGAATCCACATCTTCAATAAAAACCTTTTACAGTTTGGAGTACCATTAAGTTCTTAAGAGCTAGGGTTGGTCTTGTTGATATAGTAAGTCATTAGGTAATGTCCTCATTGATTCAAGCACATTCTATCCGTGGTGAGTCAAATGAAAAATAAGATATAGCCTTCCATGAAAGCTTCTAACTGAGGCTGCAGACAGTGCTGAATCCATACAATACGTGCGGCTAAACCGAATTCTCTGTTCCTCAGGCCTAGACATGGCTGAAGTAGCTATATGCCAGTAATATAAATAGATCACAGAACAGGAGATAACTGCTGCCTGGGCTCAAGGACCGAAATGTATGTCATGACAGAAAGCATTACATAAATCTATTTGAGTTGGCATTGTAGGTGGCAGGTAGCTTAGTGGTTAAGAGCGTAGTGCCAGTAACCGAAAGGTCGCTGGTTCTAATCCCCGAGCTGACTAGGTGAAAAATCTGTCTGTGCCCTTGAGCAAGACACTTAAATGGTGCTCCACAATCACATTAACAGAATTCAATTTTTTTAATTCTGTATTACAGAAAGCAGTGGACTGAATGACAGCTGTTTCTATCTTCCAGACTACATTAAAACTGTTATTGTATTGATGATTGTAATGGCAAACATTTATCCTCTTGACAATATTTATGTTTTGGCATGTGCATATTTAATCATTCTAGGCATCATGAGAACTGTATGAGAGAAAATGCATGTTCATTTAGCCTATTGGGGATAGCTAGTTTACATGATGGAGCAAGAGAAGAATCCTGGTTCTGTTAAACATAAAAAGCCTGGATTTTATGAACGATCCCACAACTTGGGCCACAAGTTACACAGATCCTAACACAATTCAAGTGTGTTATATCCCTCCCTGTGATTGAACATGATTGGTTATGGTCTCTTCTCACACTGGTAACACACTTGAATTGAACTATGTGCCAATTATTCCAACACCTCTGTTCTTTGGCACTGTTTGGTGTGAAAATTAAAGTGTCATGATGAGGACGGACCTGTTGCGACGAATGACATCTCCGCTGCCAGCCTGGTGTTCGCAATTATCAATTATCTGTAACCTTGAACAGCATAGGCTGTTACACAGGCAGCCCAATTCTGATATTTTTCCCAATTATTGACAAAAGAGCTGATCTATGTAAATACTCCGGGTGGCCATTTGATTAATTGTTCAGCAGTCTTATGGCTTGGGGGTAGAAGCTGTTAAGGAGCCTTTTGGACCTAGACTCTGCGCTCCGGTACCGCTTGCCGTGCAGTAGCAGAGAGAACAGTCTATGACTTGGGTGACTGGAGTCTTTGACAATTTTTTGGCCTTTCCTCTGACACCGCCTAGTATCAACGTCCTGGATGGCAGGAAGCTTGGCCCCAGTGATGTACTGGGCCGTACGCACTACCCTCTGTAGCGCCTTACGGTCGGAGGCCAAGCAGTTGCCATACCAGGCGGTGATGCAACCGGTCAGGATGCTCTCGATGGTGCAGCTGTATAACTTTTTGAGGATCTGGGGACCCATGCAAAATCTTTTCAGCCTCCTGAGGGGGAAAAGGCGTTGTCGTGACCTCTTCACGACTGTCTTGGTGTGTTTGGACCATGTTAGTTTGTTGGTGATGTGGACACCAAGGAACTTGAAACTCTCGACCTGCTCCACTACAGCCCTGTCGATGTGAATGGGGGGTGTTCGGCCCTCCTTTTTTCCTGTAGTCCATGATCAGCTCCTTTGTCTTGCTCGCGTTGAGGGAGAGGTTGTTATCCTGGCACCATACTGCCAGGTTTCTGACCTCCCTATAGGCTGTCTCATCATTGTCGGTGATCAGGCCTACCACTGTTGTGTTGTTAATGATGGTGTTGGAGTCGTGCTTGGCCACACAGTCGTGGGTGAACAGGGAGTACAGGAGGGGACTAAGCACGCAACCCTGAGGGGCCCCCGTGTTGAGGATCAGCGTGGCAGATGTGTTGTTACCTACCCTTACCACCTGGGGGCGGCCCGTCAGGAAGTCCAGGATCCAGTTGCAGAGGGAGGTGTTTAGTCCCAGGGTCCTTAGCTTAGTGATGAGCTTTGTGGGCACTATGTTGTTGAATGCACAGCTGTAGTCAATGAACAGCATTCTCACATAGGTGTTCCTTTTGTCCAGGTGGGAAAGGGCAGTGTGGAGTGCAATTGAGATTGCATCATTTGTGGATCTGTTGGGGCAGTATGCAAATTGGAGTGGGTCTAGGGTTTCCGGGATGATGGTATTGTGAGCCATGACCAGCCTTTCAAAGCACTTCATGGCTACCGACTTGTGCTACGGGGCGGTAGTCATTTAGGCAGGTTACCTTCGCTTTCTTGGGCACAGGGACTATGGTGGTCTGCTTGAAACATGTAGGTATTACAGACTCGGTCAGTGAGAGGTTGAAAATGTCAGTGAAGACACTTGCCAGTTGGTTTGCGCATGCTCTGAGTACACGTCCTGGTAATCGGTCTGGCCCCGCGGCCTTGTGAATGTTGACATGTTTAAAGGTTTTGCTCACATTGGCTACGGAGAGCGTGGTCACACAGTCGTCCTGAACAGCTGGTGCTGTCATGCATGCTTCAGTGTTTCTTGCCTCGAAGCGAGCATGAAAGGCATTTAGCCCGTCTGGTAGGCTCACATCACTGGGCAGCTCTTGGCTGGGTTTCCCTTTGTAGTCCGTAATAGTTTGCAAGTCCTGCCCATCCGATGAGCATCAGTGCCGGTGTAGTAGGATTCAGTCTTAGTCCTGTATTGATGCTTTGTCTGTTTGATGGTTCATCTGAGGGCATAGTGGGATTTCTTATAAGCGTCTGGATTAGTGTCCCGCTCCTTGAAAGCAGCAGCTCTAGCCTTTAGCTCGGTGCGGATGTTGCCTGTAATCCATGGCTTCTGGTTGGGATATGTATGTACGGTCATTGTGGGGACGACGTCGTCGATGCACTTATTGATGAAGCCGGTGACTGAGGTGGTATACTCCTCAATGCCGTTGGATGAATCCCGGAACATATTCCAGTCTGTGCTAGCAAAACAGTCCTGTAGCATCCGTGTCATCTGACCACTTCCGTATTGAGTGAGTCACTGGTACTACCTGCTGTAGTTTTTGCTGGTAAGCAGGAATAAGGAGGATAGAATTATGGTCAGATTTGCCAAATGGAGGGCGAGGGAGAACTTTGTATGCGTCTCTGTGTGTGGAGTAAAGGTGGTCTAGAGTTAAAGTCTCTGGTCACAAGGAGCGCCACTTCTGGATGAGCATTTTCTTGTTTGCCTATGGCCTTATACAGTTTGTTGAGTGCGGTCTTAGTGCCAGCATCAGTTTGTGGTGGTAAATAGACTGCTAAGAAAAATATAGATGAACTCTCTTGGTAGATAGTGTGGTCTACAGCTTATCATGAGGTACTCTACCTCAGGTGAGCAATACCTCAAGACTGTTATTGACAAATAGACACACACCAGCAGCCCTCGTCTTACCAGACGTAGCTGTTCTGTCCTGCTGATGCACGGAAAACCCAGCCAACTGTATATTATCCGTGTCGTCGTTCAGCCACGACTCGGTGAAACATAAGATATTACAGTTTTTAATGTCCCGTTGGTAGGATAGTCTCGAACGGAGCTCATCTAGTTTATTCTCCAGTGATTGCAAGTTGGCCAATAGAACGGATGGTAGAGGCGGGTTACCCACTCGTGACAAATTCTCACAAGGCACCCCGATCTCCGTCCCCTGTACCTCCGTCTTTTCTTCACGCGAATGATGGGGATTTGGGCCTGGTCTCGGAGAAACAGTATATCCTTCGCGTCGGACTCATTAAAAAAAAATCTTCGTCCAGTTCGAGGTGAGTAATCGTTGTTATGATATACAGAAGCTCTTTTCGGTAATAAGAGATAGTAGCAGCAACATTATGTACAAAATAAGTTACAAACAATGCGAAAAAACATACAAAATAGCGCAGTTGGTTAGGAGCCCGTAAAACTGCAGCCATCCCTTCCGGCGCCATTCTCGGTCGTACGGTTACAACTCTGTGTGGCCTGCAGGATTACTGCATGGCCGTGAGGCATAACCTTCACAATTGCAATTAGCATATTAAGTAATCATAGGAAATACAGTTTACTCAAGACATTTCACCTTCATACACGATTGGTTCCTCTAAATGAAAATACATTCCAATCGTAGCTACCTTGAGAAGAGTGTGAAATAAGACTAACAGACCATGAGTACCTCTTGGATGCTATAAGTACTCTGGTTTAATTGACTACTACAGCACCGCTCAAGTCATTCCTTGTTACGACTACTCTTTCCTCACTCTCCATCTCTTTCTTTGTCCTGTCTGAGTGATGGTGTGATGCTGTAAAGCTGACATCTCAGCGGGGCTCCCGTGGGACTCGGGGGTCGGCTACATGCATTAATATTTCAGCTACCCAGTCACTGGCCACATTCACACAGAGAAAACATGGCATCAAATTCCAAATCATAGTGGAGCTTTCAATAGCCCGCAGGACTCCCTCTCATCCAACGCCCCCCCTCCCTCTCGCTCTCTCTGCCTCAGTTATTACGCTGTTACATTGTGTTCACTCTACATTAAAATGTGAAATAACGTTTTTTTGCCCCAGGGAGCCGGGAGCCCTCACGAGTCCATGTTATGCTCCTGTATGAACATTAGAAAATAACAAGATAAAAACATCACAATCCCTTAATCTTCACCCTCCATTGACCCAAAGAACAGTTTTTAAAAAAAGACTTGGCCCAAGCACCAGTGGGGTTATCAGCTTTCAGCCGCTACCCACCTCGTGATTAACTTTGTCTGGAATCTTTAAATGAGGATTGGGTTCATTAATAAATGTTCAAACTTGCACAATTAACAATGTTAGAGGGGGCTTGTCTGGAGGCGGCCTTTTGATCGCTACCCGTAATGCTGAAGATAAAATAACAAGGTCTGCTTGCTAACAAACCAAGAATGGTCCTCAGCAAGGTAATAGGGGAGGTATATGGATGACATAATAAGGAATACCACTAGGCTCTAGGGTATTGAGCTATATTTATCAGAATAACCCTCTTTAATCTTGATAATGTCTCGTGGACTTCAAAAGGATACAGGCCCAGTTGGATGGTTGAGTCACAGCTGAGTTCATTATTTATCTGCTGTGGGTTGCCATGTTTTGCTGAGCGCCTCCACAAGACCCCCAGACATTTCACTGGAAATGGGCCAATTTACTGTTTAATTTCCTCCTATTAATTGGGTATTTCTGTCTCTCTCTCTCTCCTTTGCCCTCGGTCTCTCTCTCTCTCAGACGAACAAGGCGGTGTCTAAGGGGGACTTACACTTGGCCAGCTCCAGCTCCAGACGTGCCCTCTTCCTGGCTGTGCTGTCAATCACCATCGGGACAGGCATATATGTGGGCGTCGCTGTAGCTCTCATCGCATACCTCTCCAAGAACCACCACTTGTAGCCTTGCCCTGCCCCCAACCCAGTGCACTGGACTGACTGCGCTGGGGGTGTGGTTCACTTGGGGACAATTGAACAATGGAATATGGGCCTGCAAACTATTGGACTATCAGGATGGACAGAACCTGGCCATATGGTTGGCACAATTCGTGGGATCTAACACAAGAGGTTCATGATATGGAAAATGGTATTGTAACGGTCAAGTTATTTTCTCATTTTGACAAGGAAAAACTGGAAACTCTGTTAGTCGTTCCATACACGACTGATTTTATTTTTCAGATGTTTAAAATTGGTATGAGTTTTACCAAGGCAAAACACAACCTTTGAGAGGGCAGGCCAACATGCACTAAATATTACCTGTACCAAGAGCATATTGTACGTTTACGGGGCATGTTCTCTGCTCGGTTAACGGTGAGTTGTGGATGTCCAGCTACATTTACCACACTATCAGTCACATTTGGCAGCTCCTGTCGAGTATAAAGAGGGTGGATGAAAGGGCTGCTAAAGATGTCACTCATTCATACATTCAACCTGTATACATGTATTCTACATCACATTGAATTGATCTGTGGATGTCACATAGTGGACACTGCAGCTCACTGACTGCAGCTCAACTGGATCATTTCTCGGTTGAATACTACAAGTCTATAAAGTAAGGTGATGGCTTTTATATACAGTGCCTACAGAAAGTATTCACACCCCTTGACTACAGCCTGAATTTAAAATGATTTAAATTGAGATTTTTATAATCACTGGCCTACACACAATAACCCATAATGTCAAAGTGGAATTATGTTTTTTGAAATTTTAACAAATTCATGAAAATTCAAAGCTTAAATGTCTTCAGTCAATAAGCGTTCTACCCCTTTGTTATGGCAAGCCTAAATAAGTTCAGGAGTAAAATTGTGCTTAACAAGTCACAGAAGTTGCATGTCTGAAATAATAGTGTTTAACATGATTTTTGAATGACTACATCATCTCTGTACACCACACATAAAATTATCTTTCAGGTCCCTCAGTCGAGCAGTGAATTTCAAACACATATTCAACCACAAAAGACCAGGAAGGTTTTCCAAGGCCTCACAAAGAAGGGCACCTATTGGTAGATGGGTAAAAAAGAAAAGCCGACATTGAATATCCCTTTAAGCATGGTGAAGTTATTAATTACACTTTGGATGGTGTATCAATACACCCAGTCACTACAAAGATACAGGTGTCCTTCCTAACTCAGTTGCCGGAGAGGAAGAAAACCTCTCAGGGATTTCACCATGAGGCCAATGGTGACTTTAAAACAGTTAGAGTTTAATGGCTGTGATAGGAGAAAACTGAGGATGGATCAACAACAATGTAGTTACTCCACAATAATAACCTAAATGACAGAAAAGAAGGAAGCCTGTACAGAAAAAAATATTCCAAAACATGCATCCTGTTTGCAACAAGGCACCAAAGTAATACTGCAGAAAATGTGGCAAATCAATTCACTTGAGTTTGGGGTAAATCCAATACAACACATTACTGAGTACCACTCTCCATATTTTGAAGCATAGTGGTGGTTGCATCATGTTATGTGTATGCTTGTAATCGTTAACGACTGGGGAGTTTTTCAGGATAAAAAAGAAACGGAATGGCAAAATCCTAGAGGAAAAACCTTGTTCAGTCTGCTTTCCATCAGCCACTGGGAGATGAATTCACCTTTCAGCAGGACAATAACCTAAAACACAAGGCCAAATCTACACTGGAGTTGCTTACCAAGAAGACAGTGAATGTTCCTGAGTGGCCAAGTTACAGTTTTGACTTAAATCCACTTGAAAATCTACGGCAAGACCTGAAAATGGTTGTCTAGCAATGATCAACAACCAGTTTGACAGAGCTTGAAGAATTTTGAAATTAGTAATGTGCAAATGTTGCACAATCCAGGTGTGGAAAGCTCTTGGAGACTTACCTAGAAAAACTCTCAGCTGTAATCGCTGTCAAAGGTGTTCTACAAAGTATCGACTCAGGTGTGTGAATACTTATGTAAATGAGATATTCCTGTATTTAATTTTCAATACATTTGCAAAAATGTCTAAAACATGTTTTCACTTTGTCATTATGGGTATTGTGTGTGTGTGTGTGTGTAAATCTATTGAATTAATTTTGAATTCAGGCTGTAACACAACAAAATGTGGAATAAGTCAAGGGGTATGAATACTTTCTGAAGGCACTGTACATTAAAGTACCACTGCACTCCAATACAGTATCTTGGTGGTCCTATTATCTCAAAAGAGAACTGATGTGTCCTCAGCACAATATTTTTTAATACATGCTACACACCTGAAATGTGGAGCTTTTGTTGTAACCCTACGACGACATACTTTTGTGTTCTGTCAGGGAGAGAAAGTGCACAGGCTGCAGCTCCCCAACAGAACCAGCATACACAGAGATACAGTACCTCAATGTTGATAGGCACAAATCAATAAGGGAAGAAAAAGCAGACGAGTCCTCGGAGGCAGAAGCCATTCTGTAAATACCTCTGTATGCTTTTTGTTTATACATGTACTGGAATAGATGTGATACATGCCTAACTGCAATACTTTTTTTGCAATACTATTTTTTTCCCCTGCTGTATACTGCTACTATGTCAACTGTCAATGTTTTGGAGACTCATTAGAGAGTCCGTGTTTAACATAAGTGCTTGAAAATTAAATATAGTATTATGTCTGACGTGCCTGTGGTTTCACAATCTGACTTTGGTTGGTTCAGGTGCAACTTTCTTAAAATGATTGTATTTCTTCTTTATGCACAATAGCTTAGCTTATTACAGCAAATACAGTATTACCACATTAAATTATCTGGTCAGTGTTTTACAGGTTAGGCTATTTTGTTGCATATGCTGTACAGTATAAAATACGTTAAAAATAACAATAATATGCACAACATAAATATTACTTGAACACACAAAAAATGATTGAGTGTTTATTGAAGTCAGTACAGACCTAAATTATGGACACTTCCCAAGCATCAGGTTTCCCCACTCACTCCCCTAATTCCCTATCCTCTCCTCCACTGCACACTCTTTTACAACTCTATTACGCCCAGCCTTTCCCCAAGAATGACTAATCACTTGCACACACTGTGCATATTTCATGGCAGCAGAAACATCTCGCTGCCTGTCAGAAATATTAGCTTGCCAAGCGCCCAGATGATTAATCCATTTTATATGACATTGAGGGCGCCGTAATAGTTAACGCGGCTCTAAGTGCATGCCAAGACTAACGTGTCAGAGAGGTGGGGTGGGATTTAGTTGTATCATATCTATATGTGACATGAGAGAGACTCAGTGATAAAGGCCTATTGTACTGTAGGCTTTTAAGTGCTGAATGCCTTTCATGCCTTTTCTATGAGTCCTCAGTGGGTCTGATCCAGGTGCTTTACACTGTGTGTCCTGGAGAATAGACAAATCTGCTAAGTGAATCCAGGGGACCAAGTTGATTCATACCAATAGGCTATAAGACTGGTTGAGTCACGGGCTGGAAACCCAGCAGAGGTAATAACAACAGCCAGCTGTAAATGCAAGGAGTTTGATGGTAAAGAAGACACCTACCACCTAACGTTTATGGCTATAGACAGGGTTGTGGAGTAACTGATTACATGTAATCTGATTACAACAAAAAACAGTTAGATTACCAGCACATTTTTTACAAATCAGATTGCAGATACTTCTGAAAAACAACACTGAACATAAATATCAATTCAACATGTAAAGTGCTGGTCCCATGTTTCATGAGTTGAAATAAAAGATCCCAGAAGCACAAAAAGCTTATTTCTCTCAAATGTTGTGCACACATTTGTTTTGTTTACATACCTGTTAGTGAGCGTTTCTCCTTTGCCAAGATAATCCATCCACCTGACAAGTGTGGCATATCAAGAAGCTGATTAAACAGCATGATCATTACACAGGTGCACCTTGTGCTGGGGACAGTAAAAGGCCACTCTAAAATTTGCAGTTTTGTCACACAACACAATGCCGCAGATGTCTCAATTGGCATGCTGACTGCAGGAATTTTCACCAGAGCTGTTGCTAGAAAATTGAATGTTCATTTCTCTACCATAAGCCGCCTCCAACGTTGTTTTAGAGAATTTGGCAGTACGTCCAACCGGCCTCACAACTGCAGATGCGTCGTGTGGGCGAGCGGTTTGCTGATGTCAATGTTGTGAACAGAGTACCCAGTGGTTGCGGTGGGGTTATGGTATAGGCAGGCATAAGCTACGAACAATGAACACAATTCGACGAGATCCTGAGGCCCGTTGTCGTGCCATTCATCCGCCGCCATCACCTCATGTTTCAGCATGATAATGCACATCCCCATGTCGCAAGAATCTATCTGTACACAATTCCTGGAAGCTGAAAATGTCCCAGTTCTTCCATGACCTCTATACTCACCAGACATATCACACATCACACATCAGCATTTTTGACATGCTCTGGATCGACGTGTACGACATCGTGTTCCAGTTCCCGTCAATATTCAGCAACTTCGCACAGCCATTGAAGAGGAGTGGGACAACATTCCATAGGCCACAATCAACAGCCTGATGAACTCTATGCGAAGGAGATGTTGTGCTGCATGAGGCAAATGATGGTCACACTAGATACTGACTGGTTTTCTTTTTAAAAAAGGTATCTGTGACCAACAGATGCAAATCTGTATTCCCAGTCATGTGAAATCCATAAATTAGGGCCAAATTATTTTATTTTGATTGACTTATTTCCTTATATGAACTGTGTAGCTCAGTTGGTAGAGCATGGCGCTTGCAACGCTAGGGTTGTGGGTCCGATTCCCACAGGGGGCCAGTATGAAAAAAAAAATGCACTCACTAACTGTAAAGTCGCTCTGGATAAGAGCGTCTGCTAAATGACGTAAATGTAAATATAACTCAATAAAATCTTTGAACTTGTGTTGCGTTTATATTTTTGTTCAGTATAGATGATTACTTCTTGGATTACTTTTATTTTCAGAAAGGAAAAAAATACATTGACACCTTTTTGTTTTCTCAATGATATTAAATTCAGCATTGAAAAAAGGCACAAGTTTAAGTTTGTTGCACCTAAGCGAGTCTAACCATAAGTCAGAGACCACTATGATGACACACCAAATGCGTTTGATGGATCGTTTTGGTCTTCTTCTAATGCCTCCTAAGGGGAAAGTATCCAAAACATTACGTTACTGAGTTTGGGTAATTTAAAAGTTACATTACTGATTACTATTTTGGACAGTTAACTAGTAACCAATTGATTACATTTAGAAAGTAACCTACCCAACCCTGGCTATAGACTGGAATGGTTAAGATACCCTTTTTCAGAAGGCATAGGGAAATTGGATTGCAACAATAGCCATGGAAATCAATAACCTATTCCAATATCTTCATTGTCTAGACCTCCAACGTGTTGCGATACAATAAAGAAGCAGATGAGACAGTCTTTTGCATTTGGCCATTACAAATGTATTGACAGCATGTGTTGACAGTACTGGAACAATGAATTAGAGCTCTCATTGTTAAGCAGAAGATACCTTATCACCAGAAACCTCTAACAAGCAACTCCCAGGCAAAGAGCTGCCATTAGTGACAAAGCAAACATAGCCTGCTGCTAACAGCTGTGTGCTAAGAGCAGGCCAGTGAGCCCACAGCCCTATCTAATAACGATTTGGAGAGCGGGGGACTGAGGGAGTGGGGGAAGATGGGTTATTAGCTTAATGCACAGTCGCTTCCACCATGTTTATGTTAACTGGTAGGACATCTGATCTGAAAAGCAGGGATGATGATAGCGCAGTCTATTCATATGCATTGCTGTCGCCAGTGTCCTCCAAAACAAGTGAAGGGCATTGATTATGGTTGTGTATGACTGCACTTCGAGGCAGCATCGACTTCCCCGAATTGTAATTGTCACGATCGTTAGAGTGAGTAGACCAAGGCGCAGCGTGATGAACGAACATACTTCTTTTATTAAATGAATACACGAACAACAAAACAACAAACGATAACGTGACGTCCTATGTTAAACACGGAACACACCAAAAGGAACAAGATCCCACAAACACTAAGGGAAAACAGACTGTTTAAATATGGCTCCCAATCAGAGACAACCAGCAACAGCTGACACTCGTTGCCTCTGATTGGGAACCACTCTGGCCAACATAGAAATACAAGAACTAGACTGTGAACATAGAACAAAACACATAGAAACTACACACCCTGGCTCAACATATAGAATCCCCAGAGCCAGGGTGTGACAGTACCCCCCCCCAATGGCGCGGACTGCGACCGCGCCTCCACATAAACCAAACAGGGGAGGGCTGGGTGGGCATTCCTCCTCGGAGGCGGTTCCGGCTCCGGGCTTGCCCACCACCTTCCAATAATCCCCCCGTAGCGCCCCTGGTCCGGTCTGGCCCCGCTGGCTGGAGCTGGACTGGACATCGTAGGAGCGGATTGCTTCAGCTCCGGTGTGGAGCAGCTGACCGGTACCTGACCAGGCACCGGTGACCCAGGCACGGGTTGTGCCGGACTGACGACGCACACCCCTGGCTTGGTGCGTGGAGCAGAAATGGGCCGGACCGGGCTGACGATGCGCACCCCTGGCTTGGTGCGTGGAGCAGCAACGGGCCGGACCGGGCTGACGATGCGCACCCCTGGCTTGGTGCGTGGAGCAGGAACGGGCCGGACCGGACTGACGACTCGCACCCCTGGCTTGGTGCGTGGAGCAGGAACAGGCCGGACCGGGCTGACGACTCGCACCCCTGGCTTGGTGCGTGGAGCAGGAACGGGCCGGACCGGGCTGACGACGCACACCCCTGGCTTGGTGCGTGGAGCAGGAACGGGCCGGACCGGGCTGACGATGCGCACCCCTGGCTTGGTGCGTGGAGCAGGAACGGGCCGGACCGGGCTGACGACTCGCACCCCTGGCTTGGTGCGTGGAGCAGGAACGGGCCGGACCGGGCTGACGACTCGCACCCCTGGCTTGGTGCGTGGAGCAGGAACAGTCCGGGCCGGGCTGGCGACGCGCACCGTAGGCTTGGTGCGAGTGGCAGGAACAGGCCGGGCCGGGCTGGCGACGCGCACCGTAGGCTTGGTGCGAGTGGCAGGAACAGGCCGGGCCGGGCTGGCGACGCGCACCGTAGGCTTGGTGCGAGTGGCAGGAACAGGCAGGGCCGGGCTGGCGACGCGCACCGTAGGCTTGGTGCGAGTGGCAGGAACAGGCCGGGCCGGGCTGGCGACGCGCACCGTAGGCTTGGTGCGAGTGGCAGGAACAGGCCGGGCCGGGCTGGCGACGCGCACCGTAAGCTTGGTGCGAGTGGCAGGAACAGGCCGGGCCGGTCTGGCGCCGCGCACCATTAGCTTGGTGCGTGGAGCAGGAACAGGCCGGGCTGGCGACGCGCACCGTTAGCTTGGTGCGGGGAGCAGGAACAGGCCGGGCTGGGCTGGCGACGCGCACCGTAGGCTTGGTGCGAGTGGCAGGAACAGGCCGGGCCGGGCTGGCGACGCGCACCGTAGGCTTGGTGCGAGTGGCAGGAACAGGCCGGGCCGGGCTGGCGACGCGCACCGTAGGCTTGGTGCGAGTGGCAGGAACAGGCCGGGCCGGGCTGGCGCCGCGCACCATTAGCTTGGTGCGGGAGCAGGAACAGGCCGGGCTGGGCTGGCGACGCGCACCGTTAGCTTGGTGCGGGGAGCAGGAACAGGCCGGGCTGGGCTGGCGACGCGCACCGTTAGCTTGGTGCGGGGAGCAGGAACAGGCCGGGCTGGGCTGGCGACGCGCACCGTAGGCTTGGTGCGAGTGGCAGGAACAGGCCGGGCTGGCGACGCGCACCGTAGGCTTGGTGCGAGTGGCAGGAACAGGCCGGGCCGGGCTGGCGCCGCGCACCATTAGCTTGGTGCGGGGAGCAGGAACAGGCCGGGCTGGGCTGGCGACGCGCACCGTTAGCTTGGTGCGGGGAGCAGGAACAGGCCGGGCTGGCGACGCGCACCGTAGGCTTGGTGCGAGGAGCAGGAACAGACCGAGCCGGGCTGGCGACGCGCACCGTAGGCTTGGTGCGAGTGGCAGGAACAGGCCGGGCCGGGCTGGCGACGCGCACCGTAGGCTTGGTGCGAGTGGCAGGAACAGGCCGGGCCGGGCTGGCGACGCGCACCATTACCTTGGTGCGGGGAGCAGGAACAGACCGGACCGTACTGGGGACACACACCACTGGCCCTACGCAGGGATCTGGAACGGGCCGGACCGGACTGGTAACACACCCCAGTACCTCTCGCCGTGCCTCTACACCTTCCTTCCCCTCTTTGACCAGTGGCCCCCGTAACCTGGCGGCCTCCTCTGCCAACCTCCCAATTCGTCCTGTGGCAGCCTCCTGCTGCCCAGTCGCCCATGCCGTGTGCCCCCCCCTAAAACATTTTTGGGGTTGCCTCTCGTCTGTCCGACGACGACACTGTTGACGCCGTTGCTCCTCTCTCGCCAGGGCCTTAATCTTAGCCCATGGCCCTTTTTCCCCGAGCATGTCCTCCCAGGACCACACTTTGCCCACCTGGGCCATCGCCAACCTCTCCAGCTCCTTTCCTGGCGTTTCCTCCCATGTCCAGGCTGCCTGCTCCTGGACACGCTGCTTGATCCTGGTATGGTGGGATCTTCTGTCACGATCGTTAGAGTGAGTAGACCAAGGCGCAGCGTGATGAACGAACATACTTCTTTTATTAAATGAATACACGAACAACAAAACAACAAACGATAACGTGACGTCCTATGTTAAACACAACAAACACGGAACACACCAAAAGGAACAAGATCCCACAGACACTAAGGGAAAACAGACTGTTTAAATATGGCTCCCAATCAGAGACAACCAGCAACAGCTGACACTCTTTGCCTCTGATTGGGAACCACTCTGGCCAACATAGAAATACAAGAACTAGACTGTGAACATAGAACAAAACACATAGAAACTACACACCCTGGCTCAACATATAGAATCCCCAAAGCCAGGGTGTGACAGTAATGCTGTCATTTGTAGCCGAGTATCACATCATTGTCGTTTAGCTTATCAGTTGGCAGGGTAAGATCTAAAAGGCGATACATTGTAATTCAAATGTCGATTTGCACAACACCCCCATTTGACACTTAACTCTCAATGTCAATCATTGAGTCAAATAGAGTGAATGAAATGAGAAGGTGCTACCATTCATCACAGGGTGTGGTTCTTGTGCAGTGGCGTAGCGCAGTTTTGCTTTATGACTCTAAACCCTAATTAAACTTAAACATATTCGAAACAAAATTCATATTCTATTTTATTCTATCAGGCAGATGGAGTTGACAGTTTAAGATTGTGACCATGGTGATTCCAGTATTGTTTATTTAAATGTATCAAAAGTAGAGAACTTGAGTGGTCTTGTTGCACTACATGTAAGGAGGATATGAATAAGGGGTCCTTATGGTATAGCTGACTCTGCTAATTCCTGAATAATTTTGGTTGACCAAATCTCTGGACACATCTTTTAGGAATCAAAGTTTTGAAAGAAATATTATTTAAAGTCACAGAGGGCTATTGCAAGAAACTACATACGATAATTATTCAGTTAATATATATGATTGCCTGTTTTTAGAATATTTTTTGGAGAGTTTGAAATTGGGATCCTTTGCTACGAACAAAGGCATTTCCAGGCATAGAGCCGACATGGAAATTAATAATATTGAAAGCTCGTGGGCCCCCCACCTTGCGGGGGCTGCAGGGGTGTGTGCTACGTCAGTGTTCTTGTGGCGAGGAGGAATCTAGTCGATGAATCACAGCAGCTGTTTTCCCTCCACGGCCCATTAATTGGAAATTAACAGTGATTGAGTTTTCTTCCACAGAAACACTGGGCCTGGCTGGGCTGGGCTCTGTTGAGGAGGAGACACAGAGGGACAGACAGGCTTGCTTTACAGCAGTGAGACATTTACACCTGTTATGTTCAAAAGCGAATAAGGCAAGAAAGGATGAGAAAGGGGATATATATTTTTTTATGTATTATACATTATAATATTTTGTCATAAAGAATGTATGCAAACAAGAAAACCAATTGCTGTGAGTAACTGAAAACCTATAGCGTTTATATCATTATATACTGCCCTTAATAATGGACATTACGGGAGGTCTGAGATCTTCTTTAATTATCTTTTCCATTGATGCTCCACTGTGGTTTGGGCTGCAGTTAAATAAGAAGAAACGTCAACCTAGATCTGTAGTGTGTGCATCCTCTCCCCTGAGCCAAAAGGTTAATTGTGACGAAATACTGTAGACATCTTGTCCCTAAGATCCATGTTAGTCACATCACAGAATATCTGCCACGTGAATAAGGTATGAATAATGGGCATGCTTGTACACACATGCACGCACACACACATTGTGAAATGCTTTGCACTACCTGCATTGGACAACATATAAATCATTTCACAAAATAAATAGATTGTCTATATAATACTGAGCCAGATTTGCATCTCAACCCTCCACTCAGACGTTTCACCCAAAATTCAATATAATCATCAAATGGGTAAATTGAAGATTGCTGAGACTAAGCTAGTCATCTGTGGTCCTCTGTAGCTCAGCTGGTAGAGCACAACGCTTGTAACGCTAAGGTAGTGGGTTCGATCCCCGGGACCACCCATGCACAAAAATGTATGCACGCATGACTGTAAGTAGCTTTGGATATTATTATTTTTTATAATACAGCATAAATAGGAATGAAAAAGGCCTTGGCCTTACCCTATTCGATTAACTCTAAAGGGTTCGCTCTCGGGTTTCCATGAAAGCTGCAAATGTTAATTAACGTGCGAGTTAATTAAGAACCCACTGCTGTAACACGGAGCAGTGATGACTCAACCCACCCTCATCTCTGAATGATTTATTCATCCAGCCTTCTCCGAGGCCAACAACTCTCTCGATGGGCCAGTAGTGGGGAGAAGTGGTTGGGGAGCAAGGCAGGTCAACAGGAGGCTGTTGCGTACTCTGAAACAGAATCGGACACTTGTGTTCCAACTGAGACATCATGGATAGTGTCATATTATCTAATGAAGAATGCAGGGACTGTGGCTAATCAGATGTTAGCCTTTAATGAACAATCAGAGTTGGGTCACCTCACATACACAGTGTTACTGTCTCTCCTCCACTGTTGTGTTTCACCGGTTTTGCCATAGAGAGTTCTTGTGAGAGCACACAGACTCCAAGCCGTTCCGTAATACAGTACAGAAAAAGGAAGGAAGAAGGCAATCACGGCCTGGTCTTACTGAGGATCAGAGCAGCAGACCCAAATGCTTTTGACTGTGAGACGGCGCTCCTATCAAGCCCTGCCTCTGGGGTTTGAGTCAAGCGTGTCTGCAAATTGGAGATCATGCTTGAGCCACTCAGCATACCGCACCATCGTTGTAGCTACATATTTAGCTAATTCTACCTTGACCCTTCAGTGAGAGTGAGTCTACCTCTGAACAATGCTAGATTGAGAAATTTGCCAAATCTTTGGTGGTAATGCAGTTATTTGTGTGTAATGATGTAATAATTTCACTTGGATGTTTGAATTCAATTATAATGCACTGTATTTGATTACTAAGTTCATCAGCAATATGAATGCAATCGACCACAGGTCAGACGGAGACTTCAGAGACAATAATGAAGATTTATTCTCAGTGATGCAGACAATGTCACCTGGTTAAGAGGGAGACCACAGCAGCGCTCTGCTAATCACCCACTGCCATTAGAAACTGGAGCCTGAGGAGAGACCAGGCAGGAGCAACTGCAAACCAAAATGGACTTCAGATGGAGCTGAAAACAAAACAATAGGGGAACAATAGCAAGTTGAGAAGGAAAGAAGCGGGAGGATGAAGCCTCATTAAAGCAGAGAGTACTGTAGAATAAATCAACCTTTAAAAAGGACATTTAATGCAGTCAAATGTAAATCGCCCAGATTTTAATTGCTATGCAAATGATGGCTGCGCCTCCTGAGGCTCCATATGTGGGCCCTGCTTCCCACTGCTCCAATCACACCACAGCAGAGCAGACACCCTCTCCCTCCTTTAAACAACTGTGTACTATTACTGGTGTCTCTGACACATTGACTTAATAATTTTCACTGTTCCCATCATTACCAATCTGTCCCTCCTATCATGGCCACCTAATCATCCCCTGATTAATTGGTATGCATTACTCCTCAACTCCCCACTGTGATAGCTAATGTGTGATGATGAGCTCTGGCACTCAGGTGGGTGCTACACATTGATAGTGGATGAGGTGAGTTTCCCCATACAATGTAAAGCATTTTGAGCAGCTGGTGGAAAATCTATGTACAGCTATATAAATTGCTAATATTTATTATTCTATGCCAACATTACTGTCAGATATCCGATCATTCCTTGCCCATAGGAGACACTGTAAAATACAGAGACAAATTCCTCTTTAAGAGCATTTTTAAACAATGAAAAAGCCCACTAAAAGGCCATTTAACTTAATTTAGCAGTGGTAATGTAGTTAGTGAGGAAGTGTTACCATTTTGTGTAAGCAGCAGGAAGCAGTCAAGACCAGGAAGTGATGTTCTGTATCAGTGAGGTCAGGTGACAGAAAATCCATATCCCAGATTACAGCTGCCCCACATGGGACCCTAAAACAGAGAAGAGGAAGAAGTGGAAAAGACACATGGAAAAGGGTAGGAAAATGAAATGCAATCACATAATTCAATCCAAATGTGCAAATTAAATCCCTAGCATTCCTAATGTCAAGCTTGTTACAAATGTGTTTGCTGGACATAGTTTTAGCCATTTAGTCAAGTAAACAAGCATTCATGCCAAAGGAGGTGCCATGGGTTACAGACAGGGATGTAGGAGCAACTCTTACATTGGGGTGGACACATTTTGATACAGGACTATTATTATCTTTTGACAGGTTTGCTCATTTCTAGTGACTTTTGTATTTTATTTTATTTAAAAAAATATATACATACTTTTTTTTAAAGTTTTTTTTTTAGGGATCAGCTTTAATATTGCAGATAGATTGTAGCTTCCATCAATGTAATTGTCTGCATCATTTCCAATCCCCCATATATTTTTTTGTAAATATATATACATACACTACCGGTCAAAAGGTTTAGAACACCTACTCATTCAAGGGTTTTTCTTTATTTTTACTATTTTCTACATTGTAGATTAATAGTGAAGACATCAAAACTATGAAATAACACATATGGAATCATGTACTAACCAAAAAAGTGTTAAACAAATCAAAATATATTTTATATTTGAGATTCTTCAAATAGCCATCCTTTGCCTTGATGACAGCTTTGCACACTCTTGGCATTCTCTAAATCAAATGCAAGAATTTTGCATAATCATTTAAATAGAAATATTCTAAGTTTTGAATCCGGCAGCATTTTTCATACCAATTCATAAACCATGTGCCATGGAATCGGTACATCGAAAATCTCTTCCCAGCTATTTTGCAATCTATATGGCATATTGTATTGTTTGTATTTTACCCGCTTTTTCTCACCAATTTCGATCTTTTCTCATCGCTGCAACTCCCAAATGGGCTCGGGAGGCGAAGGATGAGTCATGCGTCCCCCGAAACATGACCCGCCAAATCGCGCTTCTTAACACCCGCCCGCTTAACCCGGAAGCCCCCAATTTTGGTCTTTAATGCAGGGCCGACAGACAAGTTCCTTACTTTTTATCTGCTACTGTATGATGAATGTTCTAGTATTTTTTAAACTTCCCCTATATCAGGTTGTTTCTACTGCTGCTCCACATACTGTCTTGCAGGGGCCGGCAACAGGCGGCCAGCGGGCCAAAACTGTCCCGTGAGTGATTTTTTTGGGCACCCCAAAGTGTTTTCTAACATGTTTTTGGGTCAATAAAGACTGTAAAATCATCAGTAATTCAGCTAAATTGAGTTAAGTTAATTTGAATGTGATCGTGTCTCATTGTAATCATGGTATGAAATTATTGTTATTTTCAAATACAATCTCTTTTTGGGCTTAGCTGTGGTTAATTTACAGTGTACAAATTATTATAATTATGTTCCGGCCCCCCGACCATCCACTCATGGCTGAATCTAGTTGCCTACCCCTGCTGTATGTCTTGAAATGTACGTAATATTTTCTACTTATAATACAGTTATTATACTGTAATAATAACCAGCAACATACACAGTTAAAAACTGTTTAGATAAAATAAAAAAGTAGCCATGAAAGGTCAAACTGAAATTAATCAATCTCTACAAATTATCAAAAATATAATATCATGGCTGCATCTTTCCTGCATGAAGTTAATACATGCAATACATCCTCTAGACTGAAGCTGATATCATTTCATCAGCGATCATATATGATCATTCAGATTGATTCACACAATGACAGATCATCAAAACATATTAATGTGCTAGAACTGATATAACGGCGACAAAGCGTTGAAAAAGGACTTTAGGCGCACTAGAGCTCTTTAGATAACTTCGCTCAGAGGTGGTTTAAGGTAAACTGCATTCTAATGTCGACTTTTCTTATGGATAACCGTATCAAGCGAAGGGTTTTACTCATGCTCATTTCTAGGGTCTGGAGCGCTGTGCGAGTTGACATTTGAAATGGAAGTTATGCTTCTGTTATGGGAAAAAGTCCACAATGAAAATGACATGAAATGTCGAGAATGATAGGCTACATTTGCATCTGTTGGGCATCAAGTAGGCTATTCATTTCTAAGCCATTGTAGGTTACTGTAGCCCTACCACGAACAACGAACACAATTGCATTTTATCAATGGCAATTTGAATGCACAGTGATACCGTGACGATATCCTGAGACCCTTTGTCGTGCCGTTCTTCCGCCGCCATCACTTCATGTTTCAGCATGATAATGCACAGCCCCATGTCACAAGGATTTGTACACAATTCCTGGAAGATGAAAATGGCCCAGTTCTTCCATGGCCTGCATACTCACCAGATATGTCACCCATTGAGCATGTTTGGGATGCTCTGGTTCGACATGTATGACAGCGTGTTCCAGTTCCCGCCAATATCCAGCAACTTCGCACAGCCATTGAAAAGGAGTGGGACAACATTCCCCAGGCCACAATCAACAGCCTGATCAACTCTATCGGAAGGAGATGTCTCACGCTGCATGACGCAAATGGTGGTCACACCAGATACTGACTGGTTTTCTGATCCACGCCCCTAGCTTAAAAAAAAAAAGGTATCTGTGAACAACAGATGCATATTATTTCCAGTCATGTGAAATCAATAGATTAGGGCCTAATGAATTTATTTCAGTTGACTGATTTCCTTATATGAACTGTAACTCAGTAAAACCTTTGAAATTGTTGCATGTTGCATTTATAATTTTGTTCAGTATAATGACTTGTCAGCCAGCAATGTTCATCTGTAAAATGAAAAGCAGACAGCCAGCTCTAGCAAACACCATAAAACGGGTCCACTAATTGCAGGCAAGAGCCAACATTTAGTGTATTAAGTCCAAGGACACACACACACACAAACACACACACACTCACAGCACATGGGATTTTTAATTATATCAAGACACAAATGGGAGAATCTGCTACCTGCTACAGTTCATACTGAACAGAACATAACCAGTCCCAAATAATAGAATGTAAACTGACATACGATAAACCAGCTAAACTCAGGTTAACGTCAGAATCAGCTTTATTCACCAAATACAATTGCATGTACAGGAATTTAACTCTGTGAAATGGTGCTGCCACAATAAACAGACTATACAGACAGATGATAAACAGAATATACAGACAATAATAATATAATAATAATATGCCATTTAGCAGACGCTTTTATCCAAAGCGACTTACAGTCATGTGTGCACACATTTTTACGTATGGGTGGTCCCGGGGATCGAACCCACTACCCTGGCGTTACAAGCGCCGTGCTCTACCAATTGAGCTACAGAGGACGGCAATAAAATATATAGATGCAGAATTTCCACCGATCTGCATACAGTATACCGTACACTATATGAACACTATAAGCTACATTATAAATTATGCATGTAAGAGACGTGCAAAGAGAAATGTGCAGTTCTGGGATTAGTAGTGCAGAGTGAAAAGTCCATGGATGAGAGGATCATCTTGGACCAGGTGGCTGGTTGGTGAGGGGCGTGCAGGGCCTCGATGGAGGGCAGGTGGCAGCCAATGACCCTCTCAGCAGACCAGACAATCCATTGCAGTGATCGAGGAGGTGAGGGTGAATTCGATGATGGTCGTTTAACTGAATTAGTACACACAGGATTCAAAGGAGGCCTGAGAACAAAACAACACTATGCATTCACAAAACATTGTCCTGAGGAAAACAGATTTGTTTTATAGTAATTGTCTGATTGGGAACTACCATTGTCTATCAATTACAGAATCTCAAATTATTTTAATTTGGCACTGTAAGTTTTATTGAATACAGTCAGTAATACAGGAGTCAAATCGCAAAATGGAGTCTCATCAGATCAGATGTTGTCAGCAAGCCAGAGCCATCTGTGGAAAGAGCACAAGTAGAACAAAGATATAAGTGCAAACATAAATATATCATTCAACATAGAATCCACCTAAAACAATGGCATGAGCTCTGTCCCAAGTCATTTCTGCTCAACTCCTCACTTCCTCTGTACTCGCGTCCTTCTCAAAACACATTGGAGGAGGTCTGAGGCGAGGAACCTTGGGTCATGTCCTCCAATAGAGGCGTGATGGTCAGTCCTTGCATCCATAGCTCTGTCTATGAATTTGAGAGTGGTTACATTTCTGCGGCCCCATCCCTCAGCATTTTACCAAAATGGGCGAGGAAAACGCTTTGTTATTGTTTCAACTGCTGATTGCCACTTTAAGAAACACATAAATTAGCATACAACTATGTTTAATTATACATGACTAATAGGAGTGTGGTGCCATGCCTTTAGCTCCCAGGTGCAGCAGAGCTGACACACTAAAGATGAAGTTGCAGAAGATGTCTTGACCACCCTATGGCTGTTCTCCTGACACCGGAAGCGCTGGAAGGTGTCCCAGGCACCGTGGATTTGCCCTGTACCAATCCACGCCACTCGTCAGTCAGCATGGCTCATTATTGAACAGCCTGCTGTCATTTCATGCCCAACCCACCTCGTGGAGAGCTATCCTCCTATAGATTTTCACTTCATCCCTTACCTACACTACTCATATTGTTTAGCAATGACTTTCACATACAGTACATTCAGTATATAACCATCCTTTGTATAGAACCATCTTTCTGCTTATGGTGGTGATGCAACACAGTAGCTTATGCACTGAACTGTATGTATGGGGTGACATACATGCATTATTCAAAGCTTACTTGAATAATACTGAAGTTAATGTCTAAAAATCCATCCACAGCATTGGAATAACATGTTCACAATTTTGCTGAAGCTACTTAACAATTAAAGCATGACTCATAAGGATATGGTGTGGACATCTTTTCTGGATATCTTCCCTTTGATAGCAGCAGGGTACAAAGTCCAAACTGATGCCCATTAGGTCCAAATCTTTGATGTTAGGGTCACGTCAGTGTAATGAATACTCGGACAGAGTGGTAAGATCCAATCGCAGAATAGCGATGCTTTATTAGAGTACAGACAAGGGAATAGCTTAATCGTGGTCGGGCGGGCTGTGGTCAAAACCGGGCCAGGCAGAGATAGGCAGAGGTACCAAGGGAGCGGGCTTAGTCGTAGTCGAGGTCACAGACACAGGATCAGAGGACGGTAATCACTGGGGTAGACAAGCAGAGGATTAAGCAATTCGGGGAGTCAAACAACAAGGCACAGGTCGGATACACGGGTAATCAAAAACAACAAACTCTCTCTCTCTCTCTCTCTCTCTCTCTCGGAACAAAACGCTTAGCAAGTCACAATGGAACAATACCTCGCACCGACTGAACTTCTGAGCACACCTTATATCCTACCCTAATTACGGACAGGTGTGCTCAGAACTCAGGTGAACCAGATCGAGTCTGATGACTCCCCCTCTCTGTAGATCGGGGAAGTGTCAGACTCTGTCTAGACCCAGCCAACCCCCGATCCCTTACAGTCAGGATCAAATCACACACATTTCTTGTGTTCTTACTCCTAGAGGAATAACCTGTGAAGATAAGTTATCAAATGTCAACCTCAACAAAAGACACGTTTCTGCTTTGTAAAACATGCAATGCGATCAGAGATCTACAATGAAGATTGATCCATGAGGAAACCGTCACAGAATGACATTTGCTGATTTTATCACCAGCTTGACAAGCAACAAAGCTCCCGCTCAGTCATTTTAACCAACCAGGTCTGTTGTTCCACAGTAACAGGGGGCTTTCGATGCGATCCTCTCTACAGTATTTTCAAAGCAAAGAGAAAACAATGCATGGTCGGTTGGCTTTATCCTCCTACCTCCCGCAATGCACTCACACTCACAACCTAGTGTAATTTACTGCAATCGTTTTTACTTTTTTCTGCATCAACAGCAGCTTGACGTAAGTTGTGGATTAATGGAGTTGTGTGTGGCAGGGGGCTAATTTATATGTTTAGTGCAGCAGCCTGACTGTGTTCTCTAATGGGGAACGCAACGGACATGGGAGGGAGGGTGACTGCACTGCTTCATGCCTGGGAGTCATCAATCACAAACTGCAGTCAACTGGAAGAGCAACACAGGGATTCCATTCTCAATCAGTTTACCATAATGCCTCTCTACCTTACCTGTTATCACTGGATTGACTGTATGTACGACCATGAGTCCCCTTCGGTTAAGACTGCTCCTGCTTCTCATCCTTCCCTCTATGAAGTACATGTTGTATAGGCTTATACTGAACTAAATCTAATTTCAATTAGTATGCAGTTAACAATCACACAGACAATACAGACAAAATAGTATTGTAAAAAAGCCCTGCTATCATTGGTGGTGTGGTGATGAACAGGTTTGAGTTTAGGGGACCTAGACCGGGGAATAAAAATTCATCCACTTTGGGAGCCGTTGCTAGGTTACATTCAGTTTAACAGAATACTGATCTGTCCAGGTATAAACTGGTGAGAAATATGCCTCTGCTATTTCTATTTTTAAAAAGTATACCAATGATATAACAAATAGATATCCACAAAAGACTGCAAAAAAGACAGGAATTTGTATTTTTTCCTCGCCTCCTCCAAGCTGTCACATTGCAAGGCAAAACAAAGACAGACCATGGAAAGGACAAAGTGTGACAGAAGCTGTATGTTTTAATGGGTATAAAAATAACATTAGTTAGGCTAAAGCCTGGTTTTGATTTGTTGGCTGCATGGGTTTCTGCCATCGAGCATGTCAAATGATGGGAAATGACAGTATAAACATTACTTAAAGATCATCCCTTTATCTCTGAACATCACATTACACCTTTGGACAGATGACCTTGGAAAAGAAGGATAGAAGTGAGAGGAAATAAATAACAAAATGTAGGCCTATCATACGCCTCCGGACTGCATGTCTAGCTGTATTGTGTAATGCTCATTTGTAGTTGGAAAAGCACAAACACACTTTATTACTCTTAAAATAGTCAGCCAGACAGTTGCCATTTAGCACAAGCCTTTTGTGAGTCATCATACAACACACTTTGAAAATAAAAATTGCACCACAGAAGGGTTGAACAAGCCCTTTTAAAATTTTTAGTAATTAGGTTATTTTATTCCCTGTAAATCAAACATTTGTAAAATAACTGGAGACATTCACACCAAGATGAATAAATAGGCAAATAAATCTATATTACATCCCATCCACTTGATACACTAAAGAGAAGCACTTTCACTGCTGATGTCCACAAGGTGAACAAATGTTTGATGTTGAAACTTCAGATGTGGAAAAACTGTCAGGTCTCAAGACATGGAAAGAAATTGAGAGGAAAATAATAATCTGTCTATTTCCAGAACTGGTGGTACAGGCCATACTTTTAGGAATATAAATCATGATATTTGATATTAGACTTATATGAGGGAGACGAATCTACATTATCTCAATTTGAGATCAGTTAAGTTATTTCATGTTGTCGACAGCTCTCAGTAAATGAATCCTATTTTTTATCCTGTGTATTGAAAAGGGTATTAGGCTATGCATAGCCTATATTACATAATCCCCTCTCTAGGGAGTCAGGCTTTGATCTGAATGCCAACCCATCCCTAAATTCTCATCTACTGTAGCATTGTGATGTTCCTCACATTGCACACTGTGGTCACATGATTAGGGCCATGATTTGAAACAAAAACTATTGATGTCCCTGACTGACTAATAAGGCAGTCTAAATGGAAATGGTTCTTCTTCAACTTGCAGGGAGGTGATGACATATCTTCAAATGTCTAGGGTGGAAATATCATTTAAATATTTATGTTGCATGCAATCTTCTGGCAGCTTTAATTGAGACATGTTTGGGAGAGACAGTTCAAACATTTGGAATTGACAATATCTTTCATATCTACTTGATGAACTGACTGATCCTCTATTTACCTGGAGATATTCCCACAGGACCCAACACTAACACAGCTGGTAGAACATCTGATTCATCCAATCATCCAATCTGATTCATCCAATCATCCAATCTGATTCATCCAATCATCCAATCTGATTCATCCAATAGTCCAATTTGAATAATCCATCTGATTAATTCAATGCCTATCAAGTCAGTTGACATATGTTCATCGACGGATTTTGCTCACCCTGTCTCCACACATTGCATTGAGGTGTGTGTGTGTGTGTGTGTGTTTGTGTGTGTGGCCAGTTCGGGAGTCAACAGATACCTCAACAATATGGTGAACTCAGTGTAATCTCAGATGGCCTCCTACACTTACTAGTGGATGAACATGTCTACTGTGTTTACCCTGTTATTTAAGCACAACTCAATATTGCACAAATAGCCTATAATACTGCTGTCACTGTCCCATGGGAGGGCACAGAGGCTGCCTATGCTGGAGTAAAAGCATGGTATTAATATTGCAATGTGGGAGGATCATGGCAGGAGGACTCAGCTCTATTTTAACCTCTACTGTACTGTATGTGTGTTTGTGTGTGTGGCCAGTTTCTGCAATGTGAACATATTATTACTATGGTTCAAAGATGAGCTGAACAGAAGTGAAAGCAATATAATAAGCTATGCTTCTGGGTTTGGAAGTACAACCGCTACAAAATTGGGACAGTACTGACTGAGTCATTGGGATTTTTAAAATAAACACTGCGAAATTAAGTGCCAGAGATTTCCATCCACCTATAATTGACAGCAGCAATTATAGAATGTATCCTCCTGAAAGGGTCAGCGACAGTGTGAGATAGAAGGAGCTGGCTGAGCACTGAGAGGCTCTGATGATTGACACAATGCACTTCTGCATTCATTGTCAATGGTGATGTGAAGGACAAACCGTTTGACATTGACACTGGGCTGGGGGATAGGGGAGGGGGCAGAGGCGGTGCTGTCCCTAGACAGCACAGGTATTCTGTATGAGTCATCCAGAATCATACAGTCATACAGGCTTAACAATGAATAGACCCCAGATGTCAAACTCCTAATCTGCGATCCTGTTTCCATCTACAACAATGAACGTAATAAGGCATTCAAACTATTCAAAGGTGTTGACAGCAAGTCTCAAAAAGTGTGTACAAAATGAAAGAGCTGCAGGATATAACTAGATAGAACACCTTATCACTTCCTCTAAAGAGAAAAACATTAATTGATAATGACTTTTCATGTCGACAGGCTGTGTGGTTTGCAAAGCCCCTGAAGACAGAGTTTAGAAAATGCCAAAGCCTTAATTTCCTGAGTAATTTGATTCACCACATGCACATTGTGCACATTGATATAAAAAATGCTCTCCAAGAGGGCTGAAAAGGAGTCCATTAATTGTAGACAAGGGAATGGGGGTTACATGGTTCAGTACCTCTGGCTTATTAAAAAGGCTTCTTACCAGGAATCTAAATGTCAAAAGCCCTACAGGGAGGATCATGAGGATCCACAAGGAAAACAGGTGAGGAAACACAGATGAGGGAAATGCAGCAGGAAAATAATATTAATGTTGTCTGATGTTTGTTGATGGTATATGAGGCAGAGGCTCTATGACTGGAGGTGTTAATTAACCAGTGTCTGGATGAACAAGCACAACGTGGTTTATGAATGCCATCTGAATAGTGCTCTGTATTACACATCACTAATACAGTATGCTTGTGTGTTAATTGTGTTTATTGTTTCAAGCTTTTCATATCTACTTGATGGATTAATTACAAGAGGATGAGGCATTAGGTTGCATCTAATTGAGGGTAACCAAGGAAACTAAAACAGACCCATCATCTAAATGTTCCCACCCAGTTCTGAAAGCACTAAAATGTATTATCAACAACATGCTCAAATAGATCCTGATAATAGCCACATTGCTAGAGGAGTGAAATATATCCTAGCTCTAGACCAAACACAACTTTGCAGTGAGTTCAAGAGTTCATACGAAGTTGGCAAAATATGAGGGTGCATTCCGTATCAGTGTGCTGCCATACACACTGTGAGATGCTCAATTTGAACTATGACCATTCCGACTGATAGCTTTTGGTGGTACAGTATTATGACAGGTCTTCAGGCCTTTGACCTTGGCACTAAACAACCATATTTTCTTCCTGCGTATCGCTCTGCTGCCTCTCTCATCATCTGCAGCCACTGGCAGGGTCACATTCAAAACTCAAATCCACTGATGACAACATGTACACACACAGAGCAACGCCTGCGGTATAACAGCTGCACCTGTGCAGGATAAAACATTGCATCCCCAAGCTGCACATAGCTCCCTGGCTACCAAATAAAGTAATATTTAAACAACAGCAAATTTGTGATATAAAAACAAACTCTCCCTTTCAAACTGAATCCTCCTGCAAGAGCCACATGAGCTCAGAACGAACGCTCACATTGTTAGACTGAGATCAATTTATAGCACTCCATCAAAATGGAGGGAACCATTTGTTGCAAGAGGTAAACAATCAAATCAATACAGTATTTTTGACAATGCCATTTGCATCATGTTACTGTAGCAGTTTTGGCTACGCAGTGTCTATAAATCCTGATTTTGAGCTGATGGGCATTTTGTTTATCCAGAAATAAAGATTCTGGACCATGTGAGTATGTCTCTTTGTAATGCAGGTGAAGTCCCATATCAAAGTCAATATATATTCTATCACACATAAAAGTCAGTATTTCAAATCTATCATGGTTTCTCACCTTGACCTAGAGCAATACGAAAAATATATTTTTTTACAGATCAGTATGGCAAAACGCTATTTCATGTTGAAGACATATCTCATCTCACATAACTTGTAGTTAGAATGCATGCATTTTTTATGTTGGGAACAAATTAAAGGGTAGGAAGCATGAGTTTTTACTCACAAATGTAACAACACAGTGTAGTCAAAGACTTAGTAACTTAGTTGTAGTCATGATCTGGTTATAAACATAGTTATGTTTTTGGGTTATTACCACTGGGTTATTACATATTTATTAACTAATTTCCGGATGTCTTCTAAACTACCCACAATGCACTATTTGTCAACGTCATATGGAGGATCTACTCTGTGCTAGCAGATATTTGGATATGATGACGAGATACTTATGTCTCCACCCTAACAATGGGATTCTTTGTCCACAGAGCGGAACGGCGGGTTGTCAAGCTCTCTTTGGATTGGTGGATATTTTAATACTTTTTTGAATATTCGATGAGGGGTGTTGACGTCAACAGCCTGTATTCAATGGAGAGAGATGCTATGTCACATTTCCTACTTATATCAGTACACTCGTAACAACCTAAGCATTACGAAACTTCTATTAGATCAAATAAACCTCACGTAGCAAATAACCCATTCCATTTTTTTGTTGACCAAATTCGACACTCTCTCATTGACCTCCATGCAAAAACTCCTCACTTGGTGAGTGAAAGAAACAACGGCACCTGCTGGAGAAGACAGATTTTTGGCCCAGTTGTCCCTCGCTTCGCCTCTTCCTCTCTGGTGCTACCGAGTTCATATCAGTGGTTCGTATGCTAGTTCGGTAGCTAGCTCAAGCTGGCTAACGTTAGCCACTAGCCATGCTAGCATGTAACTACATTCCAGACCAAGTGTTGGCGGGGTGAGCTACAATCCACCAATCACAGGAAGTGTGATCAAAACAAGAAGCAGATGGGGCTCGGGCCATGCAGTGTGCTTATCACTTACTTTGTGGCTGTGTTATCTAGTGGGAACCAGTTAGAACGGCAGGCGGTGCCTTCTTGTGGGCACAAAACGAAAGAGAAAATCGTACCTTCTTGCTCTAATTTTCTAGGACCTCGTCTGTTCTCCTTTTTGTTTTGTCAACTTTTCGGTATGTTCTCTGTGAAGTAGGCTACGGGAGTTTTGTAACTTTTTCCACCTTGGCTTAGTGCTATCGCGCTAGCTGACGGACATCTGGAATCTATCTATTTGGGATTTCCCTTACTCTCCATCGGCCGGTGAAGCGCCCGCGTCCACCTGGCTTTGGTAACTAACTCAACCTGCACACTTTTAAAAGTTGTATCATTGGATGGGCTCCAGCCATCAGTCTGTAAGTCTCTGCTCTCTCTTTGCTTTGATCTTGAGAGTTGCACCCCTTCTCAAAAAACCAACACTCGATCCCTCTGATGTCAACAACTACAGACCAGTATCCCTTCTTTCTTTTCTCTCCAAAACTATTGAGCGTGCCGTCTTTAGCCAGCTCTCTTGCTATCTCTCTCAGAATGACCTTCTTGATCCAAACCAGTCAGGTTTCAAGACTGGTCATTCAACTGAGACTACTCTTCTCTGTGTCACGGAGGCTCTCCGCACTGCTAAAGCTAACTCTCTCTCCTCTGCTCTTGTCCTTCTAGACCTGTCTGCTGCCTTTGATACTGTGAACCATCAGATCCTCCTCTCCACCCTCTCCAAGCTGGGCATCTCCGGTGCGGCTCACTCTTGGATTGCGTCCTACCTGACCGGTCGCTCCTACCAAGTGGCGTGGCGAGAAGCTGTCTCCGCACCACGTGCTCTCACCACTGGTGTCCCCCAGGGCTCAGTTCTAGGCCCTCTCCTATTCTCGCTATACACCAAGTCACTTGGCTCTGTCATATCCTCACATGGCCTCTCCTATCATTGCTACGCAGACGACACACAACTAATCTTCTCCTTTCCCCCTTCTGATTACCAGGTTGCGAATCGCATCTCTGCATGTCTGGCAGACATATCAGTATGGATGACGGATCACCACCTCAAGCTGAACCTTGGCAAGACAGAGCTGCTCTTCCTCCCGGGGAAGGACTGCCCGTTCCATGATCTCGCCATCACAGTTGACAACTCCATTGTGTCCTCCTCCCAGAGTGCGAAGAGCCTTGGCGTGACCCTGGACAACACCCTGTCGTTCTCCGCTAACATCAAGGCGGTGACCCGATCCTGTAGGTTCATGCTCTACAACATTCGGAGAGTACGACCCTGCCTTACACAGGAAGCGGCACATGTCCTAATCCAGGCACTTGTCATCTCCCGTCTGGATTACTGCAACTCGCTGTTGGCTGGGCTCCCTGCCTGTGCCATTAAACCCCTAACATAAAATATATATATATAAAAACATTTTCCTTAAAGTATATATTTTAGAGATGACTAATGTTACTGTCCTCACTACAACAACAAAATATTTAAATACAATTTTGTCCTTGAAGCATTTAATTGAAATACTGTAGAATTCCATTCATTCCTATGGAGGACTGCTCCTACTGGGGAGTGCTAACATACAGTAGCACAAGCAATCCAGGGTTTACAGTGCATTCGGAAAGTATTCAGACCCCTTCCCTTTTTCCACATTTTGTTACTTTACAGCCTTATTCTAAAATTGATTAAATTCAACATTTTCCTCATCAATCTACACACAATACCCCATATTGACAAAGCGAAAAACATGTTTTTAGACATTTTTGTTGTTATAAAACAACAACAAAGAGCAGAAGTAAAATAAAATAACAGTAGGGAGGCTATATACAGGGGGTACCGGTACAGAGTCAATGTGCGGGGGCATCGGCTAGTTGAGGTAGTTGAGGTAATATGTACATGTGGGTAGAGTTAAAGTGACTATGCATAAATAATTAACAGAGTAGTAGCAGCGTAAAAAGATCCAGGGTTTACAGTGCATTCGGAAAGTATTCAGACCCCTTCCCTTTTTCCACATTTTGTTACATTACAGCCTTATTCTAAAATTGATTAAATTCAACATTTTCCTCATCAATCTACACACAATACACCATATCGACAAAGCGAAAATAGGTTTTTAGACATTTTTGCAGTTATAAAACAACAACAAAAACATACAAAAAAAGGTTTTTCCATTGTCATTATGGGGTATTGGGTGTAGATTGATGAGGGAAAAAAACGATTTAATCAATTTTACAATAAGGTTGTAACGTAACAACATTTGGATAAAGTCAAGGGGTCTGACTACTTTCCGAATGCACTATATATACACTACCAGTCAAAAGTTTGGACACACCTACTCATTCAAGGGTTTTTCTTTATTTTTACTATTTTTTTTATTGTAGAATAATAGTGAAGACATCAAAACTATGAAATAATACATATGGAATAATGTAGTAACCAAAAAAGTGTTCAGCAAATCAAAATATATTTTATATTTGAGATTCTTCAAATAGCCACCCTTTGCCTTGATGACAGCTTTGCACACTATTGGCATTCTCTCAACCAGCTTCATGAGACAGTCACCTGGAATGCATTTCAATTAACAGGTGTGCCTTCTTAAAAGTTAATTTGTGGAATTTCTTAATGTGTTTGGGCCAATCAGTTGTGTTGTGACAAGGTAGGGGGGTATTCAGAAGATAGCCCTATTTGGTAAAAGACCAAGTCCATATTATGGCAAGAACAGCTCAAATAAGCAAAGAGAAATTACAGTCCATCATTACTTTAAGACATGAAGGTCAGTCAATACGGAAAATGTCAAGCACTTTGAAAGTTTCTTCAAGTGCAGTCGCAAAAACCATCAAGCGCTATGATGAAACTGTCTCTCATGAGGACCGCCAAAGGAATGGAAGACCCAGAGTTACCTCTGCTGCAGAGGATAAGTTCATTAGAGTTACCAGCCTCAGAAATAGCAGCCCAAATAAATGCTTTACAGAGTTCAAGTCACAGACACATCTCAACATCAACTGTTCAGAGGGGACTGTGTGAATCAGGCCTTCATGGTCGAATTGCTGCAAAGAAACCAGTACAAATAATAATAAGAGACCTGATTGGGCCAAGAAACACGAGCAATGGACATTAGACCGGTGGAAATTTGTCCTTTGGTCTGGAGTCCAAATAGTTTTTTTTTGGTTCCAACCGCTGTGTCTTTGTGAGACGTGGTGTGGGTGAACGGATGATCTCCGCATGTGTAGTTCCCACCGTAAAGCATGGAGGAGGAGGTGTTATGGTGTAGGGGGTGCTTTGCTGGTGACAGTGTCTGTGATTTATCAAGAATTCAAGGCACACTTAACCAGCATGGCTACCACAGCATTCTGCAGCGATACGCCATCCCATCTGGTTTGGGCTTAGTGGGACTATCATTTGTTTTTCAAAAGGACAATGACCTAACACACCTCCAGGCTGTGTAAGGGCTATTTTACCAAGAAGGAGAGTGATGGAGTGCTGCATCAGATGACCTGGCCTCCACAATCCCCCAACCTCAACCCAATTGAGATGGTTTGGGATGAGTCGGACGGCAGAGTGAAGGAAAGGCAGCCGACAAGTGCTCAGTATATGTGGGAACTCCTTCAAGACTGTTGGAAAAGCATTCCAGGTGAAGCTGGATGAGAGAATGCCAAGAGTGTGCAAAGCTGTTGTCAAGGCAAAGGGTGGCTATTTGAAGAATCTCAAATATAAAATATATTTTGATTTATTTAACACTTTTTTGGTTACTACATGATTCCATATGTGCTATTTCCTAGTTTTGATGTCTTCACTATTATTCTACAATGTAAAAAATAAAGAAAAACCCTTGAATGAGTAGGTGTGTCCAAACTTTTGACTGGTCCTGTACATCATTAGGATCACTAGCACACATTACATAAATTCGCTCAGAGGTGGTTTAAACTGCATTCTAATGTTGACTTCTCTTAAAGAAAACGGTATCAAGCAAAGTGTTTAATGCATGCTCACTTTTTGTGTATCTGGGGATGATCGAGTGGAAATTTGAAATGGAAGTTATGGAACTCCCTCGTGTAGCTCTTTTTATGGGGAAAAGTCTGCAATGAAACTGACATTAAATGTAGAGAATGATACATTTGTCTCTGTTGGCCATCAAGTATTAATTTACTGTATATGCCATTGTAGGCTACCATTTGATACAATAAATATGTTGAAATGATTATATCACTGGAGTCATTGCAAATCAATTGTGCCACTTGTGTAGCCTACCTGGAGCTGGCAAACCAATTTAATAAATAGCCTATAACTTCAGTTTATTGTTGTTGTAGCCTTATGCTATTATGCAATTATTAATGGACATGTTTAGTTAATTAAATTGGAAGTTATCAAAGCTCTATGACAATTGCCGATCAGTTGTTAGAACGCATTAGATTGACGGCAACAGTAGTCAGATTAGGCTACAGGAAAAAAATGACGACCCCATCCTCAGTTGCCTATTCCAGCAGGCTATTGGGAAACACAAGCACTTCTTATCTCGAAATCGCCTTGCTGTTCATGTTGAATACATTTGTCTGTTAATTCGAACTAAGCAAATTATATTTTCTCTTGCAACATAATTATTATTTTGAGGAAACCTCATTTTGCTTCTAACGTCGTTAGAAGTTACTACGATATTCCTTCTTAATTGGCTCGATAACATGATGGAAAAAGGGTTTATTGTGTAAATATTGCAACTCCCCTCTTGCTTTAAAAATTACAGTTTGGCCTAGTTTTCAGGCCTTTTGACAGTTTTGAGTGTCATTGGGCTTGAAATTTTTAGAAATTTTAGCTAGACCTGGCAACCTTGCTTGTAACTTGCGTTTTGCACAGTCAATTCAATGCAGACAAAGCTCATGGAAAAGCAAGCTACGTGTACCACCTGCTGGTGGTATTTTGTACTACAAATAATGTACAGAGCTCAGACCCGTTGTCACGAATTCAGCCGAGGCTGCTCCTCCTCCTCCTTGCTCGGGCAGGCTTCGGCGTTCGTCGTCACCGGAGTACTAGCTGCCACCGATCTATGTTTCTGTGTTCTACTTGTTTTGTCTATATTGCACACACCTGGTTCCAATTACGATAATTTGTTTCCCTATTTTACCCTCTGGTTCCCTCATGGTGTTGTGCATGATTGTTCGTTGTCATTGACATGTGAGTCGGTATTTTCTTCCCTGCGTGGAAGATATGTATATTTACTTGTGACAAGTAAAGTACGTCATTGACTAAGTTCTGTGTCCTGCGCCTGACTCCGTCCTACCACTACACACTGACGCATGACACCCGTTGACTTTTTCCACATTTTGTTACGTTACAGCCTTATTCTAAAATTGATTAAATTGTTTTTTTCTCCCTCATCAATATACACACAATACCCCATAATGACAAAGCAAACAGGTTTTAAAAATGTTTGCAAATGTATTAAAAATAAAAAACGGAAATATCACATTTACATAAGTATTCAGACCCTTTACTCAGTACTTTGCTGAAGCACCTTTGGCAGCAATTACAGCCTCGAGTCTTCTTGGGTATGATGATTCAAGCTTGGCACACCTGTATTTGGGGAGTTTCTCCCATTCTTCTCTGCAGATCCTCTCAAGCTCTGTCAGGTTGGATGGGGAGCGTTGCTGCACAGCTATCTTCAGGTCTCTCCAGAGAAGTTCGATCGGGTTCAAGGCCAGGCTCTGGCTGGGCCACTCAAGGACATTCAGAGACTTGTCCTGAAGCCTCTCCTGTGTTGTCTTGGCTGTGTGCTTAGGGTCGTTGTCCTGTTGGAAGGTGAACCTTCGCCCCAAGTCTCAGGTCCTGAGCGCTCTGGAGCAGGTTTTCATCAACGATCTCTCTATACTTTGTTCCGTTCATCTTTCCCTCGATCCTGACTTGTCTCCCAGTCCCTGCCACTGAAAAACATCCCCACAGCATGACGCTGCCACCACCTTGCTTCACTGTAGGGATGGTGCCAGGTTTCCTCCAGAAGTGACGCTTGGCATTCAGGCCAAAGAGTTCAATCTTGGTTTCATCAGACCAGAGAATCGTTTCTCATGGTCTGAGAGTCCTTTAGGTGCCTTTTGGCAAACTCCAAGCGGGCTGTCATGTGCCTTTTACTGAGGATTTTTTGGTACCCTTCCCCACATCTGTGCCTCGACACAATCCTGTCTCGGAGCTCTATGGACAATTCATTCTTCCTCATGGCTTGGGTTTTGCTCTGACATACACTGTTAACTGTGGGACCTTACATAGACAGGTGTGTGCCTTTCCAAATCATGTCCAATCAATTGAATTTACCACAGGTGGACTCCAATCAAGTTGTAGAAACATCTCAAGGATAATCAATGGAAACAGGACGCACCTTAGCTCAATTTCGATTCTTATAGCAAAGGGTGAATACTCATGTAAATGTGCTATTTTTTTTGCAAAAATTTCTAAAAACCTGTTTTCGCTTTGTCATTAAGGGGTATTGCGTGTTATTCAATCCATTTTAGAATAAGGCTGTAACGTATCAAAACGTGGAAAAATGGAAGGGGTCTAAATACGTTCTGAATGCACTGTATATCTATGAGTAGCCCATTAAGTAGTGTTTTATTCCTATACATGTCATAAAAGTAGGCAAATGTACTGTTTTCTCAAAGCCTACTTTGTTTCTTGTGGATGATTATAAGACTTTTTATTACTAGTGATCTGTTTATTGCCACTTTCTACATCCATCATTGTTTTGGAAAGCCAAACTGTAGCAGAGTGATTGATATTTACTGTAGGTCTTTCCACATAGCAAACTCATGTACATGTAGGCTTACATCTTTTTTATCCATCATACCAGGCTTCCAAGCAAAAAAAAAAATGTTTGCATGATTAATGCCTAATACAAACAGTGTAGCTACTGCTACAATTAAACAGGCAAAACATCAGTAAAGAGACAAAGTGGAGTCACAATTCAACGGCTCAGACATGAGACGTATGTGGCAGGGTCTACAGACAATCACGGACTACCAGCCACGTCGCCGACACCAGCGTCTTACTTCAGGACAAGCTAAACACCTTCTTTGCCCGCTTTGAGGATAACACAGTGCCACCGACGCGACCCACTACCAAGGACTGTGGGCTTTCCTTCTCCGTGGCCGACGTGAGACTAGTCAAGGATCATATCACCTCTACCTTACCTGCCACCCTAGACCCACTTCAATTTGCTTACCGCCCCAATAGATCTACAGACGATGCAATCACCATCACACTGCACACTGCCCTATCCAATCTGGACAAGAGGAATACCTATGTAAGAATGCTGTTCATTGACTATAGCTCAGCATTCAACGCCATACTACCTTCCAAGCTCATCATTAAGCTCGAGGACCTGGGTCTGAACCCCGCCCTGTGCAACTGGGTCCTGGACTTCCTGACGGGCCGCCCCCAGGTGGTGAAGGTAGGAAACAAGATCTCCACTTCGCTGATCCTCAACACTGGGGCCCCTCAAGGGTGCGTGCTCAGCCCCCTCCTGTACTCCCTGTTCACCCATGACTGCGTGGCCATGCACGCCTCTAACTAAATCATCAAGTTTGCAGATGACACAACAGTAGTAGGCTTGATTACCAACAATGACGAGACCTCCTACAGGGAGGAGGTGAGGGCTCTGGGAGTGTGGTGCCAGGAAAATAACCTCTCACTCAACATCAACAAAACAAAGGAGATGATCATGGACTTCAGGAAACATCCCATCCACATCGACGGGACCGCAGTGGAAAAGGTGGAATGCTTCAAGTTTCTTGGCATACACATCACTGAAAAACTGAAATGGTCCACCCACGCAGACAGTGTGGTGAAGAAGGCGCAACAGAGCCTCTTGTCGGGCTGTATCACCGCCTGGTACTGCACCGCCCACATTGCCGGGGGCAAACTACCTGCCCTCCAGGACACCTACAGCACCCGATGTCACAGGAAGGCAAATAAAATCATCAAGGACATCAACCACCCGAGCCACTGCCTGTTCACCCCACTATCATCCAGAAGGCGAGGTCAGTACAGGTGCATCAAAGCTGGGACCAAGAGACTGAAAAACAGCTTCTATCTCAAGGCCATCAGACTGTTAAATAGCCATCACTAGCACATTAGAGGATGCTGCTGCCTATTGAAATCACTGGCCACTTTAAGAAATGGAACACTAGTCACTTTAATAATGTTTACATATCTTGCGTTACTCATCTCATATGTATATGCTGTATTCTATAAAATTCTACTGTATCTTAGTCCATGCCGCTTTGTCATTGCTCGTCCATATATGTATATATTCTTAATTCCATTCCTTAGATTTGTGTGTATTGGGTATATGTTGTGAAATTGTTAGATATTACTTGTTAGATATTACTGCACTTTCGGAGCTAGAAGCACAAGCATTTCGCTACACCCGCAATAATATCTGCTAAACACGTGTATGTTACAACTAAAATTTTAATTTATTTTATTTTATTTAAGCAAATGAATGTCCATGTGCCCTACTGTACTGACATTCCCACAGAATAACGTTTCTTAACGTTCTCGGAACTATTTGAGAACATTCCCAATGTCAAACCATTTGGAGAACGTTTCTAGAACATTACCAAAAATTTAATTAAATATAACCATGTTTGAACTTTTAGGAAATGTTTTGTTAAAGTAATGAAATACCAAGAAAATAAGTTCCTTAAATGCGCTAAGAATGGTCCAAAGACAAGCAACTATTCTGCACCATTCCCAGAAAGTTGTGGGAAGATTGTATGCAAAATAACCATTGGAGAACCACCAAGCTCTAGAAACATATGGTTCTCAGAACATTATGTGCTAGCTGGGTTATTTCAGATTAAACATAAAAGATATAAAAGGTTAAAGTCTCCTACTGGACTGTTGGGAGTTCTTCTGTGGCTGTCAGTTAAACTAACACAGGATGTGATGTTAACCACCCCAACCTCTGCCTTTCTGGTGTCTTCTGCTGTCTTCAAAGTGATGCTATCACACAGGACTATGTTGAAAGGCAGCTTTAAACCAATTTAAAGCCAATTCAAAATTGGTTGTGGTGCTTTCCCACTGGGTACATACGGGTTGAATCAACGTTGTTTCCACATAATTTCAATGAAATTCTGTTGAACCAACTTGGAGTAGACGTTGAATTGACGTCTCTGCCCAGTGGGTTTCTTCTCTTATGTACTTATGCACCACCTTTCCAAGTACACAATTCATGAAAATAATATTCTGTTGCAAAAAGATTAGAGAATGTCAATCAAAAGATAATGAAATAATCCAACTATCTTGTTCAGTTTTCGCTATTGGCTGTACCTTCTAGTTATAATTGGTTGAGCTCATGTCCTGTGAGAGAGGGGCCATGGTAAGTTTTGCTAGTCTGCAATGTGTGGTGAAAGTGTTGCCTTACAGGAAGTAAAATAAACAGAACAGTGTTGAAAAAGCTCCAACAGGCATTGGTAACATGCTTCTGCTCTTCTCTGGCTTGTGCCTGTGCTCAATTGGTAAGATCTTTTAACAGGATGAAATTGTGTGTGTTTAATTGAAGTTGGAGGTTTTGCATGTCATATTTGTGAAGCCAATTGGTTGTCTAGGTTTTCTAAGGATCTGAGGATTTTGTCAACTTCCTCAGTTTAACCCTTCTGATTACTTTACCATAACATAACTACACCAATATCTGTTAGTAAAAAAATGTCTTTGATCAGTAGCAATGCGTGACAGTAAATTATCATTCTTGTGCAATATAATGCAGCTATATCCTGCTTGATTTATATAATCATGTTAGGGTTAGGCCCTTATGGCTTGGTTTCAGTTTATTTATGAGGAGTCAGATTTCTCTGCTCATGTTGGCTGACTATTTATCAGTATGAGAAAAATATATTGTGTGTCACTTGCCTTTGGCTACAGTTCTGACTGTCAGTTGTAGCACACAGTCTTATGTAAGTGTGTGTGTTTGTGTGTGTGTGTGTGTGTGTGTGTGTGTGTGTGTGTGTATGTGTGTGCGTGCATGCAGTGGTGGAAAAAGTACGCAATTGTCATACTTGAGTAAAAGTAAAGATACCTTAATAGAAAATGACTCAAGTCAAAGTCACCCAGTAAATGACTACTTGAGTAAAAGTCTAAAAGTATTTGGTTTTAAATATACTTAAGTATCAAAAGTAAATGGAATTGCTAAAATGTACTTAAGTATCAAAAGTCAAAGTCAAAGTATAACTCATTTCAAATTCCTTATATTAAGCAAACCAGACGGCATTTTCTAGTTTTCTTTATTTACGGATAGCCAGGGGCACACTCCAACACTCAGATATCATTTACAAACGAAGCATTTGTGTTTAGTGAGTCCGCCAGATCAGAGGCAGTAGGGATGACCAGGGATGTTCTCTTGATAAGTGTGTGAATTGGACCATTTTCCTGTCAAAATGTAACGAGTACTTTTGGGTGTCAGAGAAAATGTATGGTGTAAAAAGTACATCATTTTCTTTAGGAATGTAGTGAAGTACAAGTAAAAGTTGGCAAAAATATAAATAGTAAAGTAAAGTACAGATACCCCAAAAAACTACTTAAGTAGTACTTTAAAGTATTTTAACTTAAGTACTTTACAACACTGTACGCGTGTGCGTGTGTGTGTGTGTGTCTCGCGCAAAGACTGTGAAAATGCAGTGTAGATAGGGATGCCAACACCACATAGATGAGATATAACCAACAAAAAACAAGTAGGCCTACATAAATGAAAACAATAACACTTCAGGTACAGTACATGTCCACTGCCCAAGCCAACGCCAAAGAAAGGATACCTTGTTTATTTTGTATTTTCCATTAGCATTAGTCTTTTTTATTATTATTTCTTAGGGTCAACAATTACCTGTGTCATATTACTAATTATATTGCCTTTTGATATGCTGATTGTTGGCCTGTTTACTTATGTTTTTCTTATTTTACTTATTTTATTGTTTTGTTTTTCAGGCTAATTACCCTAATATAACAAACATTTGTGAATGGTGTTGAGTAAGCACTTTTATTTGTTTCCAGTCAGTTGCCACAGGTATATGTCTGTACCTGGCGCCCCCTATAACATCAGCACGGATGACAAGGGGGTCCTAAAGGCGGTTCTTCATGGGACCTATTCATTTAACAACCAGACCAATGATGCTTTCCTCTTCAGGCCATCTGCAATCGAGAAAGCAGAAAGACAGGTATGGAGGACAAACAATAACTTTGACCTTTATGCTGAACTTTTTTGGCTAAAAACCTGTTAGTGATCATATATAAAATCTGTGCCATATGGTATGGTTCACAATATACTGTAGTTGGACTATACTGGCGAGGCATAAACTTCTTCAGTTCAACAAAGCTTTCCGTTACAGCTTGTAAAGGGGGTCAAATACATTCTGGAAGTAGACCTCTCACGGACTGTGTGCCTCAAAAAGTGGCACAGAAACACAGACCTGGCCAACTGCAAGTTCCAACCAGATGGTTTGTTACAGCAGGTATTGTACAGTACACATTATGTTTTTAGTGCAGAATTAACAAAAGTTGGAAGAACAGTAGTGTGGATTGAATTTAAATATGATACAGTATGTCAAAGTTGTATGTATAGCAATTGGGTAAAGACCAGCACTCATTTTGGCTGACAAGTGGAATGGATCATGGCTAAAAGTCATAACATTGTAGATTATTCTTTATAATAGAGTGCATGTTTGTATTTCAGACCTTCCACTGTGACTTTGAGGTTTGGACTATGTCTTGGCTCCACTTCATGAAGACTACCAATTTTATTTGCAGTCCATCTGACCGACCTTCCACTTCTCCATGAAACCCAATCCTTCCTCATTCAATGTTCTGAGGAAATACTAAGCTGTTTCCTTCTAAACATGGTCATATAACTGAGCATATTTACATTTCTCTAAATAAAAGGAGTAGTTCACTATTTTACAACTTGATGTTAGATGGTCCCTCAACCTGAAAGTAGTCTATGAGCAAGGAGAAACTGTAATCCATGGTTCTTTAAACAGCCAATAAAAACTTCAGCTAAGTTTAGCCACCACAAGATAACAATCAATGGAAGTGATGGGGGCATGTTTAAAAAAATAAATGGCCAAATCACCTTTAAGTAACATAAAAACAAATATGTAGTTGATTTGAATTGATTTCAGGTGATTTGGAATAAATCAATTTTTAAACATGCCCCATCACTTCCATTGATTGTTAGCTTGGGGTTGGCTAAGGTTAGCTGAAGTTTGTAGTGGCTGTTTAAAGAAAACCGAAGCATGGATTACAGTTTATCTTGGCCCATAGACTACTTTCAGGGTGAGGAACCGTCTAACATCAAGTTGTAAAATAGTGAACTACTCCTTTAACATATATAGTCAAACAATGGCAATTTCCATGTGTCTTGAGTAGCAATATGATTTTCAGGCCTTTCAAGTCTAACTTACATAGCAATAACAACCGAAAGGCACCTAACCTTGTACTTTATCCTATAATAAAATGGTAGACCGCATTGACCCTTGCAAATTATACACCGAATTATAAATAATCACATTTTGGCCTGAGTTAGGGTCTGCACAGACTCTGATCAACAAGCTCTGATAAAAAACAGAACCTTGTGAACAAGGACTTGACAACCAAGCACGTATATATAAGGCCATGTAAACATAAACCTTCTACAGATTCCATCTGAAGGCTTGCTCCACAGGGCCTTTTTAACAGCCAGGGTTATCATTCTTCCTCAGCACTCAGTGACCTGAACCCTAACCTTGTGTCTAATAGTCTGTGATACACCTCAATTATTCAAAGGCTCTTATGAAACCAGTGCAGTAGCAGTGTCTGATCTTGAGGAGCGAGTAGAGCAGAAGAGGCTGACTGTAGCAGCGGGCGGCCCTGGGAGGAGGCTCTCTGAGGGGGGTCGGCACTCTCATCTCAGAGCTCTCAGCACCCTCTTTGAAGTAGCGCTCTGTGCACCCTCTTTTAATGAGCTTCACTGGTTCTGAGGCAGGGGAGGGTTTCTATGTGATCTCATGTAGATGTCTACGGTACTGTATATTGCTGAGGCGTACACTGACACTGTTTTCTATCATTTAAGACATGTAGTCGGTCAGTAGCAGGCTAATCTTTATGGCAGTAGTATGTAAACACTAGTAAGTAGCTAAACAAACTGTAGAAATGTGCCATCATGTTTTTCATATTATTAGATAAAAGCCAGTTAAAACATAACTGTTTTAATTTTTAAAAAACTCAGCTGAAAGCTGGCAAAATGGACATTACGTTAGGAAGTTGACAGTGCATTATACAAAAGCCGATGAAATGTATCACAATGAGGGGAAACGATTCATACTTATTTTGTATTCTTTTTGCATCACCTTTATTATGATCAACTAGATCTAGGATTTCTAAATATACACAACAAAATAAATCAGTTCAGTGGCACTCCTAGAATAATACTGATTCAGTGATTTTTACATGTGTATTTCAACTGATAAGATGACGTCTTTGAAATTCTCCAAGTACAAGAATAACATTGTCAGTTATATTTAAGGGTGAGATGAGAGCTTAGTGCAAAAATGAAACTAAAAGTGCAGATACTGAATGGTTTAAACAAACAAAATCGAGAACAAATTTGGCACATTTCAACAACCCAAAACACAGACCTGAAAAACAATGTACCTTACAACATGGGGATTTTTGGGAAAACTACTTTCCCCAAAGACTGTTTGGTTAAATAACACATTCCTTGAGCTACAACTGAAATGCACTGTCAGAAAGGGCTAATAGTTCATTGTGGGCTGATAAGACTAGAAAGGATGGATTTGCATCCCAGTCAAATGCGCCTTAATAGTGCAGATACTTAATGAAGACTAGTCCATGTTTTCCTGAAGCTGGTGAAAAGCAATGCAAATGCAGCACATCAAGCATTAAGCCATTCTTATCAATTCTGATGTATTTGTTGTTATTGGAAAACACTAATTTGGGAGAGACTAGGTAGGGAGGTGTTAGGTAGGCAGACAGCAGTCTCATATATGGGTTTTGTCTGAGAAAGTGGTTGTGCTCAGCTCCCAGCTCACACCTTGCTGAGATCCAGCTTGCAGAGGTAAGGGGAGCGGAAAGAGCCTAGGTAGAGGTGGCCGTCGTGCTCATGTGCCTCGCTGACGTAGGCCGCCACCATGCCGTGGGGGTCATGGAAGCTACGCACGCACGTCCCGCTCTCCTGCAGCTCTATCACCAGGCTGTAGCGAGGCACAAACTTCATCAGCATGTCCTGACTGAAGAGCTGGAGGGAGGGAGGAAGGAGGGAGGGATGAGTCATAGCACAAAAACACAACTGAACTAGAGATCACACATAAAGATACACATTCTAACAAACTGGTCTCATGGTCACAATGAATGAATCCCTTCAATATTTGTTTCCAGCTGGCAAGATCCCAAACCCTTGTATGCAAAAACGCCCAAGAATCAGACCAACAGGAATGAATACTAGACTCATAGTCACAGTAAATAGGACATGCAAATTGTTCTCCCTGTAGTCTTTTTTAAACTTCCATGTAAATGGACAAAGCTATTGTTTTATATCATATAATACCATATGATATCACATCATGTCATATCATCTACCTTAAAGATGAGCTTCTTGATCCAGGGCTTCTGGGACAGGAAGTCCAGCATGGAGAAGCCAGGGTTGGGCCGCACCGCTGACATTGCCACCCAGTACCCTCCAGAGGAGCTGCGACGGATGTTGTCAGGGAAACCAGGCAGGTTGTCAACAAATGTGTCCATTCCTCCTTTATTTAGACCTGACACATGGACCCTAGAGGGACACAGACAGTCAATTAAATGGAAATTCAGGAGATGAGGGAAAGAAAGTCTATTCTGTCATGCAGATTAAGGTTAAAATGGCTTGCCTCATGCGCACGGTATGTGTGACAGACAGAGGTATTACGGGAAACAATTCAAAACATTTGACAAAAGAACTATTGTACGAGCAGTCTTCACAATACTTTGAAGTCTGTGTTATAGAAAGACCACCCAGATTCAGAGTTCTCAGCAGCACCAGGGTATTTGTCTCAGCAAGCTGTCTGCATTGATAAAGCCAAAGGAAAATGTATGACTTATGACTATTATAAACCAGTTATGGGAGGGAGGAAATAATCTACTTGCTGGGAATACCTAAAAGGAATCCATTTACTGATTTCCATTCTGCACAGTCAGCAAATAGAAAACGTCCCCAAACTGTCTGCATTACATGCTGACCACACCGCTCGCGTCACAAAATACATTTACACATACATGTTATTCAATCATTGCACCCACACTACTTGCGCGCATCAACGAGCGTCTGCGTAGCCAGGCACTAAAATAGAACTTGGTTCTATTTCTGACACTTCACGCGCTGCAAGTCCTGCCTCTCCCATCTCCTCATTGGTTTTTAGGAGCATATAGCCACGTGGGTGATTGAAAGATGAATTGAGGTCCACACTCCAGTCCAGTTGGTAGTGGTAATGCACCTTAAACTTGGTTGCCAACTGCCATATAAAGTCCAAAGAACAAGAAGCCTTCTAGAAGAAACGAACTCGGTTTACCCTTTTATCTGTGGATTAATTGTCGGAGTAGAGGACCTTGTGCATTTCAGGTAAAATAACTACCCAATGTTTATATCCCAGGACAAATTAGCTAGCAACAGCAAGCTAGTTAGCTAAATTGCCATACTTGTTTAATGCTTTTGGACCCGACCCCAAATTAATATAGTTGGTTCAGAGTTCGTTTTGATATTTCAACCTGCGTGTCCTCCCCCTTTCTACCCACACAAGCATTACTATTAGAGAATGGACAAGCTAATTTTGTCTTTCTACTCAGGCAGCTTGGTGAAGGGGCTCCGTTACCAAGGCAACAGTCCGCTTGCATCATTTATCCAGGTGAGGCTTGGGAGAATTGACTGTGCTCCTTGCAGGTTTTAAAAAGCGTGACATTACAAAGGCGAAATATACCAATGAAATCTTGTTACGGTGGAGAGAAAATAATGAAAACCAGAGAAAAATTTAAAACCTTGTGGGCGCACTTGGAGCACGTTCAAAGAGGCCACCAAAACAACCTAGCATCTGATGAAACAAGAGATAACTACAGAACGTTTCAAAAGAGGAAGAGAGAGAGAAATAAGGGGGGAATCCCCTGTGGGTAGCATTTCTTCACTCAGTGAATTAGTTAAATAAGGCTGGTTGTGTTGCTCAGGAGGATCAACTACAGTACCTGCGAATCCTAGCCATGGTAGTCTCAGTCACCAGTACAGACTCCTCATCAGGGAAAAGCTGGATCCCGTTGGCAAAACGAAGGTTCTCCATCAACACTGTTACCTCCTTGGTCTCTGTGTCATACTCTAACACACTGAAAGACAGACAGAGGGTTACATATGGACAGCTTTTCTCAGACTTCAGTTTGTTGTCTTTATAAACCATTCCTTCTTAAAAATGAAAGGTACCCACATTATGTATGAACACACATGCTTTTAAGGCACTATAATAACCTAAATCTATATCAAATATCAATAGAAACTATTGACAAAGGAGACAAGACCTTGCTTTTAGAATGTGCTCAAGGCTCTCCATAAGGTCTGTGGTAACAGTTACCGTCCATCTGCTGTGGCCTCCATGATAAGATGAAGGTAGTCTCTGCGCTGCCACCTGCTGCTAGAGTCTGTGAAGTACACTTTCCTCCCATCCTGTGTTACATCTAGGTCATTAACAAAGGAGAGCCTCCGGCCCCCTACCATCTGCCCAGCCGACACCAGGTTGGTCACCTCACCTTTAGAATGAGTCAAGGAGAGAGAGTTACATCACTAAAATGACTTGCATACTACAGCGCTTTTATTTGGAGGATATTATATGCAACAAAATGTATTATACTGAGTAAAAGGTGAAATTGTTGGGAAATTCAAAAACAAATATTTAATTCCTAACAGGTCTATGTCACATTACTGATATTAAAATCTATCCTATCAAGGAAATAGAGCACTGTGATGCCATTGCTATGTAGAAGCTTGCCCTTAGCTGTGTATGCTACTGACCTGTGACAGGGTTGACCTCGAAAAGCCCCAGATAGGCGTCAGCTACAAACAGGGTGCCGTTAGGACCCACTCTGATACCCAGGGGTCGTCCACAGCTAGGCTCCTGCTCACGGGATCCATCTAAAACATAGCACACAACCCAGTGGACATGAGGTATCTGAAGTAATTCCTCATTTATTGGGTGCTATTTATAATTCAATCATTTTGAACAGGCTAATCTGATTAATATGAGCAAATACTAGGGTTAGAGCTCAGTCTATTCTTGACATGTCTTTTCAGTTTTGAGCCAACCTGCTAGGCCTGTTGTGCATTAAGCCATCCTTGTTGTGCAAGTATAAAAACATTCCATAAAAGGCACGAGTGAAATGCAACTGCTAAGAGTTGCTTATGATTGAGCATTTGAAACTCCAGTCTTCAGCAATTGGAACTGTTGAGTCATTTCTGTTGAGTCATTTCTGTCTAAATCATGTCAAGTTGAGAGTTGAGACAACATTGTGAAATGAAAGTTTATGAAATCAGGTCTAACTGAGTCCGGCAACACAATGAGTGAAGAATCAGTCACAGCTCTAGTCCTTGCTCACTTACCACAGGGTGGCTTGCCAAGTCTGGCTATAACAGTGATGCTCTTGCCCTCAATCTTCACTATCTTCCCATCAGCCGTACCTGTGTACATCACATCTAGAGAAGGAGATAGACAATAACAATTAGCATTTAGAAACTGAAAAAATGCCAGGGCAATATGTTGGACACGGTTCACCATTATGACCTCAGAAAAGCAAAACAGTTGCAGAGGAATACTAGTCAAGCAGAAGTCATGTCATGTGTGAAAATATATGTCATCCCAAATATCTGTCTGTCACTAAGACCACGCTTACCATAGCTCATTTGGAAAACCTAAACATCTGCCATTATTGGTCACCAGCTGACATGTCTGCAATCCAGACTGCATTGCCCTATCACCTTTGATATATCAGGCTGCTGTTACTGTGGCATCACCATGAATTACACAAGCCCAAACAAACTGGGTGAAGGACATTGTCATGTGGCGAAACTCCAACTGGAATGCTCTACCCCCATACTAACCTCCGAAGTTGGCAATGGACTCTGGGCCAACAAGCTGGTCTTCAAACAGCCGCTGTGCCTCCCTCAGCTTAAAGTTGGGCTCGTAACACCCAGACATAAGGGGAGGCTCATTGAGGCTGAAAAGACAAGAGGAAACAAATGAGGAAACAGAATCAGTATGAATCACTGATCAACACCCTTGTCCTTGACTAGACTGTACCCTGGAGCCTAGTGCTGTGGAGAAATGGGAGAGAGGAAATCCTTGGCCCCAAGACCTCAGAATGGATCATTAAGTGTGGATGCAGAATTGAGCAATGAATTGTAATGAGGACAGGGAGATGCATGCTATTTGTTCTGAGGGGCAGACACTGGTGATAAATGAGATCAGCTTTGTCTATGACCCAAGGCCATTGTGCAAGTTGGGGCAGCAAATCACTCAATCTAATCGCATTAGTAGAGAATGCAGTATAGAGAAATACGGCTATGCAGTTGTGGAGAGATCGGGTTGTGGCAGAGGAGTGGACAAGGGGGATTCTGAACTGACTGGAGGCGCCTAAAAGAAAATGGCAACCGTGCATTCAGACTTTGAGCAGAGTGCCTTATCAATCTTTCCTCAATCATTAATGAATCAATTATTGAAATAAGATCATGTTTGGCTAAGCATTTTGTATTTGCATCAGAACATTAGGCCTACATGATAAATTCTATTGCTTAGGGACAATTGAAACCATTCTACATACTAAAGTTATATACTACATAATGTATGTTCTACAAGTAGCATAAGCCTAGTCAATCAGTTGAGTGAAATCTGTGAGAGGGACTTATACAAGTAGTATAAGCCTAGTCATTCAGTTGAGTGAAATCTGTCAGAGGGTCTTGTGGTAGAAATGTACAGAACAGTTTCCACAAACGTTATTTCCAAAAGTTGAAAAGTAAGCAGAAATGTTGACTATGCAGACTGACTAAAGTATATTGCAGTAAAGCTGATTAGTCTTAACATTCCTTGAAGTCAATACATTTCTGAGCTATTGGAGTGAACATGATTCTAAAGACCAGGAGAAAAAAAGAGAGAAGGATTTTCATTCTTGACATCTCACCTGAGCAGCTCAGGGTGAATAGGAGACTCAAGCAGAAAAAAGACCACAAGCAATGGAAGGATCAGGCATCCTCCCAAGGTCACTAGGGTCACACGGAATACCTTTCCACTGTAGGTACTGGGGAAAACAAAACATAGATCAATTAAAGCCGCCCGCCACTTTTCTATACAGCTGAGGGATGATGCTGAGGAAATGTAACCTCTCTCAAATTCATAGAGAGTTCTAGATGCAAGGACTGACAGTCTGACATCCATATGATAAATATTTGGAAGATTTGTATGTTCTTGTTGTTTATAAACAATGGAGTAGGCCTATAACCTTTATGTTTTGGGTTAAATAAAGGTTTGATAGCTGTGTTAAGCTACTGAGGCATAGGCCTAAGTTATATTCTTCAAGATTTTAATATCAATTTGTTATTGGGTGTTTGAAGAGATAAATTAGGTCAGCTCAGGTCAACAGTGGATGATGCAGTACTCAAACATACACACAGAATGCAAATGCATCTATTTTCAGAGAGAATACATCTATGACAAACCTAAATAGGCCTTACTATCACTCAGTGCATGCTGGCCAATTATCTCCACTTATTACTGACTGTTTGGTTCATACCATGCATGCATAATGCAAAGTAATTCATCCACTGTTACCTGTCAGTGAGTGGAAAACTGACCTATACATGGATTGTGTTTACTTCTGCATCTCTCATCAACTAGCAAGTGGAAATGCGAATCATGCAGCCTGAAACACAGTGGTTGACTGCATCTGTGCGTGAGGCAATAAATACTACATAGCAAGGAAAGCAGTATCTGATGTTAATATCAATACTGTATTATTTAGAGTAGGCTAGCTTACCTGGTTCCCTTGTATTGGGGTTCCTGTAATTCGTCTGTGATGACCTGTGGTCTGTTCAGCCTCCTGAACCGCAGTCCCTCTGGCTCATTCATATTGAAATGAGACTTCTACTATGACTCTATCCAAAAATGAGGTTTCAAGTAAGCAACTCGCTACATGAGAAGGTTGATAATTCGATTGCTTGTAAAGACAGATACATGCAGGACATCGTAGTGACAGCTACAGTATTCAACGACTAGCTTTCCTGGCCGTGGACAGTTTTTACGCAATACGCATTTTTTAGACGACAGCTGCTGTCTCTAATCATTGATATTTAACGCCACCTGCTGTTGTGGAGTGTGCAGTACAGACCTTTTTTAAAACGTCCTATCAAAGACTGAAGAAGAAGCGAGACATCCCACTCCCTTATTGTTTCTATTTTAATGGAAATCCAGACCAAGCTGCTATCGCATTGGTGTCTATGGAGAGCCACCCCCTTTTTTCAAATGGTTAACGGCCTGAGTTAACTATCTTAATATATCCACCATCTTTGGTGATATGACCAGAGGAAGGTCAAAATCAGTCCAAGGAGAATACAGGGATAAGCGTGGAGGTCTATAGAGTACTACAGTAAGAGTCATAATGCCCAAAAAACCTAGCATTCAAAGAAGGAAATTGTTCCAATCGTTTTTTCACCATACATTTTTTTAGAATTTTAGAAACACTTAAAATAAGGGCTGTGTTTTGTGTAGGCTTACCCTTGCATGAAGTTTTGATAACTGTGTAAATCTCTCTAGGAGAAGGTGACTTATCAATATATTTGCCTGTATTTACCCCCGAAATTAAATGCTTATTAGCTGCTAATGTGGCTATCACAAAGACCTACAAATACCATGATGATCTGGACGAGACTGCTGAATAGAGGCAAAGGTAAGAATCTCTGGATGAACTACAGTATCTAATGTTAGCTGAATTTAGTAATGAATAAATTGGCTACATTTCTTTAAATTGACAATTCTGTGAACTGTCTTGTGCACGTTTTAAATTGACACAATACCTGTTAGCAAACGTGTCAGCTGGAGATGACGTGCAAGAGTTTGCAGGGATTTGTAGTCTTGCATGATGCCTACTTTGATGCTACTAATTAGCATTTTAGAATCTGAGAGTAAATAGAGATTGATAAAAGGCACCTTGTCCGAGAGAGATTTACATGGTTATCAAAACGTCACGCCAGGGTAAGCCCTGGGTCTGAACCCGGCCCTGTGAAACTGGGTCCTGGACTTCCTGACGGGCCGCCCCCAGGTGGTGAAGGTAGGAAACAACATCTCCACTTCGCTGATCCTCAACACTGGGGCCCCACAAGGGCGTGCTCAGCCCCCTCCTGTACTCCCTGTTCACCCATGACTGCGTGGCCAAGCACGCCTCCAACTCAATCAAGTTCGCAGACGACACAACAGTAGTAGGCTTGATTACCAACAATGACGAGACCGCCGACAGGGAGGAGGTGAGGGCTCTGGGAGTGTGGTGCCAGGAAAATAACCTCTCACTTAACGTCAACAAAACAAAGGAGATGATCATGGACTTCAGGAAACAGCAGAGGGTGCACCCCCCTATCCACATCGACAGGACCGCAGTGGAGAAGGTGGAAAGCTTCAAATTCCTTGCCGTACACATCCCCGACAAACTTAAATGGTCCACCCCACGCACAGTGTGGTGAAGAAGGCGCAACAGAGCCTCTTCAACCTCAGGAGGCTGAAGAAATCCGGCTTGGCATCTAAAACCCTCACAAACTTTTATAGATGCACAATTGAGAGCATCCTGTCAGACTGTATCACCACCTGGTACGGCAACTGCACCACCCGCAACCGCAGGGCTCTCCAGAGGGTGGTGCGGTCTGCCGAACGCATTATCGGTGGCAAACTACCCGCCCTCCAAGACACATACAGCATCCGATGTCACAGGAAGGCCAAAAAGATCATCAAGGACATCAACCACCTGAGCCACTGCCTGTTCACCCCGCTATCATCCAGAAGGAGAGGTCAGTACAGGTGCATCAAAGCTGGGACTGAGAGAATGAAAAACAGCTTCTATCTCAAGGCCATGTTAAATAGCCATCACTAGCACATTAGAGGCTGCTGCTGCCTATTGAAATCACTGGCCACTTTAAGAAATGGAACACTAGTCACTTTAATAATGTTTACATATCTTGCACTACTCATCTCATATGTATATACTGCTTTCTATTCTATAATATTCTACTGTATCTTAGTACATGCCGCTCTGTCATTGCTTGTCCATATATGTATATTCCATTCCTTACTAGTTTTGTGTGTATTAGGTATATGTTGTGAAATTGTTAGATATTACTGCACTGTCGGAGCTAGAAGCACAAGCATTTCGCTACACCCGCTATAACATCTGCTAAACATGTGTATGTGACAAATAAAATTGATTTTTTGAAACAAAACAAAGCCCTTATTTTAAGTGTTTCTAAAATTCCTTATGGGAAAAATGAATGGTGGAAAAACGATTGGAAACATTTCCCTGTTTCACCGCTAGGTTTTATGGGTATTATGACACCTCCACTCTGGAGCTCTATGAGAGAGAGATACTGGGAGCTTTCGAGCTGTAAGCCGAAAGTAGCCGACTGTAGACGAAAGTCGACAAGTAAAGTCGGGCAGGTACATAATATGCACAAACACTTGGACAACTTCTGCTGTTTCTAGGAAACGACGATGAAGTGGATGCTATCGAAATTCTACTTCTCCTACACGATTTAATTGAATGAATATCGTGATAAGTAAATTAGATACTAGACCAAGGTTTTTCTAACATTCACAAGACTGGTTTCGTATTTCTGTGAGGATTTTCTCAAAATATAACCAGGTAGTGATGCATATACACTGACCAAAAATATAAGTTACTGAGTTACAGTTCATATAAGGAAATCAGTCAATTGAAATAAATGCATTAGGCCCTAATCTATGGATTTCACATGACTGGGAATACAGATATGCATCTGTTGGTCACAGATACCTTTTTTTTTTTAAAGGTAGGTGCGTGGATCAGAACCAGTCTGTATCTGGTGTGACCACCATTTGCCTCATGCAGCGCGACACATCTCCTTCGCATAGAGTTGATCAGGCTGTTCATTGTGGCCTGTGGAATGTTGTCCCACTCCTCTTCAATGGCTGTGCAAAGTTGCTGGATATTGGCAGGAACTGGAACACGCTGCCGTACACGTCGATCCAGAGCATCCCAAACATGGTCAATGGGTGACATGTCTGGTGAGTATGCAGGCCACGGAAAGACTGGACCATTTTCAGCTTCCAGGAATTGTGTAAAGATCCTTACGACATGGGGCCGTGCATTATCATGCTGAAACATGAGGCGGCGGATGAATGGCATGACAATGGGCCTCAGGATCTCGTCACGGTATCTCTGTGCATTCAAATTGCCATCAATAAAATGCAATTGTGTTCGTTGTCCGTAGCTTATGCCTGCCCATACCATAACCCCACCGCCCCCATGGGGCACTCTGTTCACAACGTTGACATCAGTAAACCACTCGCCCACATGACGCCATACACGCTGTCTGCCATCTGCCCGGTACAGTTGAAACAAGGACATCCATGACTAGCACACTTCTCCAGAGTGCCAATGGCCATCGAAGGTGAGCATTTGCCCACTGAAGTCGGTTATGACGCCTAACTGCAGTCAGGTCAAGACCCTGGTGAAGACGACGAGCATGCAGATGAGCTTCCCTGAGACAGTTTCTGACTGTTTGTGCAGAAATTCATTGGTTGTGCAAACCCACGGTTTCATCAGCTGTCTGGTTAGCTGGTCTCAGTCGATCCCGCAGGTGAAGAAGCCGGATGTGGAGGTCCTGGGCTGGCGTGGTTACACGTGGTCTGCGGTTTTGAGGCCGGTTGGACGTACTGCCAAATTCTCTAAAACGACGTTTGAGGCGGCATATGATAGAGAAATGAACATTAAATTTTCTGGCAACAGCTCTGGTGGACATTCCTGCAGTCAGCATGCCAATTGCGCGCTTCCTCAAAACTTGAGACATATGTGGCATTGTGTTGTGTGACAAAACTGCACATTTTAAAGTGGCCTTTTATTGTCCCCAGCACAAGGTGTACCTGTGTAATGATCATGCTGTTTAATCAGCTTCTTGATATGCTACACCTGTCAGGTGGATGGATTATCTTGGCAAAGGAGAAATGTTCAGTAACAAGGATGTAAACAAATTTGTGCACTAAATTTGAGAGAAATAATATTTTTGTGCATATGGAACATTTTTGGGATCTTTTATTTCAGCTCATGAAACATGGGACCAACACTTTACATGTTGCGTTTATATTTTGGTTCAGTGTACAAGAATGAGAACATATTGGTGTTTTTGCAGCATGTATGGAATGCTGTTGTTTGCCCTTGTGTATACTCTTGTGTATACCTTCCACATTATTATTTGTGATAGTGCAACATGGAATTGTAACAGATGTGATTAAAATGGAGCGGATCTTCAAAAAGGTATACAGCTGCACCATTGAGAGCATCTTGACTGGCTGCATCACCACTTGGTATGGCAATTGCTTGGCATCTGACCGCAAGCCGCTACAGAGGGTAATGTGTATGGCCCAGTACATCACTGGGGCCGAACTCCCAACTACCTCGTACCCCTGCACATTGACTTGGTACTGATACTCCTTGTATATAGCCTCGTTATTGTTTTATTGTGTTACTATTTCCTTTTTTATTTAGCAAATATTTGTCTAACTTTTTTACTCTGCATTGTCGGAAATGGCCTCGTAAGTAAGCATTTCACTGTAAAGTGTACACCTGTTGTATTCGGCCAAGCATTCAAATGCTCTTGGTATTGACCCCACTGGTGTCTGGGGTACTTGCTCATTAAGGTCCGGTTTCCCAGACAGGGATTAAGCCTTGTCCTGGACCTAAAATCAAACTTAATGGGAATTCTACATAGACCATCTTTTATAGTCTGGACAATTTCTGGGGGGGATTTTTTAAAATTATGTTACTTAGATTGACGCACGGGTGGGGAGGGGGGGGTACTAAGCTAACATATGGAATTGTTTTATTTAGCTATTTGATTTTGAATTTTAGGACTCCTTTAGGTCTCCCTAAAGAATATTTTAAAATTATTTGATAAAATATTGAATTTGGCCTTTACTACTATAGAAATGCTTTGAATAACACATTCATAAATGTCAAAAAATAAATAATAAGGAATAAGGTTTTGAAGTGTCTGCCCTACATCTAGGAGATATTATAAATATATTTGTATTTTTGGACACATATTTAACCCCTTATATTTGTTGGCACAAAACTACCTCCATACTTCCATTCGTTTGTATGGGTTACCTTCAGACAGTCAGTCCCCTGACAGAGAACACCATCGGCGAACATTGGGTTCATGAGAGTCTCCCCTTTCCATAGAGTGGTCATAATAGTTTGTAGGCCAAACCCTTCGGACGCTACAGACGGTTTCGTGAGAAGACCGATTTTCGGGATGTCTCATGGTCTGACAAACATTGCTGTAGCCCGGCCACCTTACACATATACATTTACGTCATTTAGCAGACGCTCTTATCCAGAGCGACTTACAGTTAGTGAGTGCATACATTATTATTATTATATATATTATTTTTTTTCACACTGGCCCCCATGTGGGAATCAAACCCACAACCCTGGCGTTGCAAACGCCATGCTCTACCAACTGAGCTACATCCCTGCCGGCCATTCCCTCCCCTACCATGGACGATGCTGGGCCAATTGTGCGCTGCCCCATGGGTCTCCCGGTCGCGGCCGGCTACGACAGAGCCTGGATTCGAACCAGGATCTCTAGTGGCACAGCTAGCACTGCGATGCAGTGCCTTAGACCACTGCGCCACTCGGGAGATAGTGCAGATGCGGAAGGCCGACCTAGGCAGATCAAATCAAATCATATCACATTTTATTTGTCACATGCGCCGAATACAACAGGTGTAGACCTTACAGTGAAATGCTTACTTACAAGCCCTTAACCAACAATGCCATTTGATTAGATGTTCAGGAGTCTTATGGCTTGGGGGTAGAAGCTGTTTAGAAGACTCTTGGACCTAGACTTGGCGCTCCGTTAATGCTTGCCATGCGGTAGCAGAGAGAACAGTCTATGACTAGGGTTGCTGGAGTATTTGACAATTTTTAGGGCCTTCCTCTGACACCGCCTGGTATAGAGGTCCTGGATGGCAGGAAGCTTGGCCCCAGTGATGTACTGGGCCGTACGCACTACCCTCTGTAGGGCCTTGCAGTCGGAGGCCGAGCAGTTGCCATACCAGGCAGTGATGCAACCAGTCAGGATGCTCTCGATGGTGCAGCTGTAGAACCTTTTGAGGATCTGAGGACCAATGCCAAATCTTTTCAGTTTCCTTAGGGGGAATAGGTTTTGTCATGCCCTCTTCACAACTGTCTTGGTGTGCTTGGACCATGTTAGTTTGTTGGTGATGTGGACACCAAGGAACTTGAAGCTCTCAACCTGCTCCACTACAGCCCCGTCGATGTGAATGGGGGCGTGCTCGGTCCTCTTCTTTTTCCTGTTGTCCACAATCATCTCCTTTGTCTTGATCACGTTGAGGGAGAGGTTGTTGTCCTGGCACCACACGGCCAGGTCTCTGACCTCCTCCCTATAGGCTGTCTCGTCGTTGTCGGTGATCAGGCCTACCACTGCTGTGTCATCGGCAAACTTAATGATGGTGTTGGAGTCGTGCCTGGCCATGCAATGATGAGTGAACAGGGAGTACAGGATGGGACTGAGCACGCACCCCTGAGGGGCCCCCGTGTTGAGGATCAGCGTGGCGGATGTGTTGTTATACTACCCTTACCACCTGGGGGCGGCCCGTCAGGAAGTCCAGGATCCAGTTGCAGAGGGAGGTGTTTAGTCCCAGGGTCCTTAGCTTAGTGATGAGCTTTGAGGGCACTATGGTGTTGAACGCTGAGCTGTAGTCAATGAATAGCATTCTCACATAGGTGTTCCTTTTGTCCAGGTGTGAAAGGGCAGTGTGGAGGGCAATAGAGATTGCATAATCTGTGGATCTGTTGGGGCGGTATACAAATTGGAGTGGGTCTAGGGTTTCTGGGATAATGGTGTTGATGTGAGCCATGACCAGCCTTTCAAAGCACTTCATGGCTACAGATGTGATTGCTACGGGTCGGTAGTCATTTAGGCAGGTTACCTTAGTGTTCTTGGGCACAGGGACTATGGTGGTCTGATTGAAACATGTTGGTATTACAGACTCAGACGGGGAGAGGTTGAAAATGTCTGTGAAGACACTTGCCAGTTGGTCAGCGCATGCTCGGAGTACACGTCCTGGTAATCCGTCTGGACCTGCGGCCTTGTGAATGTTGACCTGTTTAAAGGTCTTACTCACACAGTCGTCCGGAACAGCTGATGCTCTCATGCATGTTTAAGTGTTACTTGCCTCGAAGCGAGCATAGAAGTAATTTAGCTTGTCTGGTAGGCTCGTGTCACTGGGCAGCTCGGGGCTGTGCTTCTCTTTGTAGTCTGTAATAGTTTGCAAGCCCTGCCACATCCGACGAGCGTCGGAGCCGGTGTAGTATGATTCGATCTTAGTCCTGTATTGACGCTTTGCCTGTTTGATGGTTCGTCAGAGGGCATAGCGGGATTTCTTATAAGCTTCCGGGTTAGAGTCCCGCTCCTTGAAAGCGGCAGCTCTATCCTTTTAGCTCAGTGCGGATGTTGCCTGTAATCCATGGCTTCTGGTTGGGGTATGTACGGACAGTCACTTTGGGGACGACGTCATCGATGCACTTATTGATGAAGCCAGTGACTGATGTGGTGTACTCCTCATTGCCATCGGAAGAATCCCGGAACATATTCCAGTCTGTGCTAGCAAAACAGTCCTGTAGCTTAGCATCTGCTTCATCTGACCACTTTTTTATTGACCGAGTCACTGGTGCTTCCTTCTTTAGTTTTTGCTTGTAAGCAGGAATCAGGAGGATAGAATTATGGTCAGATTTGCCAAATGGAGGGCGAGGGAGAGCTTTGTATGCATCTCTGTGTGTGGAGTAAAGGTGGTCTAGAGTTTTTTTCCCTCTAGTTGCACATTTAACATGCTGGTAGAAATGAGGTAAAACGGATTTAAGTTTCCCTGCATTAAAGTCCCCGGCCACTAGGAGCGCCGCCTCTGGATGAGCGTTTTCCTGTTTGCTTTTGGCCGTATACAGTTCATTGAGTGTGGTCTTAGTGCCAGCATCGGTTTGTGGTGGTAAATAGACAGCTACGAAGAATATAGATGAAAACTCTCTTGGTCCAGTTCAAGGTGAGTAATCGCTGTTCTGATGTCCAGAAGCTCTTTTCGGTCATAAGAGATGGTAGCAGCAACATAATGTACAAAATAAGTTACAAACAATGCGAAAAAATACACAAAATTGCACGGTTGGTTAAGAGTCCATAAAACTGCAGCCATCCCCTCCGGTGCCATCTTTTGCATTGTGGATTGAGATGCATTGAGGAGTTTGATAAGGATTTTTTTATTATGTTACTTAAATTGACGCACTGGTTTCTTAAGGACTTAATCTGTTTCCGGGCCCTTAATGTCTTATCTGCATGCCATTTAATCCATTCAAGTGAAACGACTGATTAAAATTACATTTAATTTAATTTAACATTGAGCTGTAGGATACAATTTTACTATATAAACCGCTTCACTCTAAAATTGGCAGTGTAGAAATCCCCTACAATAACCAATGTGTATATACACTACCTGTCAAATGTTTGGATACACCTACTCATTCAAGGGGTTTTCTTTATTTTTACTATTTTTTTCATTGTAGAATAATAGTGAAGACATCAAAACTATGAAATAACACATATGGAATAATGTAGTAACCAAAAAAGTGTTAAACAAATCAAAATATATTTTATATTTGAGATTCTTCAAATAGCCACCCTTTGCCTTGATGACAGCTTTGCACACTCTTGGCATTCTCTCAACCAGCTTCATGAGCTAGTCACATGGAATGCATTTCAACTAACAGGTGTGCCTTCTTAAAAATTAATTTGTGGAATTTCTTTCCTTAATGCGTTTGCATGTATTTCCATTGTTAGAGCGGTCACTTGACTATATTGTCAATATAATAGAAAATCTTTGCCATGGATGATTACATGTGTGACACTGGCTAGATTTGTCAGAAGTAGTGAAAGAGTGCACACTTCCCACATTTTGTGCCAATGTTCAACTTTTTTTAAAGCGCATAATCTTGGACCATGGGGTGGGCTACTTAAAATTCCATTGTGTTTTGTATTTTTGTTTATTTTCAAGTTTTTTTGTGTTTTTGATGGTCTGTAACGTAAAGCAACTGTGATGTCACAATGTACATACTCCTAGGGTAACATTATTTGCTCATGCAGAGCAGTTCAAACTGCCAGTAGAGGAAATAGCAGTCTGACCGGTCCTCCACCCTGGAGTTCCTCTACCGGCTTTTTTGACTCAAGAGAAAGCTTCACAGCCTGAAGAGACTCTGCTTGAGGTTGCTGAGTGTTGCCATTGTTTATAAAATAAATCTTTATAAATGTTGAAATAAACATGGCTCCAACCACCATATCACACACTCACAAACTAAAATGATATGTGTGTACATTGTACAATCAGTGAGAGAGCCTCAAATATATTAATTTGTATACATCCACTGCAGGCTATACATGAATAGTGGAACAGTTGGTTCCTATTTCAGTAACATCTTTAGTCACGTTCGCGTAGGTCAAACAATGCAGGCGATGGCTGCAGGATGAAGTTGGTGAAGAGCAGTCGAACTGCAGTAAAAACTTCATGACCTTTGATCACATGATTTTTGTAGTTCATGCAGTCGATATGTAGGCGCAAGTCGAACAATCTTTAACCTCATAATGTAACACACTTTGAAAGGTGGTGACCAACGATGGTCACCGACTTGACAAAAGTCACCCGCTCAAACGTGCCCTGTGTCTCCTCTGCAATGGGCTGGTTGATCAGGGGGGAGGCCACGGTTGTGGTCTGCTCCCTGTAAATGCAGGGCAGAATCTGCTCAGACCACCCAGAAGTGAGTGACTGTCCAGATCTGTCCCGGCTTCAACTTCAGTTGCAAATGAAGTTGATTGACCAAAAACCTTGTTTCAGATCCTTTTTATACCGTTTCACGATAGCATAATGACGTAATAAGCCTAACTCCTGTTTCCTGAGTTGTAGTGAGCACATTTCTTGCAACATACTGTTAAACACTCATGCTACAACATTACTGGTGCATGTGGGTTGAAATAAGAGAGGACATATTACATATACAGTGAGGGAAAAAAGTATTTGATCCCCTGCTGATTTTGTACGTTTGCCCACTGACAAAGACATGATCAGTCTATAATTTTAATGGTAGGTTTATTTGAACAGTGAGAGACAGAATAACAACAAAAACATCCAGAAAAACACATGTCAAAAATGTTATAAATGTATTTGCATTTTAATGAGGGAAATAAGTATTTGACCCCTCTGCAAAACATGACTTAGTACTTGGTGACAAAACCCTTGTTGGCAATCACAGAGGTCAGACGTTTCTTGTAGTTGGCCACCAGGTTTGCACACATCTCAGGAGGGATTTTGTTCCACTCCTCTTTGCAGATCTTCTCCAAGTCATTAAGGTTTCGAGGCTGACGTTTGGCAACTCAAACCTTCAGCTCCCTCCACAGATTTTCTATGGGATTAAGGTCTGGAGACTGGCTAGGCCACTCCAGGACCTTAATGTGCTTCTTCTTGAGCCACTCCTCTGTCGCCTTGGCCGTGTGTTTTGGGTCATTGTCATGCTGGAATACCCATCCACGACCCATTTTCAATGCCCTGGCTGAGGGAAGGAGGTTCTCACCCAAGATTTACGGTACATGGCCCCGTCCATCGTCCTTTTGATGCGGTAAAGTTGTCCTGTGCCCTTAGCAGAAAAACACCCCCAAAGCATAATGTTTCCACCTCCATTTTTGACGGTGGGGATGGTGTTCTTGGGGTCATAGCAGCAATCCTCCTCCTCCAAACACGGCGAGTTGAGTTGATGCCAAAGAGCTCGATTTTGGTCTCATCTGACCACAACACTTTCAGCAGTTCTCCTTTGAATCATTCAGATGTTCATTGGCAAACTTCAGACGGCCCTGTATATGTGCTTTCTTGAGCAGGGGGACGTTGCGGGCGCTGCAGGATTTCAGTCCTTCACGGCGTAGTGTGTTACCAATTGTTTTCTTGGTGACTATGGTCCCAGCTGCCTTGAGATCATTGACAAGATCCTCCCGTGTAGTTCTGGGCTGATTCCTCACCGTTCTCATGATCATAGCAAATCCACGAGGTGAGATCTTGCAGGGAGCCCCAGGCCGAGGGAGATTGACAGTTATTTTGTGTTTATTCCATTTGCGAATAATCGCACCAACTGTTGTCACCTTCTCACCAAGCTGCTTGGTCTTGTAGCCCATTCTAGCCTTGTGTAGGTCTATAATCTTGTCCCTGACATCCTTGGAGAGCTCTTTGGTCTTGGCCATGGTTTGGAATCTGATTGATTGATTGCTTCTGTGGACAGGTGTCTTTTATACAGGTAACAAACTGAGATTAGGAGCACTCCCTTTAAGAGTGTGCTCCTAATCTCAGCTCGTTACCTGTATAAAAGACACCTGGGAGCCAGAAATCTTTCTGATTGAGAGGGGGTCAAATACTTATTTCCCTCATTAAAATGCAAATCAATTTATAAAATTTTTGACATGCGTTTTTCTGGATTTTTTTGTTGTTATTCTGTCTCTCACTGTTAAAATAAACCTACCATTAAAATTATACACTGATCATTTCTTTGTCAGTGGGCAAATGTACAAAATCAGCAGGGGATCAAATACTTTTTTCCCTCACTGTAATAACATAGTAGTACTTATCAATAGGCTGGGCCCAGGTAGCCTAGCGGTTAAGACAGTTGGGCCAGTAATCGAAAGGTCACTGGTTCGAAACCCTGAGCCTACTAGGTGAAACATCTGCCGATGTGCTCTTGTGCAAGGCACTTAACCATAATTGCTCCTGTAAGTTGCTCTGAATAAGAATGACTCAAATGTTACCTGAGAGACATGATGATATAGCTACAGCGACACAAATTTCAACCCATCCTATATAACATCAGAGGAATCCATGTAAGGACCATGAATGTAGGAGGCTTGCATTGTCATTGATGCATCTAGTGTAATAGATATTCTATCATTATAATTACTTCATGGATTTTTGATAAGCAGCTCCAGTTAGGCAGGTGTATTGATAGGTAGCATTATTTCACAGTTCGTTCATACTGGTATTGTGCCATTATACATATGTTACTACTAGGTCTCCAACAGTCACTACCACTATTTGTTCTACAACACACTTGTGTTCCTTCAAATTTCTCATACAGGAGAAGCTCTTCCTGCATTTGGAGCAGTTGAATGGTTTTTCCCTAGTGTGCACTTTCTGATGAGCCTTGAGATTGTTTGCTTGGCTAAAACTGTTCCAACACACAGTGCAGAGAAACGGTTTCTCCCCAGTGTGAACACGATTGTGGCGAACAAGGTTCTGTGCAAAACTGAAGCTCTTCCCACACAGGTCACAGGTATGCGGCCTCTTTCCGGTGTGAGTGCGTAGGTGAAGATTGAGGAAACGCTGTTTGGTGAAGCGCTTCTCACACATGGTGCAGCTGAATGGTTTTCCCTGAGTGTGAATGAGCCGGTGAGTGTTAAAGTAACTCAGGGAGCTGTACCCTTGTCTACATATGTCACAGGTAAACGGCTTCTCGCCTGTGTGGACCCGACAATGAGTTTTGAGAATGTTAGCAGTGTAGAAAATTCTGTACGCATTCTTCACAAGAGTGTTTGTCCTCTGTGTGTATCACCTGGTGCCTTTTCAGATAGTTTACAGACCGGTAGCTCTTTCCACACTTTGAGCGGTCATAGGGTTTTTCCCCACTGTGGATCTTCTTGTAGATCATCAGATAACTATTTTGGTTGAAGCTCTTCCCACATATGTCACATACAAATGTTTTCTCGCCTGTGTGAATGCGCTGGTGGACATTGAGATGATTAGCTTGAGTGAAACTCTTATGGCATATGACACAGGTGAATGCTTTGACACCAGAGTGAGTCTGTTGGTATCTGCGGAGGTTGGGTGCTAAACTGAAACATCTGCTGCAGATCTCACAGCGAAATGCTTTCTCACCGGTGTGAACTCTGTGGTGGGTATTAAGTGCACTTTTCAGGCTGAAGCCTTTCCCGCATTGATCACATATGTAGGGCTTCTCTCCTGTATGGGTCCTTTAGTGAGCCTTGAGGCCACTTCTCTGAGTGAATCTATTGCCACATGTCACAGCTGAAAGGTCTCTCTCCTTTGTGTACAGTCAGCACATGTACATTTAAACTGCGTCTAGCTGTAAAAGACTTCCCACACATTGTACATTTAAATGGTCTTTCTTCTGTGTGTACACCCTGGTGTATTATCAGATCTCTCTGCCTGGCAAAAACCTTCCCACACTGAGAGCATTTGAATCTCTTGTCTCCTCATCTATGAGACTAATGATTTTCTTCATGGCCTCTTTGGACAATCTCTTCATGATGGCAGGCAGCTGTATATGGAGAAGACAAACATATGACACTTATATAACAATTACCCATACAATTTATCCCACGTTACACACACTTCCGTGCCAACACAAAGCTAGCTGGCTAGCCAGACAAATGTAAACACTGCTTGTAACTCACTAATGCATAGTAGACTGTATAGCACCAACCTCAGTCCCAGGGCCATTGCTCTATCTCTGTGAATAGGTGTCAACGTTTAGATTCATGCACTCGTCCAACGATTTACTTATTTACATCACTGCTGCATTTACTAAAAGCCCCATGACGGTGTCCAGTTGATCCTTTAAACGTGACAATTTCCTTGAGATATAAAAACCAACATTTACACAAATATTACTTTGGGATTATGCAATTGATGCGGTTACATTTTTGATTTACTAGCTAACTATTATAGTAAACAAGATGACAACGATGATGCACCACGATGGACAGAGCGAGCCTATTCCCAGCTGAAAGGGGACTGCTGCCATCTACCGGGCTGGAGTGATAGTACAGGTAGGTGTGTGTAGGTCTGGTTGGCATTTATTTAGATATTTCCAAGTATGGGTATCTCCTCCTCTTTATCGGAGTGGCTTCAGATCTGACATTTACTGCAGGGGTTCCCAATCTTTTTCATTCGGACCCCCCTTCCAGTATTGGGAAACATTCCGCGCCCCCCCTACGTGCGCGCGCACGCGCCACATCTATTTCTATGGGTACAAGCGCTGTTCATTTTCCAGTGGAGGCTCCTCAGAGGAGGAAGGGAGGACCATCCTCCTCAGTGAATTTCATAAAAATTGTAAAACATTAAAAAAGTTATCCTTTTTAGATAAAACTATACTAAATATAATCACATGTCACCAAATAATTGATTAAAACACACTATTTTGCAAAGAAGGTCTACAGTAGCCTCAACAGCACTCTGTAGGGTAGCACCACGGTGTATCCGGAAGACAGCTAGCTTCTGTCCTCCTCTTGGTACATTGACTTCAAAACAAAACCTAGGAGGCTCATGGTTCTCGCCCCCTTCCATAGACTTGCACAGTAATTATGACAACTTCCGGAGGACGTCCTCCAACCTATCAGAGCTCTTACAGCATGAACTGACATGTTGTCCACCCAATCAAAGGATCAGATAATTAATTTAGTACTGAAAGCATAAACTACAGCTAGCTAGCACTGCAGTGCATAAAATGTGTTGAGTAGTTGACTCAAAGAGAGAGAAAGACAATAGTTGAACAGTTTTGAACAAATTAATTTCTTCCAAAATGAAGGAGAAGCCAGAGAGAAATATAGAGAAATATAAATCACTTTCACTTACTAGCAAATGCAGCTACCTAGTTTAGCCTACTGAAACACCCTGCTCAAACAGAGGGATGCTATGTTCGCTAGCTGGCTATGGCTTTCCAACACAAAACTGGAACTCTTCAAAGTCAAGGTAAGCTTTTGGTTTTACTAATTTATTGCCACCGGGGCCCACCAGTGTAACTGTACACTGTAACGTTACTGCATGATTGTAGCGGGTTTACTAACGCGTTAGTTCTATTAGCTATGATGACTATGATATTACTTTAGCTAATATGATGACAACGATGTAGGCTGTGTGTAGCGGTTTGGCTTGGAGAGGTTTTTTCACCTGGTCACTTTACAGCTGATGTGTTGTGCATTGAAGTCCACAAGCGTGGAAAGAGGTGAAAGGAGGAGAGCAGCTTGATGTGAGAAGGAATACAACGTGGGTGCTATGAAAGTGAACTGTGTTTACGCGTGATCAGGGGTGTATTCATTCCGCCGATTCTGTTGAAAAACGTTTCTTAAACGGAAGCAAACGGAACAAAACGAGGATAAACATACCTGAATTTGTCCAATAGAAACTCTCGTTTGCAACTGTTGGACTAATGATTGCACCCTATATCAGCTAGATGCAGGCAAGAGTGTCACTGTCTGTCCATCTGTCACTGTCTGTCACCTCAAATATGTCTCTCGACCTGTGTGCACCTACGTTGTAAACTTTCATTCATAGGCTAGGTTGTAGCAACCTCATGATGGCTATTAGGAAAAGTCTAGTATCATGTAGTAGCCTAAACCTATCGCTGTTACATTGAACTGGGTGAATGGAATATGATTGAGTCATCCAATATGCTATAATAATAATATGCCATTTAGCAGACGCTTTTATCCAAAGCGACTTACAGTCATGCGTGCATAGGCTGTGTGTAATTAATGTAGTAATAATAGAAATGAGGCCATAGTGATTTTAAAAAATTGTCCTCCCTCATCTTAAACGGCACTGACCGCCACTGTCATATTCACACCCCTCTTGTTGGCGGAGAAAATTTTGCAGGTTTTTTCCTGCAATTCTACACGTTTTGTCATGGTGTGCAAAGACAATTCTGCAGTTTTAAAGCTAATTTTCATGCTATTCTATACATTTTGCCATGTCTTATGTGTATTCATGTGATATTTCAGTGACAAAAAAATTACAACAATATCTATGGGCTAAAAAAACCAAATAAATAAATATTAGCTGACATGGGCTAGTTGATCTGGAGATTTCTGACAAGTTATAAATAGCTCTCTAAGGTATGCAACGACTAACATGACAAGAAGAACTGATGATGCACTTCCAAATTTCACCTTGTGCATTATACTATTACAACTTTCAAGAGTAATTTTAAAGCCGGACCGAGTTCCACTGATTAACTGGACCTTTCCTCACGATGCCTATCCATTATATTGACCAGATACTTTAGTGGCCGCTCTAACAATGAAAAAAAAATGTTAAAAAAATAAATAAATATGGAAGGCACCGGGATGAGGGAATATCAGGTGGGACCATTCTAGCCAATGAGAGGGCTATACCCGTGTGAACAACAGGCTCAACTCCGATATAAAGTGTTTTTTCTCAAAGATTGCCGTGATGTCACGTGTCCTACTTATATCAGTACACTCACAACAACCTAAGCATTACGAAACGTATGTTTGATCAAATAAGCCACACGTAGCAAATAATCCATTACATTTTTTGGTTAACCAAATTCGACACTCATTGACCTATATACAAAAACTCCTCGCTTGATGAGCACAAGAAACGCCACCTGCTGGAGAAGAAGATGTTGGGTCCAGTTACCCAGTTCAGAGATATTGGAGAAATGAGGAGATAGGAATCACATTGGGCAATGAATTGAGGAACTTACAATGCCTCGCCCAGCAGAACATCGACCAATTGCGTTCACGTTGTCATGCGGCGTCACAGGGTTGCTAAAATAATCGTCACGCAATCCCGCCTCAAAGTCAGTGTATGAGTCGAGAAACCTGGCTATTTTCCTCGAAAGTACATCATGTCACGATTCCAAATCTATACGATATTACAGATAACTTGTTCATTATTTCACATCTAGGAAATGATTTGTAATGTTGTACTTCTTGTTGACAAAATTCATGCTAATGTTGAGTTTTTGAGCTAGCGCCCAATTGACTCCCATTTACACCTTGAAGGAGCGCGCTCCTTGTCCCAGAATCGCCCAGAATATACCGCGCGGTCCATTGACGAGGCATGGGCAACGCACACAATGGGCGTTAATACGATTCCAATTGAGTTTCCATCTCCTCAAAAGTATCTCTGCCCAGTTATCCCTCTCGCTTGGCCTCTTCCTCTCTGCTTCTGCGCATTTGCGGGTTTCTCTACTTAAGCAGTCTGCTCTACTCGTAGAGTCAATCAATCAAATGTATTTATAAAGCCCTTTTTACATCAGCAGATGTCACAAAGTGCTTATACAGAAACCCAGCCTAAAACCCCAAACAGCAAGCAATGCTGATGTAGAAGATTTAGAGAACAGGATACTCTGGCGAATAGTGGTCGTTTAATAAAGTTAGATAAAAGCTGAATCGATGTCTACAAGATCACATAATAATAGTATTGTAAATAGAACCGAATATAATAGCATAGTATAACATTAGTGTAAGAGACAAAAAACACCACCTTATATTTTATGATGATTGTGCAAATGGTCACATTTTCTCTGGGGCCAAAACTAAACAGCGCCCGTCGCTAGGCAAAATGTGTGCATTGATTGAAATAAAACACAGGTATGCTACAGTTTGTTTACACCATCTGCTCTAAAATTCGCGCCACACTGTTCATAACTAAATAACAAGATCAAATGGTTGGCATGCAGATTGCAGATATTTATTTTTACCAGCAAGGACTGGAGTTGTTTTTGTTTTGTTTTTGGGGAGAAGTCGTTTCCTCCTCTGCATATGTTTAACTGTAAAACATTAAATATCATGGAATTGCTCAACAAAAAGGCTTGTTTATGTCGATTAATATAATCACTAATAAGGACTGCAAAAATACAAAATAGTTATTCGATATATTATGCCATATATATGCAATAAATATGCAACAGCAGTTGACAAGGCAATAAACAGTGCTCATCAAACCCAGCCTAAAACCCCAAACAGCAAGCAATGCTGATGTAGAAGATTTAGAGAACAGGATACTCTGGCGAATAGTGGTCGTTTAATAAAGTTAGATAAAAGCTGAATCGATGTCTACAAGATCACATAATAATAGTATTGTAAATAGAACCGAATATAATAGCATAGTATAACATTAGTGTAAGAGACAAAAAACACCACCTTATATTTTATGATGATTGTGCAAATGGTCACATTTTCTCTGGGGCCAAAACTAAACAGCGCCCGTCGCTAGGCAAAATGTGTGCATTGATTGAAATAAAACACAGGTATGCTACAGTTTGTTTACACCATCTGCTCTAAAATTCGCGCCACACTGTTCATAACTAAATAACAAGATCAAATGGTTGGCATGCAGATTGCAGATATTTATTTTTACCAGCAAGGACTGGAGTTGTTTTTGTTTTGTTTTTGGGGAGAAGTCGTTTCCTCCTCTGCATATGTTTAACTGTAAAACATTAAATATCATGGAATTGCTCAACAAAAAGGCTTGTTTATGTCGATTAATATAATCACTAATAAGGACTGCAAAAATACAAAATAGTTATTCGATATATTATGCCATATATATGCAATAAATATGCAACAGCAGTTGACAAGGCAATAAACAGTGCTCATTTGTGTTAGTTGCTTTATTTTCTGTAAGAATTTACAACATAAACTCAATTAATTCTGATATAATTTCAATATGGCATGTATATTATAAAGATTGAATATGGAAAAAATGGTTCATTCTCAAGTACATTTTTCAATCAAGTGAACGCTTCCTTGAGCAATTTCTTTTTATTTCTTAAAATTAGTTAAAATGGGACATTTATATCGATAAAATATATAAAACACCATTATTCTGAAGGAATAATTCATTATTCATTACAGCACCTTTTCAAGTATCAAATTGCACATTTAGTGAATGACAGGTGAAATCTTATTTACATTACACCTCATGACTTTAAACATGTAATATGCAGAAATCGCACTGCCATTTCCTGGTTGCTAAAATTCTAATTGTTCGCCTAATTTCAGTTGATGTGATAAAACAAGCAGGTATAGTGTAGAGTCATTTTACCATCTAAACCCCTGTGAAATATATTTTTCATAAACAAAAATATTGTGTTTTCAGCTGTTTGAAGCTGGTGTACAAAACTGAAAGTTAAAAGACCCAAAAACGAAACTTCCCCAAGCATAGAAATAACACACATAGAACAGATCTACCGCTTCTTAGGCTTACATATTGCAGCTTTAAAGACGTCTGCCTTTAAAAAGCAACGAATCCCTTTGAAAACTGCATTTGTGGCATCTATATGAATCAGAAACAGTTATTGTAGCGTCAAAATTGACTACAAAGTGTAAATAGGATAATTTTGTTCATAAAGTAAGTCTCTTCTAAAACGGAGTTTGGAACATCGGTGTGCCACAACGGGTAAATAAATGAAGGTTGTGTTTTGATTTGAAGGTGTCCATTTGCCCACTAACATGAGGTGAATAACAGTCAGGAAACACACCTCCAAGACTGAAATCTCGTTTTTTCTAATGAACAACAGAAAAACACACGTGCCAATCGGCGTGTTCGGTGGCTCTTATTAAAAAACAAAGTAAAAAAAATACTGTGCATTTGATCATCTTCATCTCTCATTAACCTTACGATAATTCTTCTTAAGGGAAAGAACGTGGTGTACTGTGTACACAGACAGTCAAATCTTGAGTGTCTTGTGTCTTATATAAAGGAACCATACATAGTGAACAACTGAAGGACTGTGGTCATAAAACTAACTCAGCATATCTGCACAGTATAACATTCAGAATGGAGTGAGTGAAGTGAGCTGTAACTCAAGTGACCAGTGCCAAGTTGCCAACACAACATCTTAGCAGTGATAAAGCCTACTTCATTATTTATTCTGAGATGTCAGGCTCTTGTACTGAGCATGGGCCTTGATGATCTCTGCGACAACAGATGGGTCATCCAGAGTGGACACATCACCCAGGTCTTCTGTCTGCTCCATAGCCACCTTCCGCAGGATTCTCCTCATTATCTTCCCAGAGCGTGTCTTGGGAAGTCTCTTCACTACCTGAAAGAGGATGAACGACAGATAGATGAAAGAAACCATCTATTACAAGTTAAAAACTAATTCAATTTCCATATACTAGGATCTTCAACAACAGCAGTGTTATATACTGCCTTGATTAACAGGAATGCACAGTTCAGTAACCACAAACAGCATAAATATCCTCACCAGAAATTGGTCAGGGACAGCATACTTTGCTATCTTAGTGGCCACCAGGCCACACAGCTCTTTAATGACTGCTGTATGGTTCAGGGAAGGGTCTTCTTTCAAAACCACAAAGGCAAAGGGAACTGTTGTACAAGGGAAGGAAAACATGGAACAAAGCTTTGATAGAATGTGCCAATAACTATGAATTACAAGTTGTAAATAAACTGCAATGCACTTGATAGTCATATAGATGTACACATATGTAATTTCAGTGTACATAGATATATACATATGTAATTTCAGCAATCTTGATCTTCTTTTGGTTTGTATGTGGGTTGGTTGAATCTCATGAAGACTACATATTCCTTGTTATTCCCCTTTATAGCCACAAGGTGGTGCTGAGTGTCAAGAGTTTACCAAGAACAAACTTCTATGGATTTTCTCAGGGTTCATCATTAACCTCAGTAACAAATCATACTGAGAGACTGTTCGTTTTAGCCCCTATAGTTTTGGGTATATTACACTAGTATTGACACAGCTGAAAGCTAGTGCCTATTCCACTAAAGGGTAACAGTGACTAGATTCAAGGAGAGAGTTGACTCAAAGCTAAGAAGCTTTCCATTTCCTGGTGGCCTTGTACTGTTATTCAACGGTTTAGAAGCCATTTCAAAGCTCAAGAAATACCTGATTCACATACATACTGTAACAAATGTGTGTTGTCTGTGTTAATGTGTGATGATCGAGAGGTTTTACACTGTATGTCTATATTTGTCCTCTTACCCTCTCCTTTGAGATCATGGGAAATACCGATCACAGCCGTCTCAGGAACTGCTGGATGTTCATCCTAGAAGACAACCATTCAAGAAATGTACAAGAAATCCCCATTGACAACAACGGTACAGTGACTCTTTCACATAATCATGATATTGAATTTATTAGTGAGTCAACCGAACATACAGATGCCATTCATGTAACAAATAGGCTAAGTGTGTTAGTTCTTACCAGGGCATCCTCGATTTCAGCAGTACCCAATCGGTGGCCACTAATGTTGATAACATCATCCATACGCCCAGTTATCTGATAGTAGCCTTCTTTTGACCGATATGCTCCATCCCCAGTGAAGTAATGACCTGGAATAGAATCAACTCCAAAGCTCACCCTTGGGTAATAAACAGTGACCTAATGTCTCTCAGTAATCGTTATCTTAACATTGGCAACATTGTTTGACATGTTAGACAAATATACTGCTATTATTTTCTAGCCCTGCTACCTCAAATCAAATCCAAATCAAATTTGATTGGTCGTGTATACATATTTGCAGATGTTATCGCAGGTTCAGAGAAATGCTTATGTTTCTAGCTCCAACAGTGCAGTAATACAAAACAATATACACACAAAAAATACAAAATAAATTAAGAAACAGCAGAATGTGCAATGAGTCCAAAATATAAATTAACAGTATATCCTGTATACACTGAGTGTACAAAACATTAAGAACACCTTCCTTTAACCTGTCTCCTCCCCTTCATCTACACTGATTGAAGTGGATTTAACAAGTGACATCAATAAGGGATCATAGCTTTCACCTGGATTCACCTGGTCAGTCTATGTCATGGAAAGAGCAGGTGTTCATAATGTTTTGTACATTCAGTGTATAATTGTGTATATAGACAGATTGGACAACATATGAATAGAAAATGTGTGTACAGCAGTAGTTATATAGGTAGATGAGTCTCAACTAAAATAAAGTATATACATATGAAGTGGGTAAAACAGTATGCTAACATTATTAAAGGGACTGGTGTTCAATGACTATGTACATAGGGCAGCAGTCTCTAAGGTGCAGGGTAGAGTACTGGGTGGTAGCTGGCTAGTAACAGTGACTAAGGTTCAGGGCAGGGTACTGGGTGGTCGGCTAGTGGTGACTATTTAACAGTCTGATGGCCTGGAGATAGAAGCTGTTTTTCAGTCTCTTGGTCCCAGCTTTGATGCACCTGTACTGTCTCCGCATTTTAGATGGTAGCTGGGTGAACAGGTCGTGGCTCGGTTGGCTGAGGTTCTTGATGATCTTCTTGGTCTTCCTGTGACACTGGGTGCTGTAGATGTCCTGGAGGGCAGGCAGTGTTTCCTTCGGTGATGCGTTGGGCTGACCGCACCACCCTCTGGAGAGCCCTGCGGTTGCAGACGGTGCAATTGCCGTACCAGGCGGTGATACAGCCCGACAGGGTGCTCTCAATGGTGCATCTGTAGAAGTTTGTGAGGGTCTTAGGGGCCAAGCCGAATTTCTTCAGCCTCCTGAGGTTGAAGAGGAGCTGTTGTGCCTTCTTCACCACACTGTCTGTGTGAAATGGACCATTTCAGGTTGTCAATGATGTGCACGCCGAGGAACTTGAAGCTTTTCACCCTCTCCACTGCGGCCCCGTCGATGTGGATGGGGGCATGCTCTCTCTGCTGTCTTTTTTATTTTATTTATTTATTTCACCTTTATTTAACCAGGTAGGCCAGTTGAGAACAAGTTCTCATTTACAACTGTCTCCTGAAGTCCACGATCAGCTCCTTCTTTTTGTTGATGTTGAGGGAGAGGTTATTTTCCTAGCACCACTCCTCCAGGGCCCTCACCTCCTCTTTGCCACTCATCGATATGTAGATTACTATCTACCATTCTCATATTGATTTCACTATGAAATAAAATAACCTATTTTCTATAGAGAGGAGCTCACAGGGACACGGAATTAGGCCAACTCACCAGGATATGCTTTGAAGTATGCATCCACAAATCTCTCGTGGTCCCCAAAGATGGTCCTGGCCATTCCAGGCCATGGCTGGCTGATACAAAGGGCTCCACTGACATCATTTCCTGATATAGGCTTCCCCTGTTGGAGATAAAAGGAAAATGAATAAAACATTTAAATAACTTATTAGGTTCTCTCACATTAAAACATTTGAATTAATAAAACTAATCAGTATAGAATGTAAACACAAACATTAAAAGTGCATGTAAAAAAATCATGCAGCAAGCATGTCACAACAAATAAGAATTTGCCTGTTTATAAAGATCAACCTCTACAGTAATACACATAGGTAACAACAATACATAGAAATTCAGTGCATGCATGTTATACAGTACTTGCGTGTAGATTTACTGTTTACTGAAATTACTAGTAAAAGACGCGGAGAGGAGAAATTAAGTTTCGAGGTCACGTTACCACTCCAACAAAGCCCTGTAAATATGTTAATCAAGGAAAGGGAAGCATATGCAGGCTAGTTTTAATTGCAATGTGAAAGGCGATAAGACGGGTGTGACCCATCTACCACAGGGTCATGTCGGTTCAAGCCGGAGGAATTGCTGGACAGAAAGCTATCTATCTCTGTCCTTAAGTCTCTGTTCTACAGCTGAAAAGGTTCCACATGTAATACTGAGAGAGCAGGGGGGCAACAACAGCTACAGAGAGATCCCCACATACACACTTCCTCTTTATCATTTCACTGTCCCACAATTAGCGTCTAACGTACAGTACTTAGTGCTATAAAAGACCAGTTCAAATCAAATCAAAATCAAATGTTATTTGTCACATGCGCCAAATACAACTGGTGTAGACTTTACCGTGAAATGCTTGCTTACGAGCCCTTCCCAACAATGCAGAGTTTAAAAATAATAATACAAATAAAATAGTAACACAAGAGGAATAAAATAAAATGCACTAGAATGGAGCTATATACAGGGAGTAACAGTACCAGATCAATGTGGAGCTATATACAGGGAGTACCAGTACCAGATCAATGTGGAGCTATAAACAGGGAGTACCAGTACCAGATCAATGTGGAGCTATATACAGGGAGTACCAGTACCAGATCAATGTGGAGCTATATACAGGGAGTACCAGTACCAGATCAATGTGGAGCTATAAACAGGGAGTACCAGTACCAGATCAATGTGGAGCTATATACAGGGAGTACCAGTACCAGATCAATGTGCAGCTATATACAGGGAGTACCAGTACCAGATCAATGTGCAGCTATATACAGGGAGTACCAGTACCAGATCAATGTGCAGAGGTACGAGGTATGAGGTAGATATGTACATGAAGGCAGGGTAAAGTGACTAGGCATCATGATAGATCATAATAATAAGAGTCAAATAAAGAACAGAGCATCAGCAGCAAATGATGAGTGTAAAAGTGTGTGAGTGTGTGTGTGTAATGTGTATGTGTGTTTGTGTTGTGTCGGTATATGTGTGTGTGTGCGTATGTAGTGTATGTGAATGTGTGGGAGTTTTGTGTGGGAGTGTCAAGGTAGTGTGTGTGACTGTGTATATGGTGTGTATATATAGTCTAGTGAGTGTGCGTAGGGTCAGTGCAAGATTGAGTCAGTGAAGATAGTTCGGGTACCATTAATTTACTATTTAGAAGTCTGGCTATTTAGCAGTCTTATGGCTTGGGGGTAGAAGCGGTAGCAGAGTGAATAGTCTGGAGTCTTTGGCAATTTTTCGGAGCTTCCTCTGACACTGCATGGTATAGAGGTCCTGGTTGGCATGGAGCTCGGCCAAGGTGATGTACTGGGCTGTCCCTACCACCCTCTGTAGCGCTTTGCGGTCAAGGGCGGTACATTTGCCATACCAAGCGGTGATGCAGACAGTCAAGATGCTCTCGATGGTGCAGCTGTAGAACTTTTGGAGGATCCGAGGGCCCATGCCAAATCTTTTCAGAAAGGGCAGTGTGAAGTGCAATTGAGATTGCGTCATCTATGGATCTGTTGGGGCGGTATGCGAATTGGAGTGGGTCTAGGGTGTCTGGGATGATGGTGTTGATGTATGTCATGACTAGCCTTCAAAGCACTTCATAATTACAGATGTGAGTGCTACAGGGCGGTAGTCATTTAGGCAGGTTACCTTGGAGATATTGGAAACAGGGACAATGGTGGTCAGCTTGAAACATGTTGGGATTACAGACTGGGACAAGGAGAGATTGAAAATGTCTGAAGACACTTGCCAGCTGGTCTGTGCATGCTTTGAGAATGCACCCTTGTATTCCACCTGGCGGCCTTGTTATTGTTAACCTGTTTTAAACTTTTTGCTCACATCGGCCACGGAGAGCGAGATCACACAGTCAGTTGAGGAGGGGAAGAGTGGGTTTTCCTTGGAGCAGTTGGACATGGTCCGGTTATACTTTTTATGGCTTCTGAAGAACAAGAGTCCAAAGTCCCAGAATGCCGTCAGAGGAGAATGAGGTCGTACCACTGACTACATTTCACCAGGACTTGATACACAACAATGGAAGGGAAAACATTTAAGATTGTGCCTTAATGATGAACATAGAACAAATACGTTTTTATATCAGTGAATTTACCTTCTCCTCCATGAGAACAGGCTGAATGCCGAAGAAGGGCCTCATGGCCATGGCCGGCACAATTTCAGCACCCTCTTCAGCTGGCCTTGGAGCGATACATACACCTCCTGTCTCTGGGGACAGAGAGAGAGAGACAGGAGATGCATGGAGAAGTGCAATAAGCAGGGTTAAAGGGATGTGCAGCTGACGTACTGGAGAGTAGTTGATATGTACTGTATTTGACCTAAGTCTGGCTGCAGTACAGATTGTCTATGTTTTGCTGATGGGGAAGAGGGGTGAGAGCAGAACCCCTGTGGCTATGGCAAATGAGTAATAAGTGATAATCACCTTAATAAAATAAAATTACACTTCATTTTCCTACTAAGCCTTTGGAAGAACCCCACTCTCCAGCCCCCCTCAAAAGACTTAGCACATGGAGAAAACCCAGAAAGTGATTTTCGAGGAATTAGGTCATGACCCTCCCCACTTCACTTCTGCCAGACCCTCACTGGAAAGCCTTCTCCCGCTGGGGGTTGGGGGAGTCGGGGAGAAGGGGGTAAGTGTGTTGGGGGTGATTATTTTAATTCCTTTTCAGTGCAGATGTTCCTTGTGCTAATCGCAAATTACGGTTAAGCCACCAATAAACAGAGTATCAGACAGACTTATTGTCTAGATCAGCACAGAAACCACCATAACAAATCAAGAAGCGCCTTGGAGGCAGAGCTTTCTCCTCCACCAGCATGCAACATAATAGCACAGGTGTTAGCATTCATTTAATGCAGAAAATAAGCTTGATTATGTATGATTTTTCAAGTCATGATTGTCTCCTCCATCTTACTTTACCTGATTTTATATGCCTTTGATAAGCCCTTGTGGCATGTCATGTAATGTATTGTATTACGATGTCCTACATGGTAGTGCACTAAAAAAATGTGAAGACTCTTTAAAAGAGATTTTATAATGCACCATTAAGCTAAGGCCATTCAAGTTTAAGCATTTACCACATCAGACAACCTTGGCCAAGACATTCAGCCGCCCTGAGATTACCTGTCTGCCACCATGTATCCACTAGAGGGCATCTTCCATCTCCCACCACGTTGTAGAACCACTCCCATGCCTCGTGATTGATAGGTTCCCCCACTGCAAGAAGACAGATAACGCTCAATACAGGTACACCCAGCTCTGGGCACACTCAGTGCTAGTTTAAAATTTTTTTAATGTACTCTAGGCATATCAATTCTGTATTCTTTAGATAATGGACTACCTTTTTACTGATAGGGTATTTCAGTAATAAGACAATTATAATAAAGATATTAAATGCTTTCAACTGCTTTGATTAACAATCATTTTGGCCTATGAATGTGATGCTGATAGTGATAGCAGAGAACTCTGAGACTAATTGTTTATTAATGTCATTGTAACACTGACAGGAATCACTGGAATCAAGTCAAGTTTCCATAATACGCAGTCATTCACTTTGAATTTGAATTGGCAACTATGCAACTCAATTATATACAGAACAGTTATCTGATCCGTTATTTAATTTATCTGGTAGAATCAACTGTGCGCTCATTGGCAAATGATGGTGCAGGGGGCACTCATCTAGTCTCTCACCAGAGCCGAGGGTCTTGAGGGAGGACCTGTCATACTTTTTTACCCAACTCTCCTCATATTTCAGCAGCAGCCTGATGGCAGTGGGAGCACCGTAGAACTGGTTAATGCCCAGTCGCTGCACCGTCTCCCAGTATCGCCCTGAGGGGACAAAGACACATAGTCATCATGGTAAAGCAATACACACACATCAGCAAAATAGATCCTTTCTGTTTCCATAACCCACTAAATAGGAACACAAAAACAAGAACGGGAAATGTCCTATTATGCCAAGGCTATAGAGGGCATCGGCCAATGTCATATCACTACAAAGCTTACAGGAAACCTTAACAATTAACTGATAACACTTTGAAGCACTCCTTCAGTCGACAAGCCAAGGTAGTAAACAAAGAACAAAAGTGTCATCAAGACTGTTAATGAGTCACTCAACACTGGAGAAATGCCAGCGAAGCCAGTTACAACTACAGTGATCCACTTTATTCATATTTCTAAGGTGTTCTTGTTGTCCCAAACACTACATTTAAAAGTTATCCCTGTGTCATACATTGTGTATTACGGTAGTAGTTATACATTAGTTATAGCACACATAGCAACAGAACTTCCCTTTCTCAACATCATAATACATGCCTATATAATATATAACTTCTAACTAAACACAAACAGTAATGATTTTTGTATTACACAATTAGCTTGAAATATCCCGTACTTTGACCCTTATTGCCCCTAGCCCAGGGCATAAGTATTCCAATACTGCTGAAAGCTGTGACATCCACCCAGCTGGTAACAAGTCACCTGTCTCTCTCTCTGTGGATACGACCTGTTTAACTCTATGACCTCTTGTAATGAGGACAAATGAGTAAAAAGCACCAGAAAAAGAAAGCAAGAACTTTGATGTTTAATGTCAAAGTCTCCTGCCAAAGTATCCTCTGTCTCAATGTAACAGCTGTAGACACATCTTAATGGTTAATAGTCAAATCAAATCAAATCAAATTGTATTTGCCACATGCGCCGAACACAACAGGTGTAAACATTACAGTGAAATGCTTACTTACAAGCCCTTAACCAATGATGCAGTTTTTTAAAAAGTGTTAAGTAAAAAATAGCAAATAATTAAAGAGCTGCAGTAAAATAAAATAACAGTAGGGAGGCTATATATAGGGGGTACCGGTACAGAGTCAATGAGCGGGGGCACCGGTTAGTCGAGTTAATTGAGGTAACGTACATGTGGGTAGAGTTAAAGCGACTATGCATAAATAATAAACAGAGTAGCAGCAGTGTAAAAGAGGGGGTTGGGTGGGGTGGGGGGGCAATGCAAATAGTTCCGGTAGCCATGATTAGCTGTTCTGCTGTGCAGTAGCAGAGAGAACAGTCTATGACTAGGGTGGCTGGAGTCTTTGACAATTTTTAGGGCCTTCCTCTGACACCGCCTGGTATAGAGGTCCTGGATGGCAGGAAGCTTGGCCCCAGTGATGTACTGGGCCGTACGCACTACCCTCTGTAGTGCCTTGCGGTCGGAGGCCGAGCAGTTGCCATACCAGGCGGTGATGCAACCAGTCAGGATGCTCTCGATGGTGCAGCTGTATAACTTTTTGAGGATCTGAGGACCCATGCCAAGTCTTTTCAGTCTCCTGAGGGGGAATAGGCTTTGTCATGCCCTGTTCACGACTGTCTTGGTGTGTTTGGACCATGATAGTTTGTTGGTGATGTGGACACCAAGGAACTTGAAGCTCTCAACCTGTTCCACTACAGCCCCGTCGATGAGAATGGAGGCGTGCTCAGTCCTCTTTTTTTTCTGTAGTCCACAATCATCTCCTTTGTCTTGATCACGTTGAGGGAGAGGTTGTTATCCTGGCACCACACGGCCAGGTCTCTGACCTCCTCCCTATAGGCTTTCTCATCGTTGTCTGTGATCAGGCCTACCACTGTTGTGTCGTCGGAAAACGTAATGATAGTGTTGGAGTCGTGCCTGGCCATGCATTCATGGGTGAACAGGGAGTATAGGAGGGGACTGAGCACACACTCCTGAGGGGACCCCGTGTTGAGGATCAGCGTGGCAGATGTGTTGTTACCTACCCTTACCACCTGGGGGCGGCCAATCAGGAAGTCCAGGATTCAGTTGCAGAGGGAGGTGTTTAGTCCCAGGGTCCTTAGCTTAGTGATGAGCTTTGAGGGCACTATGGTGTTGAACGCTGAGCTGTAGTCAATGAATAGCATTCTCATGTAGGTGTTCCTCTTGTCCAGGTGGGAAAGGGCAGTGTGGAGTGCAATAGAGATTGCATCATCTGTGGATCTGTTGGGGCGGTATGCAAATTGGAGTGGGTCTAGGGTTTCTGGGATAATGGTGTTGATGTGAGCCATGACCAGCCTTTCAAAGCACTTCATGGCTACAGACGTGAGTGCTACGGGTCGGTAGTCAGTTAGGCAGGTTATCTTAGTGTTCTTGGGCACAGGGACTATGGTGGTCTGCTTGAATGGATGATTGTGTCAATCAGATATTGTTAGGGTGTGGTTTTGAACCTGTAACCTTTATTCTTCACCTCACACCCCTTGTACTTGTACTGTTATAGCTCACCAGGGTCTGGGTACACAGGAGTGCTCTCAAAGAGGACAGTGGTGGCACCATTACACAGAGGACCATACACCACATAGCTATGACCAGTCACCCAGCCGATGTCTGCCACACAGCCAAACACATCACCTGGATGGTAGTCGAAGACATACTGCAAGAACAGGAACATGTAAGGTTAGAGACAAGGTCCATCGAGCAATGCTGTACTTTTCCGGACAATGAAATTATCAAAATTACAAGAGTGTGAAATTCTGAGTAACGTATTAGGTTAGAGACAAGGTCCATTGAGCAATGCTGTACTTTTCCAGACAATGAAATCATCAAGATTACAAGATTGCGAAATTCTGACTAAGGTATACAGATATATACATACAGTACCAGTCAAAAGTCTGGACACACCTACTCATTCAAGGGTTTTTCTTTATTTTTACTATTTTCTACATTGTAGAATAATAGTGAAGACATCAAAACTATGAAATAACACATATGGAATAATGTAGTAACCAAAATATTGTTCAACAAATCAAAATATATTTTATATTTGAGATTCTTCAATTAGCCACCCTTTGCCTTGACGACAGCTTTGCACACTGTTGGCATTCTCTCAACCAGCTTCACCTGGAATGCTTTTCTAAAAGTCTTGAAGGAGTTCCCACATATGCTGAGCACTTGTTGGCTGCTTTGCCTTCACTCTGCCGTCCGACTCATCCCAAACCATCTCAATTGGGTTGAGGTCGGGGGATTGTGGAGGCCAGGTCATCTGATGCAGCACTCCATCACTCTCCTTCTTGGTCAAATGGCCCTTACACAGCCTAGAGGTGTGTTGGTTCATTGTCCTGTTGAAAAACAAATGATAGTCCCACTAAGCCCAAACCAGATGGGATGGCATATCGCTGCAGAATACTGTGGTAGCCATGCTGGTTAAGTGTGCCTTGAATTCTAAATAAATCACAGACAGTGTCACCAGCAAAGCACCCCGACACCATAACACCTCCTCCTCCATGCTTTACGGTGGGAAATACAAATGCGGAGATCATCCGTTCACCCACACCGAATCTCACAAAGCCACGGCAGTTGGAACCAAAAATCTAAAATTTGGACTCCAGACCAAAGGACAGATTTCCACTGGTCTAATGTCCACTGCTCATGTTTCTTGGCCCAAGCAGGTCTCTTCTTATTATTTGTATCCTTTAGTAGTGGTTTCTTTGCAGAAATTCGACCATGAAGGCCTCGTTCACACAGTCCCCTCTGAACAGTTGATGTTGAGATGTATCTTTGACTTGAACTCTGTGAAGCATTTATTTAGGCTGCAATCTGAGGTGCGGTTAACTCTAATAAACATATCATTTGCAGCAGAGGTAACTCTGGGTCTTCCATTCCTGTGGTGGTTCTCATGAGAGCCAGTTTCATCATAGTGCTTGATGGTTTTTGCGACTGCACTTGCAGAAACTTTCAAAGTTCTTGGAATTTTCCGTATTGACTGACCTTCATGTGTTAAAGTAATGATGGACTGTCGTTTCTCTTTGCTTATTTGAGCTGTTCTTGCCATAATATGGATTTGGTCTTTTACCAAATAGGGCTATCTTCTGTATACCCCCCTTACCTTGTCACAACACAACTGATTGGCTCAAACGCATTCCTCAAATTAAGGCACACCTGTTAATTGAAATGCATTCCAGGTGACTACCACATGAAGCTGGTTGAGAGAATGACAAGAGTGTGCAAAGCTGTCATCAAGGCAAAGGGTGGTTATTTGAAGAATCTCAAATATATAATATATTTTGATTTGTTTAACACTTTTCTGGGTACTACATGATTCCATATGTGTTATTTGATAGTTTTGATGTCTTCACTATTATTCTACAATGTAGAAAATAGTAAAAATAAATAAATAAACCTGGAATGAGTAGGTGTGTCCAAACTTTTGACTGGTACTGTATATATATATATTTAGATCTCCTATGTTGATGTTCCCCTTCTACAGGCTTTCCCACACAACATGTCTGCCACATTTATAGTTCTCTAAGCAGAAATGCTCAAAAGCCTGGCAACAACATCAGGTCTCTCTTTGGCATGGTCCCAAGAGGCCCTGTCTGTTCCAGGGGGATACAGAGATAAAGCAGCTTTGTCTGTTATTTGAATCCAAACAACCAACATGCCAAAAAGAGACAGTGCGAGCAATTGCCAACGTCTGTTTGGGTCTGAGCTGGTAAGCTACTTAGAAATTAGCAGCACATCTCGTGCAGATTCATAGCTGTGTTTTCATTCTATTATTATCACCAACATCATGTAAGCTTTGTGTCTGTCAATCCCACCAAGCACAACATGCTCATCCGCATCAAAAAGCTGGGAGAAAACAGATGTTTTTATTTGTCAGTCAAGGGGGCTAATTTTTACCCAGAATATGGAATGGGGCTTCTCTCACAAAAGGGGAACACTAAATTCATTGTTCAGATCTAAGCTATGCCAAACCATGTGGCAGATCATTTATATTGTTCAGACTGCCCTGTCTGTAGCCCCCTGTCTGTAGCCATCATCAAAACAGTCTCAGACAACACAGTAATTGGGCCTTCCTCCTCCTTTTATAGTTTGTTCTATTTATCAGCTAAACAAATGCATATTTTCTGCCACATCACCATTTTAAGAAAGGCACCATACCTGCGTTTGCTTCTCTAAAGTAAGCAGTATTCCGTAGAGGGGTTAACTGAAGACGTACCTGGTGAGTCAGTGCAGCATAGAGCAGATAGCCAGCCTGTGTGTGGACAATGCCCTTGGGCTTGCCTGTACTGCCTGATGTGTGGAGCATAAAAAGCATCTCCTCACTGCCCATAGGCTCTGGAGCACACTCTGTAGACTCATTGGCCATCGCCTGAGACAGAGAGGAAAATAGTTGGAGACTGGAGATATGGTTTGGTGATATGGATGTTTCTTGCAGTGGAATTACTAAATGCAGCAAAATGCAGTGGAATTACTAAATGCAGCTAAATGCAGTGGAATTACACTTGATTTGCTTCAAGTTAAATGTGTGCTATGTCATCATGCTTCTCTCATAGTAGATCGGTCTATGGACTTTGTTCAATGGTACAGGTTGTTCTTAAAAACAAAACAACGCAAGGTGTTTAATCTCGTCAGTGACAATGGCAGATGAAATGACAGACAAATAAATAGATCTTTCATAACAAATATTAACATGACAGATAACATAACATAATGGTTCTTTCAGTTCACCACTTCATCTGTGAGCGGAGCTTAGCTGCAATGCAAACTGATCCCGTTACAGGACTGCTACTGGCTTGTCCCGCTACTCAGACTCAGTATTACCTCCTCCACGGCACAATAAAAAGTATGAAGAACAAGTATTACCTCCTCCAATGGGATGTCTAGTTTGCCCATGGGAGTTGGGTTAGTGGTCCTCTGGGCCACAAACACATGTTGGACAATGGGGCAGTTCTTCACTGCAGCATCTACTGTAGGTTTCAGGTCTATGAACCGACCTCCCCTCACACCTTGGTTACACGTGATCACAGCTTTACACTGGGCTGCAGGGAGATGGGGAATACAGTCTGAGAGATCTGAGACCATGCGGACACATCACCATACAGTCCAATTGAGAATATGAAGTACTTTGAGAAAATGCAAGAAGTCAATAGGCCTAATTGCTATCTGTTGGTTCTGTTTGAGGTATACACTGAGTGTACAAAACATTAGGAACACCTTCCTAATATTGAGTTGCACCCCCTTTTGCCCTCTGAACAGCCTTAATTCGTCGGGACATGGACTCTACAAGCGTTCCACAGGGATGCTGGCCCATGTTGACTCCAATGCTTACCACAGTTGTGTCAAGTTGGCTGGATGTCCTTTAGGTGGTGGACCATTCTTGATACGCACAGGAAACTGTTGAGGGTAAAAAACCTACCAGTGTTGCAGTTCTTGACACACTCAAACCGGTGCGCACATACACAATCCATGTCTCAATTGTCTCAAGGCTTAAAAATCCGTATTTAACCTGTCTCCCCCCCTTCATGAAGTGGATTTAAAAAGTGACGTCAATAACAGATCATAGCTTTCACCTGGATTCACCTGGTCAGTCTATGTCATGGAAAGAGCAGGTGTTCCTAATGTTTTGTACACTCAGTACTGTACTGTACATGTTATAAAGGTTTGAGATGGCATGTTGCTCCTAGTTTTCTGTCTCATCCTTCAGTCTGTGTCCTAAACTGCTGGCCTTTTGTTTGATCGTTCTTAATTGGCCTGGTTTCTGTCTGACCCCAAAATGCAGCTTGAAATTAAACAACCCTTGTCTAGTCTCATGATGTTAGGAGCGTTTGACTAAAACAGGTCAGTTTCTCACTGGAGTTAAGTTGGAAAAAAGGGGAAGAGACTTGATGACTGGTGTATCCCAGAAACAACGGCCAAGAGCATGTTAAATTTTTACAAATCTGATATTGCTCTATGCATAATGACTCACTTGGGAGTGTTGAGAACTTGGCAGCCATTCAGTCTAAGCCATTTTATGGGTCATGGCCATTGTAGCTATATCCTGTTTAACTATCAGACATTTATCCTGTGCCTTTGAATAGAAAAGCTGAAATCCCTGTCAACTCTATGATTAAGCTTTATTTAAAGGTGCAAATCTTAAGTATTTTGTCAGCTTTGTATGATTACAGATAACAGCCTAGCAAATCTCTCATTTTTCATTTTCACTTGAATGGCTGCATGCATGCACAATTGAAATGCCCTTATTTCCCTTGTATTCAGTCAACCATTCAAATGTCATGTTTGGGCTATAAAGGGAGCATCTGTATACAAAACACAAACGTCCTTGAAATGCATTCTTGGGTTACCAACTGGACCATGAGATCGTGACCTAACATTTCTAAAGAGTTAATCACAGTCAAACATGAGTCCAGGCCCAGTATCACTCACCATCCTGAATCCTCCCAGCCAGGGCCTCTGAGCTGAACCCAGCAAACACTACCGTGTGCACAGCACCGATACGAGCGCACGCAAGCATGGCAGCCACGGCGATGGGCGACACTGGCATATAGATGGCCACCCGGTCACCTTTGTTGACCCCATGGCTCTTCAGGGTGTTGGCTAGGCGGCAGGTAGTCTCAAGTAGCTCCCTGTAGAACAGTTGTATAAAGTTTAGACACAAGTTATTACTTGGAGCAGCAGTTACCTCAACTGTTGTTGCGTATGTAATTAGTAAAAGTATGTATACTGTATTGATTCCGTTAAACACTATCTGAAGTGTACACCCTTAGAAAAAAAGGTGCTATCTAGAACCTAAAAGGGTTCTTCAGCTGTCCCCATATGAGAAGCCTTTGAAGAACACCTTTTGGTTCCAGGTAGAACCTATTTGGTTCCAGGTAGAACCCTTTTGGGTTCTATGTAGAACCCTTTCCACAGAGGGTTCTACATGGAACCCAAAAGGGTTCTACCTGGAGCCCAAAAGGGTTCTACCTGGAACTTAAAAGGGTTATCTTATGGGGAGTCCCGAATAAGTATTTTGTTGTAAGATGAGGGTCTTTGAGAACTACTTTGAATCCCTACTCCTTGCAAGCCATATAGGAAGATGTATATTAGTGACTTTGTGGCTTCTTTGAGGCACTGCCATTCACTGGCATGTGTGAACTATTTACAACTGAACAATGGAGAACTCTAAATTTATAATTTTCGGGTGCACTGAAATGACCTTCCAGTTCACTTTCAGTTTTATGTCTAGTGAACATTCAGTTTGACAGCCCACCACTTCCTGTTTACATTCTGATCCAGGAAGCAGCTTTAGTCGTTATAGCAGAAAGTCCTCATTTTCATGCCATTTGGTATTTTGAAATCTCACTGCTGCATTACACAATAACTGACACCCAACCAACAATAATGTTGCAATTTCAACAGCACTTCCTTATGATTTAATGTCATCAACAATAAAGTACATATGGTGTCTCATTCATAATGCAAAGTGGAATGGGAGTATTAAAGCCTTCATGATTTGTTGATTGTTGTAAAACAGGACACCATTGAAAAAGAGAACCTGGTATCAATTGGTATTCCCTGTATCAATAAAGGTTAAATGTCATGCTCTTTATGTACCGTACAACATTAAAGATAACAATATATTAATTCAGATCCAGAACATGGTTCTTATCCAGTTATTTTATGGCACAGATGGAAATGTCACTGTGCATCTCTAGAGAACTATTTGGAATATTGTAAATATTTAGATATTACTGCTGAACCTCTGCCATGTTTCCTCCTACCCGTTACAGTATAGTATAAACTAAGAAAACAGAACCTAACATGGATATTTGAAAGATGACAAGATGATGTCTTTACAAGATACAGATGCAGGATCTTAATTTGATTATCCTGTTGCAGGATAATTTTCCTGCAATGCAGGACATTTTAAACTTGTAGTGTTTTTGAGGTTAATAATTCACATTTCCTGTTGCTGCAGGATTATTTTCATGCTGTAGCAAACTGGCTCAAATTAAGATCCTACATCTGTAGGCAAACGTTTCTGGTTCAGTGTGTAATGTGAAGTATTTTTATGTTATACCTCCTACTCTATTGCACAGTTCAGTCGAGATTTCAGCTCCTCTGCTGAATGATGTGGATAAGTTCATTCAGATAACTCTTATCTATATCATATCGCAAGCTTTCCAAGATAAGCATTATGTTATAATAGAAAGATTGCCAAGTCCCCCACCCTGCTGAAGGTCCTTGCATAGGCATGAACTTACCTATAGGTGACCTTTACCTCCGTCCCAGGTTCATCCCTCTCCCAGACCAGGGCGACTCTGTCAGGATGCTTGGCAACATGCACATCCAAACAATTCACTGCCAATCAAATGGATGAATGGATGAAATAATATAACTTACTGTCCAGTATTTGGGGGGCTGTCCAGTAAGCATAATGTACATTGAACATAGTTAGCAAACCTGACCAAGATCCACACGAACATAAACAATATCAACTTAATCCTAGAAGAGAATTAGGCTTGAGCACGCACTTCCAGTCTATGTAGGATGCTGAGTAAATGCTGTTATGCAATGGGGTAGGAAATATTTATAGTGTAGCCAATAATCCTACTAATAATAATAGGGGATGGCAATTCTTACCAGAAACGTTCAATTGTCCACCAAGAAACCAATTGATTTTTCCACTAGTAATTTCGCAGTCGCTCACTTGATCGAATGGTTTACTCCATGTAAGCTTCTCTTTAGCAATTGATCCCCAAAATGTTTCTGGGTCTTTTACAGACAATTCATATAACTCCTTGTATGACCATCCAGCGAGATGTGAGCTCAAGTGCGGTGTCAAGTTCGTGTTCCTTTCGCCAATACTGGAGACTGTTCGCCTCTGACACTGAACAGGTTTCAGAGAGGTAAATGCAATTCTATTTCGGTAGCTGCCGTTCTTGAAGAATACACTGGCTCTATTTATTATGTGTATCAAACTCCTGTTTTTATATGCAGCCATATTCTGCTCCCATGCTGCAAGCAGAACTTGACCAGAGACCGATCCTTCTCTTTCAAGTTTCCTTGGGTACAGAAAGGGTGGGAACAAGTCGTTGATGAAAATGTATTATGTAAAGTTCAGTGCTCATGACAGAGGACAGTTAGTTCCTAGCCCTGTGGTTCCCAAACTGTGGGTCGGGAGTTGGGACACACTTGTGGGTCCGGCAGGGGTCCAGGTGGGTCACAGGATGATATTTTTTGTGCATTGCAAAAAATATATATATATACGGAACCAGTCAAAAGTTTGGACACACCTACTCATTCAAGGGTTTTTCTTAATTTTTTAAAACTATTTTCTACATTGTAGAATATTGTGAAGACATCAAAACTATGAAATAACACATATGAAACATGTAGTAACCAAAAAAGTGTTAAACAAATCAAAATATATTTTATATTTGAGATTCTTCAAAAAGCCACCCTTTGCCTTGATGACAGCTTTACACACTCTTGGCATTCTCTCAACCAGCTTCATGAGGTAGTCACCTGTAATGCATTTCAATTAACAGGTGTGCCTTTGTTAAAAGTAAATTTGTGGAATTTATTTCCTTCTTAATGCGTTTGAACCAATCAGTTGTGTTGTGACAAGGTAGGGGTGGTATACAGAAGATAGCCCTATTTGGTTAAAATACCAAGTTTATGGCAAGAACAGCTCAAATAAGCAAAGAGAAACGACAGTCCATCATTACTTTAAGACATGAAGGTCAGTCAATCCGGAAAATGTCAAGAACTTTGAAAGTTTCTTCAAGTGCAGTCGCAAAAACCATCAAGCGCTATGATGAAACTGGCTCTAATGAGGACCGCCTCAGCAAAGGAAGACCCAGAATTATCTCTGCTGCAGAGGATAAGTTCATTGGAGTTACCAGCCTCAGAAATTGCTGCCCAAATAAATGTTTCACAGAGTTCAAGTAACAGACACATCTCAACATCAACTGTTCAGAAGAGACTGTGTGAATCAGGCCTTCATGGTCGAATTGCTGCAAAGAAACCACTACTAAAGGACACCAATAAGAAGAAGAGACTTGCTTGGGCCAAGAAACACGAGCAATGGACATTAGACCGGTGGAAATCTGTCCTTTGGTCTGATGAGTCCAAATATGAGATTTTTGGTTCCAACTGCCGTGTCTTTGTGAGACGCAGAGTAGGTGAACAGATGATCTCCGCATGTGTGGTTCCCACCGTGAAGTATGGAGGAGGAGGTGTGATGGTGTGGGGGTGCTTTGCTGGTGACACTGTCAGTGTGTCACGGATTCTGCCGAGGCTGCTCCTCCTCCTTGTTCGGGCAGGCTTCGGCGTTCGTCGTCCCCGGAGTACTAGCTGCCACCGTTGAATGTTTCTATGTTTGATTGCTTTTGTCTGTCTATTGCACCTGTGTCCGTTTGTGTCTGATTATGTGTTCTATAAGTTGCCTGTTTTGTATTGGTTAGGTTGTGTGTTGTTTTTCGCATGTCAGTTAGTGCTGCGTGTTTGCTCTGTTTGTTGTTTTGGAGTTTACGCACAGTTTGCGTAATCGCTCGCCTCTGTGTGTTTTTGAGGCCGTTTATTGTATTTTTGCCTAGTGGTTAACTAGTAAACGTTGTTGGACTAAGCTTCGGTGTCCTGCGCCTGACTTCCACACCACACTTACATCAGCCCATGACAGAACAACACACCAATATGGAGTCAGCAGGAGCAGCGGCGGCACCCAAGTCGCTGGAGGATCGGATCAGCGACCAAGACACCATGATCCGGCAATTTGGGGCCGCCATGAACGAGGTGTCCAACACTCTACGCCGGTTGGTTACGGGAGAGGTGCCCACGCCTTCGCACACCTTACCATCACCATCGGCCAGTCCTCCTCTCCCAGCACCGGAACCCAGTGGCATTCGGCTCTCGCTCCCGAGGGCATATGATGGTTCTGCAGCCGGGTGTCAGGGGTTCCTCCTGCAGGTGGAACTATACCTGGCCACCATACACCCGGTGCCCTCGGGATACGAGAGCATCTCCGCCCTCATCTCCTGTCTATCCGGCAAGGCGTTGGAGTGGGCCAACGCCGAATGGAGGGGAATAGACGCCGCTACTATCACCTACGCGGAGTTTTCCCGCCGCTTCAGGGCTGTGTTCGATCATCCACCTGAGGGGAAGGCGGCGGGGGAGCGTCTGTTCCACCTTCGACAGGGGAAGAGGAGTGCACAGGAGTTCGCCCTGGAGTTCCGGACTCTAGCGGCGGATGCGGGGTGGAATGAGAGGGCCCTCATCGACCATTACCGGTGTAGCCTACGAGAGGACGTTCGTCGTGAGCTGGCCTGCAGGGACACCAACCTATCCTTCGACCAGTTGGTGGACATTTCCATCTGTCTCGACACCCTGCTGGCTACCCGTGGACGTCCCAGTGGGGGGTCGTCCATTCCACCCTCCAGCACCTCCGAGCCGATTCCCATGGAGCTCGGGGTGCTGGGCGCTAGGGAGAGGAGGAGAGAGAACCCGAGGGGGGCCGTCCCCTGCACCAACTGTGGCCGTGGAGGACACACTGCGGCTAGGTGCTGGGGGGGTCTCCTGGGAGAGGGGACAACAGGTCACGCACCGGGAGTCATTTCAGGTGAGTAGGCGCCCCACTTACCCAGAGCTCTCTGTTGGTCACATGAGTATACCTGTGAGATTTCCACAGGTGGCACCTCATTCCCAGCATAAGGCGCTAGTAGATTCAGGCGCAGCTGGGAATTTTGTTGATCGTGAATTTTGTTATAGGCTAGGAATTCCCCTTCGGCCGGTAGAAGTCCCTTTTCCTGTTCATGCCCTAGACAGCCGGCCGCTGGGGTCGGGGTTGATCAGAGAAGTCACAGCACCACTTAAGATGACGACGCAGGGGGTCATGAGGAGATCATTCAGTTTTATCTGATCGACTCTCCTGCGTATCCCGTGGTGCTGGGGCTTCCCTGGTTAAGCGCCCATGATCCTACCATTGCGTGGCAACAGAGGGCTCTTATGGAGTGGTCTGCCCAGTGTGTAGGGAAATGTCTAGGTGTTTCCTTAGGGGCGACCTCGGTGGAGAGTCCGAACCAAGTGCCCGCAATGCACATTCCCCCCTGAATATGAGGATTTAGCACTTGTGTTCAGCAAAACTAGGGCAACACGGCTACCACCTCATAGACAGGGGGATTGTGCGATAGATCTCCAAACAGGAGCGGCACTTCCCGCGGAGCCGTGTGTATCCCCTGTCTCAAGAAGAGACAGCGGCTATGGAGACTTACATAGCCGAGTCCTTGGCACAGGGATACATCCGGTCCTCCACTTCCCCGGTTTCCTCGAGTTTCTTCTTTGTGAAGAAGAAGGACGGGGGTTTGCGCCCGTGTATTGATTACCGTAGTCTCAATCAGATCACGGTTAAGTACAGTTACCCTCTTCCTCTGATTGCGACTATGACGGAGTCATTACGCGGAGCGCGGTTCTTCACAAAGTTGGATGTCAGGAGCGCGTACAATCTGGTGCGCATTAGGGAGGGGGATGAATGGAAAACAGCATTTAGCACCACCTCGGGTCATTACGAGTATCTCGTCATGCCATACGGGTTAATGAATGCTCCTTCAGTCTTCCAATCCTTTGTTGACGAGATTTTCCGGGACATGCATGGGCAGGGTGTGGTAGTATACATTGACGACATCCTAGTGTACTCTTCTACCCGGGCCGAGCATGTAGCCCTGGTGCGCCGAGTATTGAGGAGGCTGTTGGAGCATGACTTGTATATTAAGGCAGAGAAATGCCTGTTTTTCCAGGAGTCCATCTCCTTTTTGGGTTATCGATTGTCCGCGTCTGGTGTGAAGATAGAGGTTGACCGTGTGTCGGCCGTGCGTAATTGGCAAACTCCAACCACTGTAAAAGAGGTGCAGCAGTTTTTGGGTTTTGCTAATTACTACCGGAGGTTTATCCGGGGCTTTGGACAGGTGGCAGCTCCCATTACGTCCCTGCTAAAGGGGGGTCCGGTGCGTTTGCAGTGGTCAGCTGAAGCGGCCAGGGCATTTGTTAGACTGAAGAACCTGTTCACTTCGGCTCCGGTGCTGGCGCATCCGGACCCCGCTTTACCATTTCAAGTTGAGGTAGACACGTCCGAGGCCGGTATTGGGGCAATCCTGTCGCAACGGTCCGGCACGCCACCCAAGCTCCGCCCCTGTGCGTTCTACTCTAAGAAGCTCAGCTCGGCGGAGCGTAATTATGACGTAGGGGACAGGGAGCTGTTGGCTGTAGTCCAGGCCCTAAAGGTGTGGAGGCATTGGCTTGAGGGGGCTCAACACCCTTTCCTCATTCTGACTGACCACCGTAACCTGGAGTACATCCGGGCAGCTAGGAGATTGAACCCTCGTCAGGCTAGGTGGAACATGTTCCTGACCCGGTTTGTTTTTAAGATCACATACATCCCAGGGTCCCAGAACGGTAAGGCAGACGCCCTGTCCCAGCGGTATGACACAGAGGAGAGGTCCATCGAGCCTACTCCCATACTGCCGGAGTCTTGTCTGGTGGCTCCGGTTGTGTGGGAGGTCGATGCGGAGATCGAGCGGGCACTGCGTACCGACCCTACTCCCCCCGAGTGTCCTGTGGGGCGGACGTACGTTCCGCTCGAGGTTCGTGACCGCCTTATTTATTGGGCTCATACATCACCCTCCTCTGGACATCCAGGTATTGGCCGGACAGTGCACTGCCTTAGCGTGAAATACTGGTGGCCAACGTTAGCTAGGGATGTGAGGGTTTATGTCTCCTCCTTCTCGGTGTGCGCCCAGTGTAAGGCGCCTAGACATTTGCCCAGGGGAAAGTTACATCCCCTGCCCGTTCCACAACGACCATGGTCCCACCTCTTGGTGGATTTTGTGACCGACCTTCCCCCCTCCCAGGGGAATACCACCATTTTGGTCGTTGTGGATTGGTTTTCCAAGGCCTGTCGTCTCCTCCCAATGCCGGGTCTCCCTACTGCCCTACAGACCGCTGAGGCCCTATTTACCCACGTGTTCCGGCACTATGGGGTCCCCGAGGATATTGTGTCTGACCGAGGTCCCCAGTTCACCTCCAGAGTCTGGGGGCGTTCATGGAACGCTTGGGGGTCTCGGTGAGCCTTACCTCGGGGTACCACCCAGAGAGCAATGGGCAGGTTGAACGAGTCAACCAGGATGTGGGTAGGTTTCTGAGGTCCTATTGCCAGGGCCGGCCGGAGGAGTGGTCTAGGTATATCCCCTGGGCAGAGATGGCCCAGAACTCTCTCCGCCACTCCTCCACCAATTTAACACCTTTCCAGTGTGTTTTAGGGTATCAGCCGGGTCCTGGCACCATGGCACGAGAGCCAGATCGAGGCCCCTGCGGTGGATGAGTGGATTCGGCGCTCGGAGGAGACGTGGGACACTGCACATGTCCATCTGCAGCGGGCCATCAGTCGACAAAGGCGAGCGCCGATCGCCACCGCAGTGAGGGACCGGTATACGCACCGGGAGATCGAGTCTGGCTCTCGACTCGAAACCTGCCCCTCCGCCTGCCCTGCCGGAAGCTGGGTCGGCGGTTTGTGGGGGCCCCTTTAAAGTCCTGAGAAGATTGAACGAGGTGTGTTACAGGTTACAACTGCCTATTGATTACAAGAATATTAACCCCTCGTTCCATGTGTCTCTTCTCAGGCCGGTGGTAGCTGGCCCACTCCAAGAAGATGAGATAGGAGAGACCCCTCCGCCCCCTTTGGACATCGAGGGGGGCCCCGGCGTACAGGGTCCGGACCATCTTGGACTCGAGGCGCCGGATGAGTGGTCTCCAGTATCTCGTGGAGTGGGAGGGGTACGGTCCGGAGGAACGGTGCTGGGTGCCTAGGAGGGACATCCTAGATCCATCCCTCCTGACTGAGTTCCACCGTGGGCATCCCACGCGCCCGGGTCCGCGTCCTCCTGGCCGTCCCCGAGGCCGGGGTCGGCGCACGGCTGGAGCCGCACGTCAAGGGGGGGGTACTGTCACGGATTCTGCCGAGGCTGCTCCTCCTCCTTGTTCGGGCAGGCTTCGGCGTTCGTCGTCCCCGGAGTACTAGCTGCCACCGTTGAATGTTTCTATGTTTGATTGCTTTTGTCTGTCTATTGCACCTGTGTCCGTTTGTGTCTGATTATGTGTTCTATAAGTTGCCTGTTTTGTATTGGTTAGGTTGTGTGTTGTTTTTCGCATGTCAGTTAGTGCTGCGTGTTTGCTCTGTTTGTTGTTTTGGAGTTTACGCACAGTTTGCGTAATCGCTCGCCTCTGTGTGTTTTTGAGGCCGTTTATTGTATTTTTGCCTAGTGGTTAACTAGTAAACGTTGTTGGACTAAGCTTCGGTGTCCTGCGCCTGACTTCCACACCACACTTACATCAGCCCATGACACAGTGATTTATTTAGAATTCAAGGCACACTTAACCAGCATGGCTACCACAGCATTCTGCAGCGATACGCCATACCATCTGGTTTGCACTTAGTGGGACTATCATTTGTTTTTCAACAGGACAATGACCCAGCACACCTCCAGGCTGTGTAAGGGCTATTTGACCAAGAAGAAGAGTGATGGAGTGCTGCATCAGATGACCTGGCCTCCACAATCACCCGACCTCAACCCAAATGAGATGATTTGGGATGAGTTGGACCGCACAGTGAAGGCATATGTGGGAACTCCTTCAAGACTGTTGGAAAAGCATTCCAGGTGAAGCTTGTTGAGATAATGCCAAGAGTGTGCAAAGCTTTCAGTTTAAACTTAAACAACTAAAACCAAATAGAAAGTATATAGAAAATATAAGGGACCTACAGTACCAGTCAAAAGTTTGGACACACCTACTCATTCAAGGGTTTTCCTTTATTTGTACTATTTTCTACATTGTAGAATAATAGTGAAGACTATGAACTATGAAATAACACATATAACACTTTTTTGGTTACTACATGATTCCATATGTGTTATTTCATAGTTTTGATATCTTCACTATTGTTCTACAATGTAGAAAATTGTAAAAATAAAGAAAAATCCTTGAATGAGTAAGTGTGTCCAAACTTTTGACTGGTACTGTATATATGTTTTAATAATGGCCTATAATCTGAGAATTTACAATCAACAAAATAAAAGATAGACAATCAGGCCCCCATTGCTTTTGTTATAATGTTTGAGCATAATAACACAGCATTAGCCATGTCAAAATGCATATAATTGCAGGAAATGTGCTTTAAAATGGCTAAATATTATCTCTGGTGCCAAGATAAGTGTAACTTATTCTTTGGTCTGTGTATATGTATTTTTATTTTTCCATTTCATGTGTTGATATGTCCTAGTAGATTGTGGTACATATAAGGCATGTCAAAACTCATCATATTAAAAACAATACATGTGTGAAATTAATCATGACTAGCCCATTGATTTTCTGCATATGTGTGATTCCCCAATGGTGGAACAAGCTCCCTCACGACCCCAGGACAGCGGAGTAACTGACCACCTTCCGGAAACACTTGAAACCCTACCTCTTTAAGGAATACCTGGGATAGTATAAAAGTAATCCTTCTACCCCCCCCACACTACCCCACCCCCACAAAAATAAATAAATAAAAATAACAAACAAAAAAACAACAACAACAAATAATTTTAAAAACGGAAAATATAAATAATAAAAACAAAAAAACAATATATATATAGATATATAAAACAAATGAAAATTAAAAATATACTCGAAAAATTAAAAATTGAAAAATTAGAAAAATATATTTTTACAAAAATTGTAAAGTGGTTGTCCCACTGGCTATCATAAGGTGAATGCACCAATTTGTAAGTCGCTCTGGATAAGAGCGTCTGCTAAATGACGTAAATGTAAATGTAATAATAGATTTTCCTTTCAATTTTTCATCACCACCTCATGTAGGCCCCTATAGTTAAAAAATAACAACTCTTAAACTATTTTCATATGGGCTGCTACTCTGTTATTACATGTATTCTCAAATTCAAGAATGGTGCTGCCTCCTAGCGGACCATAAAGAAGGGTGAAATTATATTCTTATTTAATCCTGAATTAAATCTCAATCCCATCATCTGGATTAGGGGAAAACAAATGCAATAGTTTCAAATAACCTGCAAACACACTCCAACACTTTGTTCAACAACAATTCTCCCTTCAGTGTGTGATAACATTAGACTGTTTACTCAAATCCCCAGTTGAAAAATTAAACTGTATTGGGCTTGTCAATAGTCACATTGTCTAAAATACACTAATATATGATGCTACAGACAATCATTTCCAGAACTTGCATTAATAGTATGAATTGGAATTAAGCCAAAGTGAATGGTTCATTTATAGTTTAATAAAATAAATAGTAAAAACACCAACCCTTCCAATTTAGACAGAAACAAATTATTCATCAACACACTGCCTAGACCTATCTACTAAATAAGCTTTAGGCCCATAACCTCTTTATAAATTATGTATATGTATATAAAAACACACCATAAAAGATGAATGCTTGTGAAAGGAGTCAAACAAACATTTGACAGGCAATTCCTGCTTGACAAAACAACAACAGATAGTATTATTACATTCTGTTCTATAAACTAACACTATTTTCCATTAACAGACAATTCCAACAAAAGGCCAGATTATTTACCCTGTTTTCTATCAGGCTCTAAAGTAGTACCATCATATAATTGTCGTTTAGTTTGGGCGAGGGGATGTAAAGGTATGAAATTGACTCGTGGATTAGTGGGATAAATTGTGATTGATGACATTTTAATAGATTGAATACCCCTCATTCTTAAAAATGAGGTGTCTCTAATCTCTTTGTGTTTTGTTTTTCCCCCTACTGCTAATCTGTTTGTTCAAGCCATGGGAAAAGCAATCACTCACATAATGTGACCTAGGATTGGTTCACTGAACATTATCAATAGTCTAATACTAATACAATGATTGTAATTGTACGGAATAATATTACTCTGAGTTACTCAGCCTGTGTAGCCTACTATAAGCAGTATTGGTTTAGTATGTTTGCTAAAATTCAGAGGTGTTCTATATTGATGAGGCTGTGGAAATAAACATAACATAATGATTAAAAAAAATTTTAAAATTTTTTTTAGGAACTAACACTCATACTTGACTTTTTCCTACTAGCACTGACTTTGCTGATGTACTTTATTGAGAAAAAATGTACTTACTATGACTGAGATATGTGGTTGTCTCACCTAGCTATCTTAAGATGAATGCACTGCAAGTCGCTCTGGACAAGAGTGGCTGTTAAATAACTAAAATGTAAATGTAAGTATTCTGCTTGTTGGATTGTAGACAGAAACAGAAAAACAGCCTTGTTTGATTAATCCTCGCCATTACTCACATGTAGGATGTTTTGACACCCACCTTATCATGTTATGATAAATCTGAGTAGTATTTGTTTATAACCATTGTTTGGAAATGTGTGTTATTTATCATATTAAAGCTGTTGTTGTTGATGTTGTTAATCATGGGATTAATATTACAGGATAAATAAACCATTATTGAGCCCAAACCAAAACACACATTTCATTTGGAAATCTACTAGCCTATTTGCTGTTCAAAACATTGTAATCTCAAAACAATATCAGATTAAAGGCAGTGGGCCATTAGACTATAATGTGGAAAAGGAAGGGTGAGGCAGTAGAGCAATTGTATGGTTTGTGAACCATTAAGTGGGAATTATATGTGATGAAGCAGGGTTTGTTTTAAAGCATAAACTAGACATGAAAAACACAACTAGATATTAATGTGAATCTTAAGAACTATAAACTAAATAGGGCAACAGTGATGGTGTTTTGCATTTTCAATACCCACTCAAGCCATCACAATGAGGCTTATAGGCTAAGCAAAGCAATGTCAACGAGATACCTTTTTATGTGAGAAAACAGCAATATAATTAGTCAAACAGGTATCTAAAAGTAGGATATTGATATAAAAATACTCTGTTTGAAAATACATAAACCATATTTAAGTATGCGTAGTAATAATTAATTAAAATGTTTATTGACATGCACTTATGCCCAAGTAAATATACAGAGGTTGAATTTAATAAACAATTAACTTTATTTTACTTTCGGTCATATAAAGTATTGACTAATTTAACACTCTGTATCATACATATCAGGATTCATATTCAGTACCCATATTAGGCTTACATATCTTCACCTGAAAAGCTAAATCAATTCTACTCAAACTGTGGACCTGCCTGTGGGTTTTCTTCAAGCTTCTTCATCAGTGTGAGCGGTCCTCATCTTTTGTTTTGTGTGGCTCATGATGAGTCTTCATAACTGACAGAGACTTCATCTCTTTCCACAAGGACATTTCACCTGTGTGAATACTGCTGTGCCTGGAGAGAGACATCCGTGATCCAAAATCCATCCCACAGGTGGCACATTTGTATGGGTTCTCACCTATGTGGACATTATGGTGCTCCTTGAGATTCCCACAGAGACTGAATCGCTTCCCACAAACATCACAAGGGTGTGGCTTCTCCCCTGTGTGAGTAAACATGGTGTCTGGCGCAGTTGGCGCTTTAGACAAAAACTCTACCACAGTAATCACAGATGAATGGTTTTGCCTTAAAGAGATGTACTATTCACTCATGATCCCTGAGATCAGCCTGGGCCGAAAAAAGGCATTCCACAAAGTTTTCTTGTATGCCATTTTTTTGTGTTGACTGTCGTCTTACTTCTGCACTTTTTGCTCTTCTCTGCGGTATCACTATCCTTGTCTTTGGTGTCTGAGGTGGGGCCTGGGGAGGGCAGCAGTGTGTCCGGTTTTTCCCGGCTCTCTGTAGGGGTGAGCTGAGATGTTGATCCCTCTTCATGGTGCTGAGGCTCACTGACCTTCTCTCCTCCATAGGAACTGGGCTCGGCACCCCCTGTGAGGTAAGAGGAGCAAAAACATGAGCAATCATACCATAATAGCATTTCTCTTTTCAAAAATGTTTACTTTTCTTTGGTATGGAAGACAATATTTCGAATTAATCTGTATTTATAAGTCATCATGATGTGCTCATCATCACAATTCTCCACATTGACCAGAGATCCACACCAGTCCGCATTTATGACTGCACTCTGAAAAAATATGTTATGATAATTTCAGTCATACAGTAACACTTCACTACAACACTTCCTGTCTTGCAAATAACTTATTCTAAAGAGTGGCGAGTGCATGAACTGACCCCACTAATCAGAATGAAAGTCTGGAGATCCATGGCTCCAAAGATGTTGTTCCTTTTCTGAAACAGAGGGCGGGATGGAATGCATGAAAACCAGTAAAAGCTAGGCTTCACCAGTAGATTCATCTCTTATTGTAAATAGTATGGAAGTGTATATTCAGGAAAATTACGTTTCGGCATAGGGGTAAACATTTATTAAGGTTAGTTTTAAGGTTAGGTTTAAGAATGATGGTTAGGTTATATTGTTAGGTATAGTTTCAGTGATTAAGGTTAGGGTTAGGGAAAGGCATAAAAAAGAAATTGGGTTAGCGTTAAACCATCCACCGCCATTCATTTTCTGCCAGTCGAAAATACACTACTGGCAAAAAGTATTGAAAAGGCAGATGTTGGAGTATGTCTCAGGCTAATGATCACAACTTGTAGTATCATTTAACACGGTTGTCACGATCGTTGGAGGAAGTGGACCAATGTGCAGCGTGGAATGAGAACATACTTTTATTTATTAGAGTACCACACGAACAAAACAACAAAACGATACGTGACGTCCTTGGTAACAGACACAAACCATACACGGAACAAGATCCCACACAACACTGTGGAAAACAGGCTGCGATGTGGAGCAGCTGACCGGTAACTGACCAGGCACCGGTGACCCAGGCACGGGCTGTGCCGGACTGACGACGCGCACCACAGGCTTGGTGCGGGGAGCAGGAACGAGCCGGACCGGGCTGACGACGCGCACCACAGGCTTGGTGCGGGGAGCAGGGACGGGCCGAACCGGGCTGACGAAGCGCACCACAGGCTTGGTGCGGGGAGCAGGAACGGGCCGGACCGGACTGACGATGCGCACCACAGGCTTGGTGCGGGGAGCAGGAACGGGCCGGACCGGGCTGACGAAGCGCACCACAGGCTTGGTGCGGGGAGCAGGAACGGGCCGGACCGGGCTGACGATACGCACCACAGGGTTGGTGCGGGGAGCAGGAACGGGCCGGGCTGGCGACGCGCACCATTGGCTTGTTGCGGGGAGCAGGAACAGGCCGGGCCGGGCTGGCGACGCGCACCATTGGCTTGGTGTGGGGAGCAGGAACAGGCCGGGCCGGGCTGACGAAGCGCACCATTGGCTTGGTGCGGGGAGCAGGAACAGGCCGGGCCAGGCTGGCGACGCGCACCATAGGCTTGGTGCGAGAGGCAGGAACAGGCCGGACCTGGCTGGCGACGCGCATCACAGGCTTGGTGCGAGGGACAGGAACAGGCCGGACCGCACTGGGAACACACACCACTGGCCTTACCCGGGGATCAGGAACGGGCCGGACCGGACTGGCAACACACCTCAGTACCTCTCGCCGTGCCTCTACATTTTCCTTCCCTCTACTCGCCAATGGCTCCCGTAACCCGGTGGCCTTCTCTCCTCGTCCACTAACTCGCCCCTTATCTGCCTCCAGCAGTCCCGTCGTCCACGGTGTGAGCCCCCCCCAAAAAATGTATTGGGTTCGTCTCTCCCCCGTGGCTATGGCCTCCATGGTTCTCGCCAGACTCTCCAGCCTCTGCTCCCAAGTCCAACCTCTCTCCTCCTCATGCGGCTTGACCCATTCGAGGTGGATATCCGCTAGAGTTACCTCTGGCGTTGGCTCCTGGACACGCTGCTTGACCCAGTCGAGGTGGATATCCATTAGATTCACCTCTGGCGTTGGCTCCTGGACACGCTGCTTGGTCCAGTTATGGTGGGATCTTCTGTCACGATCGTTGGAGGAAGTGGACCAATGCGCAGAGTACCACACGAACAAAACAACAAAACGATACGTGACGTCCTTGGTAACAGACACAAACCATACACGGAACAAGATCCCACAAAACACTGTGGAAAACAGGCTGCCTAAGTATGGTTCCCAATCAGAGACAACAATCAACAGCTGATTCACGTTGCCTCTGATTGAGAACCACACCGGCCAACATAGAAAACACATCAGCTAGATAATGAACCTAGAACACAAAATCATAGAAACTACACACCCTGGCTCAACATAACAGAGTCCCAGAGCCAGGGCATGACAAAGGTTTAATAAGTATTAGAAAGTTACATGGTTAGCGCTCATAGCTGTCAGCTAAGCTATCCCTTAGCTAGCCTGTCCGTCTCAGTCTGGATGTCAACATTACTTCTGTTAATATGAACATTGGTAATTGTAGTCCTATAACTAAACTATTAACTATGTAGTCAGTCAGGTCCTACATTTCCCCCTTCTTTAACTAAAACCCTAAGTCAAGATAATGTCATGGAGTCTAGCAGGTAGTCTTCCTTCACGAGCTGGTTGCAGCTCTGCTTGATCTTATTTTTGTGCTCTTCCTTCTGGCATATCTCCATGAGCAACTTCTTGCCTTTGACCTTGAAAGTTATGCTCTTGACCTTGAACATGGTCAGGTTGTGAAATGAACACTTCAGCATCCATTTATTCTTTGGCTTTTGGTGATAGGGTGATGGTGATGGTGTTAGGCTACCATTGGTTGTGTAAGCAGTGTGTTTGTTGTTGCTGGTAGCATTATCCGTGTGGGTGCTGTCTCTGTGTGAGTGGCACACCGAAGCATGGCTCAGCCTTAGGCTTGTTTGATGCAGTTGGGCACATTAGCTAAAGAATGTTTATGTTATTTTTCTTGATTTTTGAGTTTGGTACAACATGTTGGAAGATTTTATTTCTCCCACTGAAGGCCAATTGCCATGGTTGACCACTGCCTACTACCACTGACTAGCTAATATTTTTTGTTACAATTAAACATTTTAGTAATACTGAAATATTTTTTTGTTCTCAATATAAAGCTTTTAATCCGGGGCCAACCTACCACAACGCATCGCCCAATCATTTTCCTCAGCCGAATGCTGGGACAGAATTGTCACCTTTTAGCTGGACAATACCTCAAAACAGAAGGCTAGACTACACTGGAGGCTTACAATGAAGTTGTTGAATGTCCCTGAGTGGTCTCAGTTCTGACTTAAAACTGCGGCAAGACTTGAAGATCATTGTCCATCAATGATCCTCAAACAATTTAACAAAACTTGAGTAATTTATCAAGAATCATTGGTGAATATTTCCCGAATCTCGTGCGCAAAGGTGGTAGGGATTTGTCTGAAAATACTTAATTGCTGCTAATGGTGCTTTCATCAAGTACTGACTCAGGGGTTTACATAGGCCTACTTATTCACACAACACATCTCGTGTTTAAGTTGTGTAGATAGGTAGAAACAAATTAAATGTGTCAACTTTTCAGACTATAACACAACAAAATGTGGAAACTATGCCCCGTGTAGCTCAGTTGGTAGAGCATGGTGTTTACAACGCCAGGGTTGTGGATTCGATTCCCACGGGGGGCCAGTATGAAAAAAAATGTATGCACTCACTAACTGTAAGTCACTCTGGATAAGAGCGTCTGCTAAATGACTAAAATGTAAAATGTAAATGTATGGAGGGGTTCACGTACTTATAGGGGCTTGAAAATTAAGAGGATCACTTGAGATCCATTAGGCCAGTTGTGTTTGCTAGACATCGCCACAATGTGGTATCCTTACATCAAAACAACCACTTAAGTTTTGAGTATAAGGCACATCTGAAAGATAGCCCAACATCTGATGAGTCTGTGGTCTAGAATAGATAGAAGAACAGATGCATTGAGCAGATGCATCCCTCCAAGATCCAAGGACCATGGGTTTGATGTATTTGATACCATTCCACCCATTCTGCTCCGGTCATTACCACGAGCCCGTTTTCCCCAATTTAGGTGCCACCAACCTCCTGTGGTGTGTCCTGTCCTCAGTCCATGCAATTAGCTCACTATTAGCGAACGAGTTGTCAATCAATTTCTAGCTAGCTTCTAAAATATATAAACACACCAAATACCATGTGTAAGCAGACAAGCAGATTTCCTGCCAGTTGCCATCCAAATTATGATAATGATTAGTTAGTTAGCTAGTTTGCTAGTTGTCAGCTCATCATTATTGATAGCTCTAGCCAGGGTTCTTTTAAGGGTTCAATCTGCAATATTTACTGCTTTTCAAGGGTCATTTAAGGTGGTCATGTCACGGAGTAGACTGTTGCACATGTAAATTACCCCAGGAGGACAGGCTCATTGTAATGGCGGGAACGGAATTAATGGAATGGGATCAAACACATCAAACATATGGAAACCACATGTTTGACTCCGTTCCATTTATTCTATTCCAGCCATTACAATGAGCCTGTCCTCCTATAGCTTTTCCCACCAGCCTCCACTGCAACACGCATAGGTTTAAAATAGTGCCATCTGCAGAGGAAATTCTGAACAGTTTTGCCCCATCACCCAAAATGTTGATGTTGATCTAATGGACTATTATTAATTGCATACATGGATCCATGTATTCAAGAGTGGTTATATTTCTGTTGCCCCATCCCTCAGCTTTATGACAATGAGCTAGGTGAGAGCTCGGGTAGGGAGGGCACCTGAGCTCTCGCCTAGGGTCCCCGGGACACCCTGCCAAGAACTACTACAAGTGATTATGGCTTCAACAAAGCCCACCAGTACCATGTGCTCTTTTTACATCTCACCCCATCTCAACATGACAACTGTTCAAGAAGAGCTTGATCATTCTGCCTGTTTTTTTCTGGCAAATCACTTCAGGGAAAACCTTTATCTTTTTTATTCTTCTCATTCTTCTTTTCATGACTTTGCTGTTGAACAGAGAGTGTTCATTGGTAGCCGTCCTACACGTTGTTTCTGTGGTCTGTGGTCTTTTACAATGCGTTGTTATAGCATTCTCTGTGCTGTAGGCCTATTATTTTCTGCCCAGATGTACTGTGATTTTCGGGGGATGGTGCAAGGCACATTTTGTTATTATGGTAACTACAGTATGATTTTGAACACTCAGATGACTCTGGACCTCATGGTGATAGAAAGATATGTGTTTATTTGCCACTACCTGAGCATTTTAACTACCAGGCATGAGTGGGTTGCCTTGGGGCTAATCTGGGTGCCAGGTGTCACCTGCTGGCAGTAACCCAGTCAGCAAAATGACATTGAAAAGAGGTCAAAAATATGTCTTCTCCAGACGTTGAAGTTAGGTTAATTTTAGGTTCTGAATGAAAGGTGAAAAGACGTCTAATGGTCATTTAAAATACGTATTTTCCAGATGTACAAATTTATATTTTCCAGACGTTGAAATTGGGTTCATTTCCGTTTCTTAATGAAAGTTGAAAAGATGCGTATTCCGGACGTTGAAAATACATATTTTCGGGACGTTGAAATCAGGTTCATTTTCGGTTCTGAATGAAAGTTGAAAGATATAACTTACAGATGTTGAAAATACATATTTGTTGGTCATTGATTCTATGGAATCACATTCTCATTGAAGTAAGCATTCTATCACAATACTAATTATTAAATCCATTTAATATAGGAAAGAGGAGCCAACTAAAGATTGCAACATAGAATAATTATTATTGCTCCCATCTGTCACATACAGTGGGGAAAAAAAGTATTTAGTCAGCCACCAATTGTGCAAGTTCTCCCACTTAAAAAGATGAGAGAGGCCTGTAATTTTCATCATAGGTACACGTCAACTATGACAGACAAAATGAGGGAAAAAAATCCAGAAAATCACATTGTAGGATTTTTAATGAATTTATTTGCAAATTATGGTGGAAAATAAGTATTTGGTCAATAACAAAAGTTTCTCAATACTTTGTTATATACACTTTGTTGGCAATGACACAGGTCAAACGTTTTCTGTAAGTCTTCACAAGGTTTTCACACACTGTTGCTGGTATTTTGGCCCATTCCTCCATGCAGATCTCCTCTAGAGCAGTGATGTTTTGGGGCTGTCGCTGGGCAACACGGACTTTCAACTCCCTCCAAAGATTTTCTATGGGGTTGAGATCTGGAGACTGGCTAGGCCACTCCAGGACCTTGAAATGCTTCTTACGAAGCCACTCCTTCATTGCCCGGGCGGTGTGTTTGGGATCATTGTCATGCTGAAAGACCCAGCCACGTTTCATCTTCAATGCCCTTGCTGATGGAAGGAGGTTTTCACTCAAAATCTCACGATACATGGCCCCATTCATTCTTTCCTTTACACGGATCAGTCGTCCTGGTCCCTTTGCAGAAAAACAGCCCCAAAGCATGATGTTTCCACCCCCCATGCTTCACAGTAGGTATGGTGTTCTTTGGATGCAACTCAGCATTCTTTGTCCTCCAAACACGACGAGTTGAGTTTTTACCAAAAAGTTATATTTTGGTTTCATCTGACCATATGACATTCTCCCAATCCTCTTCTGGATCATCCAAATGCACTCTAGCAAACTTCAGACGGGCCTGGACATGTACTGGCTTAAGCAGGGGGACACGTCTGGCACTGCAGGATTTGAGTCCCTGGCGGCATAGTGTGTTACTGATGGTAGGCTTTGTTACTTTGGTCCCGTCTCTCTGCAGGTCATTCACTAGGTCCCCCCGTGTGGTTCTGGGATTTTTGCTCACCGTTCTTGTGATCATTTTGACCCCACGGGGTGAGATCTTGCGTGGAGCCCCAGATCGAGGGAGATTATCAGTGGTCTTGTATGTCTTCCATTTCCTAATAATTGCTCCCACAGTTGATTTCTTCAAACCAAGCTGCTTACCTATTGCAGATTCAGTCTTCCCAGCCTGGTGCAGGTCTACAATTTTGTTTCTGGTGTCCTTTGACAGCTCTTTGGTCTTGGCCATAGTGGAGTTTGGAGTGTGACTGTTTGAGGTTGTGGACATGTGTCTTTTATACTGATAACAAGTTCAAACAGGTGCCATTAATACAGGTAACGAGTGGAGGACAGATGAGCCTCTTAAATAAGAAGTTACAGGTCTGTGAGAGCCAGAAATCTTGCTTGTTTGTAGGTGACCAAATACTTATTTTCCACCATCATTTGCAAATTAATTCATTAAAAATCCTACAATATGATTTTCAGGAATTTTTTTTCTCATTTTGTCTGTCATAGTTGACGTGTACCTATGATGAAAATTACAGGCCTCTCTCATCTTTTTAAGTGGGAGAACTTGCACAATTGGTGGCTGACCAAATACTTTTTTCCCCCACTGTACACTTATGTTAGCTCGTCAAAGCTTTAAAAATGGCAGCGATGATGTTCAAAGTAGCCCAACCTATAGAACAGGGGTCAGCAACAGGGGGTCCATGACGTAATTAAAAACATAAGAATGGATTTTTGGGGCATTTTAGTTTTTGCTCAAACAAGACTGTAAAATCACCAGGAATTCAGCAAAAGTTTAGTTTAATTTAATTTAGGAAGTCTGTTCCCAAGTATTCCCACAAATCAAACAAAGAGACCTTTGTGATCGTAGCTCAGTGTAATCAAGGTATGAAATAATTTTTAATTTCAAACAAAATGTCAGTTGTGGTCAATTTGCAGGGTACAAATTATTAATATTTTCTTTTTATTGGCCAGTCTGAGATATGGCTTTTTCTTTGCAACTCTGCCTAGAAGGTCAGCATCCCGGAGTCGCCTCTTCACTGTTAATGTTGAGACTGGTGTTTTGAGGGTACTATTTAATGAAGCTGCCAGTTGAGGACCTGTGAGGCGCCTGTTTCTCAAACAAGACACTCTAATGCTTTTGTCGTCTTGCTCAGTTGTGCACCGGGGCCTCCCACTCCTCTTTCTATTCTGGTTATTCTGGTTAGAGCCAGTTTGCGCTGTTCTGTGAAGGGAGTAGTACACAGCGTTGTACGAGATCTTCAGTTTCTTGGCAATTTCTCGCATGGAATAGCCTTCATTTCTCAAAACAAGAATAGACTGACGAGTTTCAGAAGAAAGTTATTTGTTTCTGGCCATTTTGAGCCTGTAATCGAACCCACAATTGCTAATGCTCCAGATACTCAACTAGTCTCAAGAAGGCCAGTTTCATTGCTTCTTTAATCAACAGTTTTCAGCTGTGCTAACATAATTGCAAAAGGGTTTTCTAATGATCAATTAGCCTTTTAAAATGATAAACTTGGATTAGCAAACACAACGTGCCATTGGAACACAGGACTGATGGTTGCTGATAATGGGTCTCTGTACGCCTATGTAGATATTTCATAAAAAATCAGCCATTTCCAGCTACAATAGCCATTTACAACATTAACAATGTCTACACTGTATTTCTGATCAATTTTAATATATTTCTCTCAAAAACAAGGACATTTCTAAGTGCCCCTAGACTTTTGAACGGTAGTGTGTGTGTATATATATATATATATATATATATATATATATATATATATATATATATATACACACAGTGAGGGAAAAAAGTATTTGATCCCCTGCTGATTTTGTACGTTTGCCCACTGACAAAGAAATGATCAGTCTATAGTTTTAATGGTAGGTTTATTTGAACAGTGAGAGACAGAATAACAACAACAAAATCCAGAAAAACGCATGTAAAAATTTTTATTAATTGATTTGCATTTTAATGAGTATTAATAAGTATTTGACCCCCTCTCAATCAGAAAGATTTCTGGCTCCCAGGTGTCTTTTATACAGGTAACGAGCTGAGATTAGGAGCACACTCTTAAACGGAGTGCTCCTATTCTCAGTTTGTTACCTGTATAAAAGACACCTGTCCACAGAAGCAATCAATCAATCAGATTCCAAACTCTCCACCATGGCCAAGACCAAAGAGCTCTCCAAGGATGTCAGGGACAAGATTGTAGACCTACACAAGGCTGGAATGGGCTACAAGACCATCGCCAAGCAGCTTGGTGAGAAGGTGACAACAGTTGGTGCGATTATTCGCAAATGGAAGAAACACAAAAGAACTGTCAATCTCCCTCGGCCTGGGGCTCCATGCAAGATCTCACCTCGTGGAGTTGCAATGATCATGAGAACGGTGAGGAATCAGCCCAGAACTACACAGGAGGATCTTGTCAATGATCTCAAGGCAGCTGGGACCATAGTCACCAAGAAAACAATTGGTAACACACTACGCCGTGAAGGACTGAAATCCTGCAGCGCCCGCAAGGTCCCCCTGCTCAAGAAAGCACATATACAGGGCCGTCTGAAGTTTGCCAATGAACATCTGAATGATTCAGAGGAGAACTGGGTGAAAGTGTTGTGGTCAGATGAGACCAAAATCGAGCTCTTTGGCATCAACTCAACTCGCCGTGTTTGGAGGAGGAGGAATGCTGCCTATGACCCTAAGAACACCATCCCCACTGTCAAACATGGAGGTGGAAACATTATGCTTTGGGGGTGTTTTTCTGCTAAGGGGACAGGACAACTTCACCGCATCAAAGGGACGATGGCCGGGGCCATGTACCGTCAAATCTTGGGTGAGAACCTCCTTCCCTCAGCCAGGGCATTGAAAATGGGTCGTGGATGGGTATTCCAGCATGACAATGACCCAAAACACACGGCCAAGGCAACAAAGGAGTGGCTCAAAAAGAAGCACATTAAGGTCCTGGAGTGGCCTAGCCAGTCTCCAGACCTTAATCCCATAGATAATCTGTGGAGGGAGCTGAAGGTTTGAGTTGCCAAACGTCAGCCTCGAAACCTTAATGACTTGGAGAAGATCTGCAAAGAGGAGTGGAACAAAATCCCTCCTGAGATGTGTGCAAACCTGGTGGCCAACTACAAGAAACATCTGACCTCTGTGATTGCCAACAAGGGTTTTGCCACCAAGTACTAAGTCATGTTTTGCAGAGGGGTCAAATACTTATTTCCCTCATTAAAATGCAAATCAATTTATAACATTTTTGACATGCGTTTTTCTGGATTTTTTTGTTGTTATTCTGTCTCTCACTGTTCAAATAAACCTACCATTAAAATTATAGACTGATCATGTCTTTGTCAGTGGGCAACCGTACAAAATCAGCAGGGGATCAAATTATTTTTTCCCTCACTGTATATATATATATATATTATTTGTGTACTTGTTGGACATTTTACTGCATTGTTAGGAGGTAGTAACATAAGCATTTCGTTGCACCCGCTATAACATCTGCTAAACTGTATACACGACAGATTAACTTTAATTTGATTTTGATTTGATTAAAGTACAGTATAGTTTAATTCAGTACAGTACAGTACAGTACAGTTTTGTTCAGTAGAGTAGAGTACATGAGAGTAAAGGAGGGTACAATACAGTACATTATACTGTACTATAAAAAATATATTAATTAAGCCACACAAAAATGCACAAAATGGACAAAATCTGCTGAAATACTTTTTGTACATATTTGCACGAGTTGAATGTGAGGTTGTGTTTCTGTGGACGTTGAAATCATGGTGCATCCAGACTTGACAAAATCTGAACCAAACATAAACGTCTATGATTGGTTCAGATTTCAACGTCCGGCTGCACCAAAAAAAGATGTCTGGACAGGACCAGGCGTCGGTCCGTGCTTAGTGGGAATGACCTTGTCCTGCTCAACCTGGGACAGGGTGCATTAAATAGAGCCCCTGTAATGCTGCTCTGTGAGCCTAGAATTGTGAGAGCATCTATGAGCTTTAATCCTGTGCAAAAGTTACAGCTCCATTGCCCTCCCATTACCATCATAACTCTTTCAATCATCATCGTCTTCTGCTCCTGTTATGGACATACAGATACAGTGAGGCACCTAGGGCTGTTGCGGCCCTTCAACTGAACGACCGCCATGCTTGTAGAAATGTAGCCTTCTACCTCTGCATGTTTTTACTTTAGCTGGTGCCAATAATCTACTCTGCAACCTATATGCTACAACAACAGCAAACTATGTCCTATCACTCGTCTCAGCAAGGGAGTATCCAGCATGTCACAATGATGGTGCTGCATATGGTGCCACTGTTCATCAAGCCAATTGTCTATATGATCCATAACCAAGGGGGAATACTTATGCATTGACTATATTATAGTTATACAATTTTTATTAATTTGTAAAAATGTGTAGAATTTTCTTTTCATTTTGACATTATGGACTATTTTGTGTAGATCAATGACAATTAAATATATTTCAATCCCACTTTGCAATGTAACAAAATGTGAAAGAATCCAAGGGCGGTGAATACTTATGACACGCACTGTATATACAGTACTATTGTCCACTGGATATGTTTTTGGGTGGACTTTTACCATGTTTAGCCATCTTATGTGCTTGTAAAAAGGCTACATGTTTTAGGTTTGTGTACAGGAAATGTCATGAGCCTTTCAATCTTCAAAATTGGTCAGGGTGCTATTTTGTTTTTTGATTTTTTTTATTGTATTTAAAAAGCATAAATAGCCTACATTTTCAATATCGGCAAAATATTGTATTTTGATACCCGTGTCGTGAGCTAATGATTAGTTTTTTTAAAGTAATTGTTATTTATGTTAAATATTTAATGTAGCCTGACATTTTTTGAGGAGAATAAGGCGGTGAGAGAACCAAAATGTTAGAGCCTTAAAGTGTGCAGGCCTATCTCCATCTCCATGTGTTCTTGTAGAAATATGCTTTTAGGTAAACAGGAAGTCTAATCTCCTGAGGGGAAAGATGCGCTGACTGTGTGGGTGTGTGTGGACCATGTTAATTCCTTAGTGGTGTGGACACCAAGGAATATGAAGTTCTCGACCTGCTTCACTATACAACCCCATCGATACACTGCTTCTGTTGGTTGTTCTCTTCTGTCACAGAATTTCCAAACATAAATATTTATTTTCGACTCTATAAATAATAAATGGAAATAAAGCAACAATGTGGAACTGTGTGTTAGGGGTGAGCGTAATGGACAAACATAGCAACAGTAGCAGGTGTCAAATATGTGTGCTAGAAAACGTTTTAAGTGCATAAGGAAAGTAAGGGTTCCTGGTGCTTTTGCGGATTTTACAAGCTTTAACTTTTAACTTACAACAGCCTACCTTTTGGAATTGTATTTATTTCATAGGTTAATTATATCAGTGTACGCTATAGTTATCAAAACAACATACTGCATCAGATTCGGTCTATCTAACCCATTTAAATGATACATCAAGTGAATGAAGGTATACGAACAAATCAAAGAAAGATACAATTTCAAAAAAGTATTTGTATTTATTTGACTGTTTTCATGATATTGCTGTTATTACAGTGTTCTTATTATTGCTGTCATTACAGTGAAATTGACCTCTGAATTACATTCACTATCAACACAACTAAAGTGCTTAGTTTCGCCCTTTTTGAAAACGATGATCTGTTTATTTTAGTTGATGTTTTATACAAAATGCAGGTGGTTCGGCTTACACCCTAAACATCAACTTTCAGAAATATTAAATAAGATGTAAGGTTTGTAATTTTCAGTAATTGTTTTCAGATAAATGTACATTTTGCTTTATCGTGTAACATGTTCCGGCAGGAGAAGAGATTATGTGTCTTTCTGGAGGTCCTCTCTCTTCTTTCTTTAAATATTATTTCAACACCACACAAATTAAAACAAAAGTATAGCAAGGAATAAAACATTAAATAGTATCTTATATTTAAAACCAAACAAGGTTATAAAACATATGTTCAAATACAAGTATTGAGAAATAAGACAAGTACACTGTACACCCCTAAGTTGATGGGACCGTTGCACATCTTTGGAAAATAACCCACTGGGCACACACTGGTTGAATCAACGTTGTTTCCACGTCATTCAATGAAATTACGTTGAACCGAGGTGGAATAGACGTTGCCTTGACGTCTGTGCCCAGTGGGAATTGTCTTCGAGGTGAGCATCATTTCCACGCAAATGTCCGAGCTCACTGTCTGCAACGGGGATTGACATCTATTTAGCTCTCATCGTCTGAATCACTGTTGGGAATGAGATCCCTCTGCAGCGACGATGATTTCAAAGTGCTCTTGTTGCTGTCCTGCTTGGAGGTGCTGGATAGGTCTATTGCCATGTCCTCACTGTCGTCGACAGCACTAGCGCGGTTGGGCCAGGACATGTCGCTGTCTTTCTCTTTAGTTTCCTCCGAGTAAGTATCCGAGTGGGTAGACTCTGGCGTACCTGGGGATTTCTTTACTATCTCCATGGACTTCTTGTGCATTCCTGCGTAAAGTGATAAAAATTAAAAACAATTAGTGTCAGCGTACACGTAACCTATAGGAAAATAAAGCCAAGTAAGTAGAGGTTATCCCTATTGGTAAACGACAATTTAACATTTAGGCCTACTTACATTTACATTTTAGTCATTTAGCAGACGCTCTTATCCAGAGCGATTTACAGTTAGTGAGTGCATACATTTTCATACTTCATCGTTATTATGTCTATGTTATGTTTATGTTAACTTAATGAAATATGTAGGCTACATGTAGGCCTATTTCAAACATTGTACAGTTACAAAACACATCTCAGCTATGTATTCAAGGGATTAAATACATATTTGAGTCTTATATTATTAATAAAGCAAACAACCTGCTGGCTCACCTAGAAGCCAGGGAGCACAGGAGCCCATCATCCCGCTCTTGGCGGAGTTGATGATTGATTCTGGCAGTGGGATGGAGTGGCGGACCATGGCACCGTAGAGCCCATACTCTGCCATCACACTGCTGCGTCCCCAGCACTTTTCACGTTTCCTCCACTTGGCCCGACGATTCTGGAACCATACCTGAAAAATAGGCACAAAATGTTAGATCTTTGGAAAACTTTCCGGATTAAACCATCAATAAGGCCATTGTAGGCCTACATGTCCGTTATAGCTTTGTAGTAGCCTACATTTTTTTATACGCCTACCTGTATTCTGTCCTCGGGCAATTCTGTCTTCATTGCTAACATTTCCCTGGCATATACGTCTGGGTAATGTGCTTCATGGAATGCCTTTTCGAGCTCCTCCAGTTGATGCGAAGTGAACACGGTTCTGTAAATTATTATTTTTTAAATGGGAAGCATTAATAAAGCAGGCATCCCAAATGAATTCATTGTACTAGTTTAATGTAATAGCCTACTCAATGTCTATTTTTTTGCTCTGGAGCATAATGCGTAATACCAACCTGTGCCTCCTTTTCTTTCTCTTCTGTGAGTTCCCTGTGTTTTTCGAATCGTTTCGATCACCAGAGAGACATTCGTCATCTGAAAAGAAAAGGAAAACATATATTAGAGACAAAAGGATCTATCCAAAATCAAACGAATAAATGTTAAATGAAAATTGTGCTGAAAAAGGTAATACATGGAGAGCTTATAAATGGGATATAGACTAATCGAATATAACTGTATCTCTCAAAAATTACATGTTGGAATGTTATCCAAAATAACAGATCCCATATTAGTATCGCGCTAAATCAACCTTGATCGCAATCAAATTTGAAATAAATTGAGCTACATGAAGAAGTGGCGATTTCAGCACCCCCCGAGAATACATGCGAAGTGGACAGCTTCCCTAAAATATATAAAGTCAACGATTTTAAGTGAGCTTGTACCAGAGTAGGGGTCTCTTTGTTGCTCCAAGTTCTGCATGAAATGGCTCTCGGTTCTGGACTGAAGGAGGGGTATGTGACTCGGTAGGAAGCAGGGGGCCCCCGCAGGTTGCTGAGCCGCCAAACTGCACAGAAACCCAAGACCAAGCGGCAAGGATCCTCCAGCGAAAGGGAATCCCATCCCAGTGCTCTGAATATCCCCGTTTCCTCCTACTCCATGAGGTCCGGATGGGCGAGGCTGGAGATCCGTTTCAAGACCCAGTAGGTCGGTGATGGCAAAGCCTTTAGACCTAAACCCAGATCCATGAAATCGTGACTTATCGATCCCAAATGATGGAGCCAGCATCTTGACTTTGGGCTTTTCCTCAGAGCCATCCTCTCTTCCTATCATGGTTGTCATTGTAAAGCGCTACTTTCTCTTTCTCCTGTAGCTCGGGGTGATGAGGCGGGAGATGACAAACGGGAGGACAATTTATCCCTGTGTCATATCCAGGGATAACCTCCAGTGACCAATCAGAGCAAAAGGGACCCGTCAAACCGAAAGGAGGCGTTTCCCTTTTTCAATCCCAAAGGATTAATTGCCACCAATTTCCCATCAAATCCGATAAGGATTTTCTCCTCTGTCCTCTCTATCTGAATTGGTCCTAAGTGTTTTTATCTGATGGCTAATGTCACTTATGTAGCCAGATCTGCAGGCTAAACAATAATGAATGCTTTCCAACTTTCATAATCCTATTTTGAAGGAATACAGGCCATGTGACATTTTGCAATTATCAACCTAAACTGAAAGTGAGTTTTTTAGCAATCAAACTTGTATTAATTTTATCTCAATCTGCTGTTGTTGGGCTATGGTCATTGCTCAGTGATGCTTCAATGTCATTTTTGTATTATTTGTAAATGAACAAACATATTATATCCCAACGAAAATCTTTTTTTGCCCGTGTAGTGAAAATTAGAGAATAGCCTTTTGATTTGGGACTAGCCTATTTAGCGTGACAGCCTATATAGCCAAACTGGAAATAGGTTTAAAACACAAAAAGATTAATATTTGAAAATAAGTTTAAATCATTGGTTTATTCTAATCGCTCTCTGGGATTGAATGAATTGCATGTTAAATTCATTTTGGCAAAGAATATTATATAATAGGCTATAGCAAACTAATGAATGCAACCTGCAGAATAAAGAACATTTAAATAGCCTGGAAAGGTGGCCTGGCGATGTCAGTTGACACATTTGGAAAGTGATTTGTTTCTGTCAATGCAACATCTCGATACTTTTTTATGTTTCCACGATATCAATATTTTTGCAACATTTCTTTGCACCACAAAGTGAAAAAAAAAAGTAGGCTAGGCCTATGGATGCCAGAAAAATAATAACAAAGAAAATCCATAATTTGCATGCACATCACATCTTGCATTCAAATTACTTTTACAAACGACAGTTTACAACATCTGATTCGATATTTACAACTGATTTGGTCTCTTTCCACTCTAGCCTATTAGACACTCCTGATAAATAAAAAAGAAAGCGCGCATTGATTTCATATTAAAGAAAGGTCAAAATCTCCCTGGGTAATTGGTCTTTGAATTACAGTGTAATTTGTCTCTGAATTTTAAAAGAAAATGGTTCTGCAATGTTGAAAATTTCAATTTATTTGAGAAGAAATAGGGAATTATTTACGAAAAGTATAAGGGTGTCCATTAGGCCGCAACTGTATTTGTCCCTTGCTGTATAGCCTAAAATATTTTGCTCTCAGGGTATTTATTGACCTAGCCCATAAGTGGTCAGAAATGTGTGTGTGTGTGTGTGTGTCACAGTGTGAGTGTGGTCGCCCTATTTCCAACAGCAAACGAGGCGCTGATCTTAATATAATGTAATATTCATCATTATGACGTGGATGACACATGGCCCTCTAAATACACTTTCACTAGGCCAGAGCAAACTAACGTGGAGAAAATCTCCCGGTGTAATTAGAGTTCGTAATCCGACCCTTCACCAACTTTCCTGTCTGAACAGATATTAGGATAAACCCGTAATTGATTTGACGTGGACGCAGAATCAGCTTTATTTTTGAAGGCTAGAAAAAGAAACTCCTTGTGTAAAAGTACATCTGGAAATTAGGACCAAATTATGGTAATTCCAACGGATTGAGTGGAAGGGGTGTGTTGCTGCCTGCAGGTACTTTGTAATAGAAAAAACGGAGTGGCTGCGGATGCTACTTTTAATGGACCTTTATTCATGACCTCTTAATATCCCGGCGCTTCTGCGCATGTGCGGGATTCTCTACATATGCATCTGCTCTACTCCTAGGGGCGATACAGACGTAGGCAATTGACGCCCTACGAACGCCATTCCTACACACTTCTCAGTAGTTGGTATTCAGACTTACCTTAGGGAGGCGCACAATGAGGTTTGCGGGTGTGGTTCCCTTGCATACACTGAATACATTTAATTAAACCCCATAAAACACACCCAATGGGTCACCTACCAATTTGATCCGGGTTTTTTTTCTGTTCATTTCTCTCAAGCAATCCCTTTAAATATGGTGTACCTTTCATTTGAATTTGATCGGCACTAGACTTGAATGTAGACTATGGAGAATGCGTTCAGAATATAGAAAGATAGCCATGAAAACATGTGCATGTTTGTCTCTGTTTCAGAACCCATGGGTAGATTTAAAAACACTGATTTTACACATTATTTATGTTTAGAGAATAATCATGAATCTTATAATAATATGCCATTTAGCAGACGCTTTTATCCAAAGCGACTTACAGTCATGTGCGCATACATTTTTACGTATGGGTGGTCCCGGGGATCGAACCCACTACCCTGGTGTTACAAGCGCCATGCTCTACCAATTGAGCTACATCGGACCATCTTAATAGAGCCTTTACTCACAATCGAAAAAAAAGTGGTTTGATTCATTCTGAAAGTTGCCACATTCAGTTCATCAATGGTAAGTTTGGAAGTAGTGTAGACTACAATATAATTATAATATGGAGAATAGCATATAATAGTATGATATAATAAATATACCCTAATAGCCCATACCGATCATGGAACTGTGTGATG